>NC_060079.1:68800841-69403134 GCF_922984935.1 Meles meles
TTGATTTCAGCAATTCTGACCTGTGTGAGGTGATATATCATTATAGATATGACTTGCATTTCCCTGATGATGAGTGAGATTGGGCACATTTTCATGTGTCTGTTGGCCATCTATATGTCTTCTTTTAGTATTTTCTTGAGGATTTTGTGTCAATGTTCATATATATTGGCCTGTAGTGCTCTTCTTTGTGATGTCTTTATCTGATTTTGGTATCAGGGCAATACTGGCCCTATAGAAGGAATTTGCAAGTTTTTCTTCCTCTTCTATTTTTCGGAGTAGCTTCAGAAGTACAGCATTTGCTGCATCCCCAAAATTTCGGCCACTGTATTTCCATTTTCCTCTGTTTCTATGTATATACTTTTAAAATTTCTTCTTTGTTTTCTTGGTTGACCCATTCATTCTCTAGTAGCATGTTTTTTAGCCTCCATGTATTTTTGCTCTTTCCAGATTTTTTTCTTGTGGTTGATATCTTGTTTCACAGTGTGGTCACAAAAGATGCATACTTCAATCTTTTTTAATTTAATTAAACAATCTTGTTTAATTGTTGAGATTGTTTTAGCCTAATATGTGATCTATTCTGGAGAATGTTTTGTGTGCACATGAAAAGAATGTGTATTCTGCTGTTTTAAGATAGAATATTTTGAATATATCTATTATATCCAATTGGCCCAGTGCATCATTCAAAGCCACTGTTTCCTTGTTGATTTTCTGTTTTGAGAATCTGTCCACTAACGTAAGTGGAGTCCCCTACTCTTAATGTATTACTACTGGTTACTTCTTATGAGCTTGTTATTAACTATTTCTATTTACTTGGGTGTCTCCATATTGGGTGCATAAATATTTACAGCTGTTACATCTTCTTTTTGAATGCCCCCTTTATTATAGTTACACTCTTTGTTTTAAAGTCTATTTTGTGTGATATCAGTATTGCTATGGTTTTCTTTTGGCATCTGTTTGCATGATAAATGTTTTGCCATCCCTTCACTTTCAATCTGCATGTCTTTAGGTCTGAAATGAGTCTCTTACAGGCAGCAATACATGTTTTGTTTGTTTTGTCTTGTTTTTTACTTTGCCATCCTATGTCTTTTGATTAGAGCATTTAGTCCATTTACATTCAAAACAACTACTGATAAGTATGTACTTACTGAGATTTTTTTACTTGTTTTGTGGTTGTTTTGTAGTTTTTCTCTGATCCACTTCTTGCTATTGTTCATGGTTTGATGGCCTTCTTTAGTGATACACTTGGATTTCTTTCTGTTTATTCTTTGTCCATTACTGCATTTTGATTGGTGGTTAACATCTGGTTTGCAAATAACATCTTTACATATAACAATGTATATTATATTGATGGTCACTTAAATCTGAAACCATTCTTTACTCCTCTCCTCCTCCCCCATGTTTTAGGTATATGGTATGACATACTACATCCTCATTTTTTATTAATCTCTTGACTGATTTTTATAGAAATGCCTATTTTTACTGCTTTCATGTTTTCTGCTTTTCATACTCTCACTTATGGTCTTTCTTTTCTGCTCAAGGAGTCTCCTCTAATATGTCTTGTAGAGCTGGTTCAATAGTCATGAACTCCTTTAATTTCTGTTTATCTGAGAAACGCTTCATCTTCCCTTCTATTCTGAATGATATCTTTGCTGGATAGAGTATTCTTGGCTGCAGATTTTTCCCTTTCAGCACTTTGAATTTATCATACAACTCTCATCTGGCATATAAATTTCTGCTGAAAAATCCACTGATAGACTTTTTGGTTTCTCTTGCATGAATCTCTTATTCTACTTCTTTATTTTTTATCACTACTTTTTTCCATTTTAATTATGTGTTTTGGTGTGGACTTCCTTGGGTTGATTTGTGTAGGGGACCTCTTACCTTTGGAATCTGGATATCTATTTCCTCTCGCCAGATTAGGAAGTTTTCAGCTATTATTTCTCCAAATAAATGTTCTTTCCCCTTTTTTCTCTATTCTGGGATCTCTGTAATACAAAAGTTACTATGCTTGATGGAGTCACTGAGTTGTCTAAAAGTATTCTCAATTTGCATAGTTATTTTTCTCTGATTTGCTCAGCTTGATTAGTTCCCATTACTCTGTCTTCCAGGTCATTAATTCATTCCTCTACTTCCTGTAGTCTGTAATTTTTTCCAATAAGTGTATTTTAATTTCATTTGTGTGTGTGTGTGCTCTTTCAGTCTTTGATTGTTTCTTTTTTATCTCTTCATTAAGGGTCTCACTAATGTCCTTCACTCTTTTGTCAAGTTCAGTGAGTATCATTATGATCATTACTTTAAATTATCTATTGGACTTATTACTTATATCTGTTTCTCTTAGGTCTCTTGCTGTGCTTTTTCCCTTTATGCTTTGGTCATATTTTTTAATTTGGGACATAATCCTCTGTCTTTTCTTTTTGTCTAACTCTCTGTGTCTGTGTCTCTCTGTTAGGAAGTCAGCTATGTCTCCTGCTCTGGAAGGTAATGGCCTAATGAAGCAAAGATCCTGTACTGCTCTGCAGTACAGTGTCCCTTTCCTAGGACTTGATGCTTCAGGGAGTATCTCCTATTTGTGTTGTGTGCCCTCTGATATTTTGTCCTGGTGTCTTTTTCCTTCAGTCCAGTTGTTTGGAGAGGGTCTCTTTGCCTGTTGTGGCTCTTGTTTGGTCCCTACCATGTGGAGCATGTTTTAACAAGGTGTGTGCTAGCCTGCTTATAAAATGAGACTGGCTGCCCCCAGAACTTAGGCCTCATGAAACATATGGGTCAGGAGAAGAGGTGTTGGTGGGTTTGTGTAAGACATCTGTGGTCAGGGGTCTGCAGTGCAGGGACAGAGGAAAATGTGATTGGGAAGGAGCCATCTACCTAAGCATGAGGGGATAGGGCTTACTGTAATGAGTTAGGTAGTGGGTATATGTGCTCTACTGGTTCCTGCAGGTGGCCACATGCAACTTATGTTGGGGCGTGGGGGGGGGGGGGGAAATAGCACATGCCAGCTCCTTTCTTCCTAGAGGGGTCTTGATGTGATCCCTGCCTCTCAGGCACACTCTGAGATGAGTAATTAACTCACTTTCTTATGCCCCAGGCATTTTACAAACTGCTAGTTCTGTGCCATATCTCCATAGGGTGTTTTTGGTGATCTTTCTTTAAGTGCAGGGACTCAGTTCCTAGTGCCTTCCAGGTTCTCCTAGGTCAAACCCACTGATTTTTAAAATTCCAGGCTTTAAGTCCTGTTGTTTGTAAAAACTCATGAAATTCAGGCCCTCTTGCTTTCAAAGGCAATTATGGGGATTTATTTTCCCATGCAAGATCCCTGATGCTATAGCCTCTTTCTTACCTTTCTCCTCAACCCTGGCTACCTCCTGACACCAGACAGCTAAGATCCATTTTCCTCCCAAACCACATCTCACTCTTTGTAGTTTCTTATGTGTGGCCTTTTCTTTGCCTTTAGCTGAGGAGTTTGTTCTCCTAGTCGTTGGGTCACTTTTCAAATTATTCATGGTAATGTGAGTGTTATTTAGTTGTTTCTCTGAGACAGGGAGAGCTCAGGGTCCTCCTACTCTGCCTCTTCTTTCTCAAATTTCCAACTTTAGACTATTCCTAATAAAAAATGATAATTCCATACAATAATAAATGATACATTCCAGCTGTTTACTATATCTATGCACCTGTGTATCCCAAAGATGTCTTAAATTTGATTTATCCAAAACCTTATTCATCATTAATTAAAAATTATTTATTAGCCAACATCCAATGAGGTTCCTTGGTAAAAGTTGTATCCCTGACAGTGCTTATAACCTCATGGGGAAGCAGATACTATTCAGATAATTGCACCCAGGAAGTAAAATAACAAATTAAGGATGATTTGAAGGAAAGAAAGAATGCCCTCCTGAGAGGGTGTGCAAGAAGAAGTCCATTCTTCATTTGGTGGGGTTGATGTTCTCTGAGAAAATGATCTCTGAGATGAGTTATGAGGGTGAAGAGGAAAGGAAGGCTGTGGCAGTTGAGGAGAAACAGTGCAATGTCCCTGAGTCAAGGCAGAGGGCGGGAGACACTGGAAATATTAAAAGCAATATTGATAGAATACAGAGTAAAATGAAGAGAGGAAGAGATCAGATGAGAACTGACCACACAGGACCTTGTGAACTGCTTTAAAGGCTTGAGTCTTTATCATTTGATCAGGGAAAGGATTTTGTCATTATCAGTGTGTGTGTGTGTGTTGACCTTCTCCTAAATTGCATTAAAGTTGGCTATATATGAACTTAAGCATCATTTATTCTCTAGTTAGCTCTTAGTTATTTTAAACTTTACTAAAGAACACACATTTAAATGTTCATAAAACCTGAATGTACACATAACAAATTTATATAAAGTGAACACCAAAAATTCACCACTTAATATCATGAAATCAAATAATGTCAGTATTCTACATCCCTTTCTTCCACTGAAAGGATAGTAACTACACTGCCCAAATTTTATTGCAAGCATTCCTTTATTATTTGTATAGTTTGCCACTTAAATATGCATCCCTAAACATTATAGCATAGTTTCCCTTTTTATACTTGGGATTGGAACGCATACAGTCTGTGTATGACTTCACTATGCATATTCTTTCTCCAGTTTGTTCATTTCTTATGACTAAATATATTTCATCCATTTGGGGGATAATTTATTTACCTATTATCTGGATGATAGATACTTTCAATGTTTCTCTTTTTGTAATGATTATAAGTCATGCCGTTCAGAACATTCCTGAATATCTTGGCACATACTGGCATATAATTTTCCTAGAAAAAATACCAAGAAGTATACATTATACTTGGTATTATACATTATACTTCTATATATACTATATTAGTTTACACATTAAACCAACATAAATGTAATAATATGTAAAAATATAAAATTATAACAATAAATACAATTTATATTATATATTATATACTAATATATAATATAATTATATATTAAATATTATATATTTAACTATAAATTATAGAAATATATATTTATATAAGCTATATAAATGAAATGAAGTTATATAAAATGAAATAAGTTATATAATTATAATTATATATAATATAATATAATATATAATTATAAAATAAGTTATATAAATGAAATGAAATGAAAACAGAATATAGGAAAATGTATATACAAATATATGTTTATATTATTTTTACATTTATTTATTATTTTTATATATTTATTTATATATTATTTTTACATATATTTACATTATATATAATTATATATAATATATATATAATTATATATAATATATATAATATATATATAATTATATATAATGTAAATGTAAATAATGTAAAAATAATATAAACATATATTTGTATATACATTTTCCTATATTGTGTTTTACATTTTTCCATTATTTACATTTACATTATATATATAATTATAATATATAATTATAATATATATAATTATAATCTACATTATTATTTACATTTACATTATATATAATTATAATATATAATTATAATTTACATTATATATTATATAATTATAATGTAAATTATAATTATATATTATATATGTATTATATATATTATATATAATATATATTATATATTATATATAATTATAATTTACATTATAATTATATATTGTAATTATATGTAATGTAAATGTAAATAATGTAAAAATAATATATATTTGTATATACATTTTCCTATATTCCGTTTTCATTTTCATTAGAGATTATTCATTCTAGATTATTCCTCCTCTACTTTTCAGTTAATTATGTCTTCTGCATATTATCTATTGAGTTCTTAATTTAGGTTGTTGTTTTGGTTATTGCATTGTTTTAGTTCCAGAATTTTTACTAACTTTCTTTCTTTTTTTTCTTTCACTTTTTATACACTTCATTTACTTATTTGACAGAGAGAAAGATAGAGAGAGCACAAACAGGGAGAGTGGCAGGTAGAGAAGAGGGAAAAGCAGATTCCCTCCTGATCAATTCCCTCCTGATCATTGTTTCTGTCATAATCTTGACATTTTCCTCCTGAACATTTAGACTGTTTACAGTATTTTGCTACTATTACTAACATGATTATGAATCATCTGTGGGTATAAATTACAGACTTTAAATCTAGTTCATTTCTTGGGATTACAAAGATAAGATGAAATTGCTAGGAGTGCGCGTGGCATGGAGCATCCGTTTGGTGTGCATCTCAGCGTGCTGTTAGTGGGGAATGTGGAGCCCTGCGCACACTTACAGACATGTTGTGTCCTGTGTGGCATGAATAAATGTCACTGAGGTGTACCAAAAAAAAAAAAAAGATGAAATTGTAGAATAAATTATACAAATATTAAAACATTTTAATCATATGTTGCCAAATTGCTTCCCTGAGAAGTTGTACAAATTTACGTTTCTATTAGAGGAACATAAGGATACATGTTTTTTTTATTGATGTATATTTTGTTATTTGATGTGAGTTTTCACCACCAAGTGTAACTCTCTAAGTATGTAATGGAGATCTTCTATCTGTCACCTAATATTTTTCTCAATTCTATTTTATTTGAACTCTTTGAGGGCTGAAGACTAAAACCATCCTGTCCACTTTGAACCTTCTTCTTGCCTTCATCTTCTTGAAACCGCATTACTTTGTTTTTGTTCTTTCATTTCTCCTCTTTCTTTCCCTGTCATCTTTCTTTCCTTTCTGTACATGTGATATTTTATGTAGTTCTGGTCTTCTTTATTATCTTTGTTCCATAACATCTTTCTTAAATTCCCTTCCCTGTTTCATTCAGCTATCCTATCTTTAAACCTGGATCTCATATCTATATTTCCAACATGTCATGTCTTCCAAGATCAAATCTTACTTTTCTAATATGCCTTCTGAATATTTGGTTGTTTGTTCCTACGGACACCCATCATGTCTAGATCTGAATTTTAATATTATTCATATTGTCCAGCCCAACCTAACCCAACTCCCAGTATGTTCTGATTTTCCCCTTCCGTAAGTCACCTCATTCTAACTGGGTTCAAAAAGCTCTTTTCCCTCTCTTCCTCTGTCTCACATATCCATTCAAGTCATCAAGAATGACTGAGGCTTTATTTACAATATCAATCTAATGTGTGTTGGAGAGGATGTGGAGAAAGGGGAACGCTCTTACACTGTTGGTGGGAATGCAAGTTGGTGCAGCCACTTTGGAGAACACTGTGGAGATTCCTCAAGGAATTAAAAATAGAGCTTCCCTATGACCCTGCAATTGCACTACTGGGTATTTACCCCAAAGATACAGATGTAGTGAAAAGAAGGGCCATCTGTACCCCAATGTTTATTGCAGCAATGGCCATGGTGCCAAACTGTGGAAAAAAACAAGATGTCTTGCAACAGAGGAATGGATAAGGAAGATGTGGTCCATATACACAATGGAGTATTATGCCTCCATCAGAAAAGATGAACACCCAACTTTTGTAGCAACATGGATGGGACTGGAAGAGATTACGCTAGAAGAGAGAGTGAAATAAGTCAAGCAGAGAGAGTCAAGTTTCATATGGTTTCACTTATTTGTGGAGCATGACAAATAACATGGAGGACATGAGGAGATGGAGAGGAGAAGGGAGTTGAGGGAAATTGGAAGTGGAGATGAACCATAAGAGACTATGGACTCTGAAAAACAACCTGAGGGTTTTGAAGGGGCGGGGGGCGTGGGAGGTTGGGTGGTGGGTCATAGGGAGGGCATGTATTGCATGGAGCACTGGGTGTGGTGCAAAAACAATGAATACTGTTACGCTGAAAAGAAATTTTTAAAAAAGTGAAAAGAAAAAAAAAAAAAAAGCATGTATTACTTCTGTTACTGCTATTTCCATGCTAGAATAGGACTTTATCACCATGGCAATTTTCTCCTAAATGGTGGTTTCTGCTTTTAAAATTTCTTTCATTAATCTGTTCTTCACAGTGCTTCTCTCTCTCTCTCTTTTTTAATTTAAATTCAATTAGCCAAGATATAGTACATCATTAGTTTCAGATGTAGTATTCAACAGCCCATCGGTTGCATATAACACCAGTGCTCTTCATATCATGTGACCATCTTAATGCCCATCACCCAGTTACCCCATACCTCCCCCACCTCCCCTCCAGAAACCCTCAGTTTGTTTTCTATAGTTAAGAATCTCTCATGGTTTATCTCACTCTCTGATGATTTCCCATTCTGTTTTCCCTCCCTTCCCCTATGATCCTCTATGTCATTTCCTGTATTCCACATATGAGTGAAGCTGTATGATTATTGGCCATAGTTGCTAAATGCAAGTAGCTCTGTCCAGTCCTGTGACAACCAGAACTTCTCCCACACATGGCCGAAATGTCTCTTCTGGGGACAATGCTGTCTCTGAGGAGAACCAATGATCTAATCCAATCCTCTTGTTTTATAGACAAGTAAATTGAGGACCAAGAGGATTAAATAACTGGTCCAAGGTCTCTCAGCTGGGTAGAGACAGAGCATGAATAGGTCCTCTGATTTCTACCGAAAGCCTTAACAATCTGGGGTATATTCCTTCCTAGTGCTCCCAAAACATTTTGGGAAATGAAAGGTCAGATTAAAATTCTTCCAATTTTTCAACCAGAGATTAAAGGAATTTGTGATCACTAAACCAGCCTTGTAAGAAATATTAAAGGGGATCCTATAAGTGAAGAGGGAGCCCCAAAGTAACAGAACAGAAAGAAACAGACATAATCTATAGAAACAGGGATGTTACAAGTCATACAATGACACTAAATTCATGCCTTTCAGTAGTTAATCTGAATGTAAATGGGCTAACTGCTCCAATCAAAAGACACAGGTCATCAGATTGGATAAAAAAGCAAGCCCCATCCATTTGCTGTCTACAAGAGACTTATTTTGGACCTAAAGGCACCTCCAGATTGAAAGTGAGGGGATGGGGAATCATTTATCCAGTTAATGGACATCAAAAGAAAGGTGGGGTAACAATCCCCATATCAGACAAATTAGATGTTAAACCAGACTATAGTAAGGATGAAGAGAGACACTATATCATACTTAAAGGGTCTATCTGAGAAGAACATCTAACAATTATAAATACTTCTGCTCCTAACTTGGGAGCAGCCAATTATATAAACCAATTAACAAAATTAAAGAAACACATTGATAATAATACATTAATAGTAAGGGACTTAAACACCCCACTCAAAGCAGTGGACTGATCATCTAAGCAAAAGATCAACAAGGAAATAAGGGCTTTGAATGACACACTGGACCATATGGACTTCAAAGAGAGAGAGTGTTCTACCCTAAGCAGCAGAATATACATTATTTTGAAGTGCACTTGAAGCATTCTCCAGAATAGATCACATACTGGGTCACAAATCAGGTCTCAATTGGTACCAAAAGATTGAGATTATTTCCTGCATATTCTCAGACCACAATGCTTTGAAACTTGAACTCAGTCACAAGAGGAAAGTTGGAAGGAAATCTTCATAATGCCTCTAAACCATTCTACTTATTTTATCATTTTGAGGTACCACGCTCTTCATCAAAAGTCTTTAGTATCTTTCTGTTGTCTTCTAAGCAACCCAAGTTCCATAATTTATAATTTATCCATCCACCCAGCCATTCAAAATTTGTTAAGTGTCCACATGAAGTTTTCTTCAGAGCACTGTCATTTAGTTCCTGGAGTTACTTGGACCACACTTGCAGAGAGCTGGGAGTGCCTGGAGGTTTTCCTCCCCTGAAGGCTTCCACCAATTAATGACTGAGAGGTACAGAAATAAGAAAGTTCTAGATTCATTACCTGGATTATAATAGCTCTGAGGCTCATATTTCTAAATCTGAATACTCTCAAGTTTCCCTACAAGATCAGTCTTGAAGCCTATTCTCTCTTGTGTTTTTTTTTTTAATTGAGATTACACCCTTGTCTGGCCTCCTCTCCCTCTTGGCTCTGCTTCAGCCAGTGTCTTATCCAGCTATCCTGTGAATATTTCCTTAATGAATAACGTGCACAGAAGTTGTCCTCTTGGGCTCTACTTCTGGAAAACCCTTAGCAGGACACATTTATTCAAAGCAGAGACATGATTACTACCACAAAGGAGCATAAAAACAGGCATATAACTAGGAATTTCAGTTCTTAAATGCTATCTGCCATAGTAATAGTATGTTCAAAGTCCAGTGACATGAGAAGAAATATCTATCTCAAATGGAAGAAGTCAGAGTAGAATGTCTACATCTGGAAATTAATGTCTAACCTGAAATCCAAAGAAGTAAGACTTCTTCAGGCATAAATCAAAGAGAAACTATTCAGGGGGAATAGAATAAGTAAAAATATCATGATATCAGAACATGACGTTTTTCAAGAACTACAAATAACTTAATTGATTATTATCAAAGTACAATATGTGACACAATAAAAAAATGAGGAATTGTTTCTGGCAGGAGGTTAAAAAGGTTGAAATCTGGAATAGAGTACCTTCACAGGAGTTCATCTGTTTTATCTGTTAAGATGGTAAAGAAATGAAGAAATCAGGAAAGTGATGCCATCGGATTTAGAGTTTTAACTATTGCTCTGGCAGCATTATAAGGGACTAGAAGAGTGAAGATTTGAAAGTTGTATGTAGGGCTAGCCCAGAGAAGGGATTATCAGAAATTGAATAACATGGCAAATAAGAAATGCTGAGGACGGATGATAATGAGAGATAATAGAAGGAAGGATTGGCAGTGCTTAATAATTCATTAAGTCTGGGGATAGATATAGATGATTCTAGGCTTTGGACCCCTCCTAGTAACCAAATCCAATGGACATTCTTTAGACTTTATCTATCTTAACCTAATGCAGCATTTCCTTTTCTTCTGCAGATTCTTGTTCAATTGTTTTGCTAGATTTTCTGTATTTTCCAAATTCTCTACATTGGCAATCTATTATATATTCACTTTTTAAATGGAGTAGACAGTAAAATGGAATAATAACCAATATATTTCTTACTGAAGAATTGTTAGGCTAATCATATAAAAGGATTTTAAATAATATGTATATGGAAAAAATGTATATGTCCAAACTCACACATAACTAAAGAAGTATTAATTAAACCAATATCAGATTGGCAAAAATTTTAACTATAAAATATCCAATTTGGGCAAGCATGGAAGAAAGCAATATGCTTATGCACTATTGGTGAATATAATAGGTAAAATTTCTGGAGAGCTGTTGAACAGTCTCTGGACAATTAAGATGCTCATTGTTTTGATCCAGCAATGGTACTGCTAATAATTTGAAATAAAAAGCAGTTTAGATAAATATATGAAGATGCTTATTACATTATATTTGTAATAGCAAAAAAAAAAGAGCAATGAAAATTATTTAGGAGTCTATTAATAGGAACTAATCAAATGCATTATAAAATGACCATTCTATAGAATGTTATTCAAATGTTATATAGAAAACCTTGAGGGGAAAATGGTCAATAAATACCTGCTTGCAAAAGAATGGTGGAAATGGTTTTGTGGAACATAATCTCATCACCACATAATGAGAGTATACATGCATTAAAAATTTCTGAAAAGATGCACCTGGAAGTGTACAACTGGGGCTTGCAAATGATGTGTCTCTGCTATTGTCGTATACTTCTTTTTCCCATGACAAAGAGTAGTTTGGCTTTAAAATGATAAAAAGAAAGGGACAAAAACTAGATAATGCTGGCAAGCAGCTTATTTTTTTTTATGTGTCTGAACAGAGCAGATGAGAGGTGGAAATTTTATGTAATTTTCTTGAAATAAAATAAAATAAAATCCTCATGGGAATACCTTAGGATAGTGGGAAGGTCATTTACAGATAGGGAAATGTAGGCTAATTGCACACTTCATAAGTATCTAATGGAGGCCTAGAATTTAAATCTCCTGACCCCTTGCTGAGTGTTCTCTCCATTATTTTAAGCAATAGTATATCTACAACAAGAAAATCAAATCAACTAAGATGCAAAGGCTCTCAGCCATTGTTTTTAGCTTCTCTGAATATATGGAATTGATTTTAAGTTCATAAGTAGATTTAAAAATTTTGGAAGGTTGGCTGTGAGACACTTAAGTTTTAGTGTATACTGAATCAGAATATCTCAATTCAATAGTGTTGCTTAAAAAGGGTGCTTTCAAAAGCACTGAGAAATATGGCTCAACTTACATCCCTAATTGAAAAGAAGAGATACTGGGGAATTAGAAGCAAATAAACTATGTAGTAGCATCTAAAAATTGTAAGGAAGAATGTACCAAATATCTTACTTATTTCATACATAAACTGACGTCCTTTTTTCCTCTTAAGCACAGTATAAGTGAAATATTAGCACATATTATCTGGAGCAGCACCAACTGATTCATTTGTTGCTATGAAGTATAAATGCCCAATCATATAAAATCTGAAGTATCATCCTATGGAAAATGAGAAGTTAATCACTAAGAATGTGAGTGAAAGTACTATTATGTATTTCCCTTTGTTAGAATTGCTTTTTATTGAAAATATTAATGAGTCACTAACAAAAATTTTATTTAATAACCTTACCCAACTACTTCTGGGAAATTACAAATAGATTTCATTATTCTAGGATAATAGGGATAGATTTTCTTTTGTGGTTTTCAATGTAGTAACAATGAATTTTTTTATAGTCTGTTCAAGATACTTCTTCCAATGCTTCATTCAAATTGTCATTGACTTTTTATTATGTATTGAAATTTATACATACAGTTTTACATGTATGTTTGCCAAATCCAATGTTACTAATTTAATAAACTAAGGGAAATAAAATGAAAACAAAAAATTGGTGAATATTTAAAGATAAAATTTAATAGTATGTCAATGTTCCCCTCTGCTTTTATAACTAAAATAATTTATTCTAATTTAAAACATGCTGACAATAATTAAAATTATATATTACATGTAATCAACATTGTTGTACATATGTCAATTCCTACAAACATTCTCATTTCAGTTTAGTAAATTGATATGTAAATATATTTTGCAAGCGAGATAATCTTAGAAGATTAACTTGAAATTGCGAGTAGTAAATTGACATTTCTATTTCCTGTGCTGGGGAGCACTTTTTACACACATGTAATTTATTTATTTCTCTTATTTGTTTACTTGATGGCATTAGGCTTATCTAAGGGAAACTAGAGTTTGGGACTCTTGAAACTCATAAAGCATACACAACACTTTTAATGCAATTTGAAGTGTAGATATTAGTGTTCCAGCCCTTCAAATTTATCATTAGGTGTTTGAACTAAAATCTCTAAGTATATAGAAGAGGTAAATCTGGGGGCACCTGGGTGGCTAAGTGTGTTAAGCCGCTGCCTTCGGCTCAGGTCATGATCTCAGGGTCTTGGGCTCGAGTCCCGAGTTGGGCTCTCTGCTCGGCGGGGAGCCTGCTTCCCTCTCTCTCTCTCTGCCCACTTGTGATCTGTCTGTCAAATAAATAAATAAAATCTTAGAAAACAAGAAGAAGAAGAAGAGGTACATCTGTTCCTTAAGTTTCCAGTACCATACATGCTATGGGAATGTAGGATTTTACAAGGAGATTAGTGAAATTCATGGTTAATCACAAATATTTTTTAATTAATTATTTATTTTCAGCATAACAGTACTCATTGTTTTTGCACCACACCTAGTGCTCCATGCAATACGTGCCTCTCTATTACCCTCCACCTGGTTCCCCATCTCCCACCCCCCACCCCCTTCAAAACCCTCAGGTTGTTTTTCAGAGTCCATTAGTCTCTCATGGTTCATCTCCCATTCCAATTTCCCACAACTCCCTTCTCCTCTCCATCTCCCCATGTCCTCCATGTTCTTTGTTATGCTCCACAAATAAGTGAAACCATATGATACTTGACTCTCTCTGCTTGACTTATTTCACTCTCTCTTCTAGCATAATCTCTTCCAGTCCCGTCCATGTTGCTACAAAAGTTGGGTGTTCATCCTTTCTGATGGAGGCATAATACTCCATCGTGTATATGGACCACATCTTCCTTATCCATTCCTCTGTTGAAGGGCATCTTGGTTCTTTCCACAGTTTGGCGACCATGGCCATTGCTGCAATAAACATTGGGGTACAGATGGCTCTTCTTTTCACTCCATCTGTATCTTTGGGGTAAATACCCAGCAGTGCAATTGTAGGGTCATAGGGAAGCTCTATTTTTAATTTCTTGAGGAATCTCCACCGTGTTCTCCAAAGTGGCTGTACCAACTTGCATTACCACCAACAGTGTAAGAGGGTCCCCTTTCTCCACAACCTCTCCAACACACGTTGTTTCCTGTCTTGCTAATTTTGACCATTCTAACTGGTGTAAGGTGATATCTCAATGTGGTTTTAATTTGAATCTCCCTGATGGCTAGGGATGATGAGCATTTTTTCATGTGTCTGATAGCCATTTGTATGTCTTCATTGGAGAAGTGTCTGTTCATATCTTCTGCCCATTTTTTGATATGATTATCTGTTTTGTGTGTGTTGAGTTTGAGGAGTTCTTTATAGATCCTGGATATCAACCTTTTGTCTGTACTGTCATTTGCAAATATCTTCTCCCATTCCATGGGTTACCTTTTTGTTTTGTTGACTGTTTCCTTTGCTGTGCAGAGCTTTTGATCTTGATGAAGTCCCAAAAGTTCATTTTTGCTTTTGTTTCCTTGGGCTTTGGAGACATATCTTGAAAGAAGTTGCTGTGGCTGATATCGAAGAGGTTATTGCCTATGTTCTCCTCTAGGATTCTGATGGATTCCTGTCTCACGTTGAGGTCTTTTATCCATTTTGAGTTTATCTTTGTGTACAGTGTAAAAGAATGGTTGAGTTTCGTTCTTCTACATATAGTTGTCCAGTTTTCCCAGCACCATTTATTGAAGAGACTGTCTTTTTTCCACTGTATATTTTTTCCTGTTATGTCAAAGATCATTTGACCATAGAGTTGAGGGTCCATATCTGGTCTCTCCACTCTGTTCCACTGGTCTATGTGTCTGTTTTTATGCCAGTACCACGCTGTCTTGATGATCACAGCTTTGTAGTAAAGCTTGAAATCGGTTAACGTGATGCCGCCAGTTTTGTTTTTGTTTTCCAACATTTCCTTAGCAATTTGGGGTCTCTTCTGATTCCATACAAATTTTAGGATTATTTGCTCCAGCTCTTTGAAAAATACCGGTGGAATTTTGATCAGAATGGCATTAAAAGTATAGATTGCTCTAGGCAGTATAGACATTTTAACAATGTTTATTCTTCTAATCCAAGAGCGTGGAACGGTCTTCCATCTTTTTGTGTCTTCTTCAATTTCTTTCATGAGTGTTCTGTAGTTCCTCGAATATAGATCCTTTACCTCTTTGGTTAGGTTTATTCCCAGGTATCTTATGGTTCTTGGTGCTATAGTAAATGGAATCGATTCTCTAACTTCCCTTTCTGTATTTTCATTGTTAGTGTATAAGAAAGCCACTGATTTCTGTACATTGACTTTGTATCCTGCCACGTTACTGAATTGCTGTATGAGTTCTAGTAGTTTGGGGGTGGAGTCTTTGGGGTTTTCCATATAAAGAATCATGTCATCTGTGAAGAGAGAGAGTTTGACTTCTTCATTGCCAATTTGGTTACCTTTTATTTCTCTTTGTTGTCTGATTGCCGTTGCTAGGACTTCTAATACTATGTTGAACAAGAATGGTGAGAGTGGGCATCCTTGTCGTGTTCCTGATCTCAACGGGAAGGCTGCAAGCTTTTTCCCATTGAGGATGATATTTGCTGTGGGTCTTTTATAGATCGATTTTATGACGTTCAGGAATGTTCCCTCTATTCTGATACTTTGAAGCGTTAATCACAAATGTTTAACAGAGGAGCTATATTGTAGACCATATATTTCCCTCCTCTTTCCCTCAAGAAAAGATCTCATTCATCACTCCTTAGCACTGGAGTCCCTGGAGTTCTTCAATGGAAAAATTGTTGCCCTCTACTATACACATTTAACATCATTGGCAGCATTATGCTTAATTTTTGATGGATGATGACAGAACTTTACAAAATAGTCAGAAAAATGGTACGTTGGTCCAAAAATTCCCTGAGATTAGTTGAAAGGAAATACATTGCTGGTCTATTTTTTCAGTTTTTTAGGATTCAGGATCTTGAACAGAGCTATATAAATATGTGTGTCTGTGTATGCACCAAAGTACTGAGCTCATAAAAATACCAGTTAATATTTCTAAACTAATGCTATTTAAAAAGAGAGAATAGATACATTCTAGAGAGGAGGGGGAGTTGGGAGGAGGGTGTTGATAATGCAGAGCTCTTGGAAAACAAAAAAGGCTATGGTTGGAAGCAGAAACACTTATTTTTGCACTAAAAATGAGAGATAGGGACACAAAGACACAGAAAAATCAAGCCGTAAAGATAACACTCTAGGAAGCAAAAGAATAAGTTTTTCCTTTTTTCTTCATGGGTTATGAAGATTATAAACCAGAGGAGTTCCACATAATCAAGAGAGACAGCCCATAGCGAAGGACATACTTGCTCTGTTAGAGAGATACAAGGTATCCAGACTCAGAAAGAGCGCCTGTCACTGATGCCTTGGAGGAAATGCTTTAAGACACCTGTCCATTGCTGATGAGGTGAACAGGCATTTGTTTTATTGTGGGACACATTTGACTTTTGATAGCATTCAAAAAGAATACATAATTTATTGAGGTAATTCTGATTTATGTGTGAATTAGGATATAGTCTAACAACAACTGATTATTGAGAAACTTTAAAGTGGAGAAATTCATAAGTTAGTATAAAATTTTTGTAAGCCTCATGGGCATGTTTCCTAGGAATTTCAGATGAGCAAAAAGTATCAGGAAAGGAAATTGATTAGCAGTAATTTCTGTGTTACTATGAAAGACCCTCTGAAGAGGTTTTTAAAATTTCATTTAAAACTATAAATAGTCTTTGCTATAATTTAAACTGTTTTCTTTAAACTTTGGTTTCATTTTTTTTTAGACATTTGGGAACATCTATATGGACATGATTGCACATAATTTTTAATGAAATAAGCATTTCAAAATAAATCTTTTTTAGTACATTTCATTATGAGAAAATTCAGAATTTCTTTTGCTCTCGGTATTAGCTATTATCATTGCAGAAGTTCTGATACTATGAAAATTAACTGAGAACTTTGACTTAAAGTAAGTTATCCTAAGGCAGTGAAAACATATTTTCTTGTTCCTGTTTCATCATACTTATGTATAACAGGAATGGTGAGGGCAAGAGATCCAAGTATTAAAACTTCGGCGGGCACAGAGAATACCAACAATCTGCATCCAGTCTAAGTCTAAGCTGTTTAGAAACCAAACCTTATCAGCAATCCATTAGAACTGGAATATCACATTCAGCAAGTGCATGTTTCAATCTTTTCACAGCTGCATGTAACTTTAAGAGATTGCATTTTTAATGCTAAAATTGCCTTAAGGTTTTCAGTTCTTTCTTGGCTTAAGTCCTGATTTCAGTTTTTGTTGTTTCTTTTCACAGAAAAGTAATATTTACCTCAGCAATGCTTTATTTGATGTTAAGGGGAAAATACCATTTTTGACAAAACACAAATGAGGTTGAATAAGTTTTGGATCTGCAATAAAAGTTTAACATTATATAATTGGGTTTTAAACATTTTGTTCCCATAAAAATAATAATCCTTACCCAAAATATAATTTAGAAATTAACTTTGAATGAATTAAAATATTCTAATGAATTTTGTGTGATATGTATATGATCAGAAAACACATGAAAATATGCTTATAAATGTTTAAAACACGAAAACATGTTTATAAATCAGTAACTGTTTATACTGTATATAGATCAATTCATTCTTAGAACATTTGGGGCACATTTGATTTTAATTTCCAGATAACACACGTGAAAATACATCTTTATTTTGATAAATCAATACATCACTATAATCAGAATAGGCAAAAATATCAAATGATATTATACACATATACACATATATATATACACATATAATGCTCAGGATTAAATGCCCTGACTTTAATTACACCAAAGACTTATAGTATTTATGCTACTACGTTACTTATAGTAATGTAAATCTGTATAAGTATGAGGGTATCACTTTTGTAGCTAAGAACTCAGCTAAGCTGCTTATCCTTTGCTCTTCCCAAGACCCCTCTGCTGTAAGAATCTAATTCGTGGTCAGTTTCTGTTTCCTTTTTTTTTTTTTCTACTTTGAAATGATGCATCTCATTCACATTTGATTTCCCAAGACTACCCTCTCCTCTTTCCTCAAAGACTACCCAGACATGAAAACATCATGTCATGACATGTCACCATCCCTTAACTTTCCATACCTTAAACACATACAACAGGTGCACAGGCATGCACCCCTGGATAAACACACACACAGAGATATTTTCACAGACATGATAAGGGAAACTCTGTTGCTCCATATTCATTACTCTTGCCAGATTAGGTTGGATACCTGCTTGGAGTTTATCACAGGTTTGGAGCACATGAGGCTGACTTGCAAGATCCTTTCTCTAAGTTATAAATACCAATTAAACCCATCCTCTCTCTTTGTTTTTTCTTTTGCCACCCAGGCCTTCGTCCACTAATCTTTCCAGCCTTCCTGTATCATAATCCAGTATCAGTGGCTTGTTCTCAGTTCCTCAGTGAGAAAGGTCCTTTCTCATTCAGAATTTTGTACAAGGTGTTCTGTCCAGGAATCCTCTATATTCCACGCCACTTCATATCTGCTCATATTTAAGTCATGCAAATAGTCTAGAAGTCCCTTCCTTTAAGATAATGTTCCTGAATCTACAGATAAGGAGGCTTTCTATTTGCCATAACATATCCTATGTTTTCTCTACATATTTATAATATATATATATATTATATATATATATATATATATATAATATATATATATATATATATTATTTTTTAGAAAGACAGTAAAAGAGGGAATATAATCAGGGAAAGTGGGAGAGGGAGAAGCAGTTCTTCCCACCAAGCAGGGAGGCTGATGTGGGGTTCGATCCCAGGATTCCGGGATCATGACCTGAGCCAAAGGCAGACACTTAACAACTTAGCCACCCAGGCACCCCTATACTAATAATTTGTGTTGAAATAATTTTAAATGCTTTAACCCTTTTCTCCTTAGCATGTCTTGCTCACTATTGATTTCCAGCACCTGGTATAATCCTTGGCACATGATTGGCACTAAGTGAATTTAGGTTTTACAAAGAAATGAATTCATGGGTGCTGTACACATGTGTAGACAGCTGTGTGCAATATAAGTGGAGATCATCATCATTTTTTGGAGGTAATATACCAAAACAGAAAGTTGTCACATTTAATGAAATGAAGTTAAATAGGAAGCCAGAAAGCTAATCCATACGGATGCCAAGGTGATGAGTATGGGTAAATACTGGAGAGAGAGCCATGTCAGCCTGAGGAAGCCAAAGGCTAGAGGGGTTCAATGGAACTCTGAACTTGATTACAGAGATGATTGATTATCCCTAAACATTGTTTTTACTCATGGTCTGGAGGTAGAGGTCCAGGTAGAGATGAGTTTGTCTAATGTGTTTTCTCTAAATGTCTCACCAACTTGTGTTTTTTTTTTTCCATTTTATTTATTTTTTCAGCGTAACAGTATTCATTCTTTTTGCACAACACCCAGTGCTCCATGCAAAACGTGCCCTCCCCATTACCCTCCACCTGTTCCCCCAGCCTCCCACCCCTGACCCTTCACAACCCTCAGGTTGTTTTTCAGAGTCCATAGTCTCTTATGGTTCGCCTCCCCTTCCAAATTTTGGTTTTTTTTTTAATAAACATATAATGTATTTTTATCCCCAGGGGTACAGGTCTGTGAATCGTCAGATTTACACACTTCACAGCTTGTGTTTTGAATTCATAATTCTAGAACTATTTAAAATCATCTCTCAGTTCTGTTTACTTTTTTCCATCTCGCCAAATTCTCTGTCTCTAGATCGATTTCTCCTTCTTTTTCTCTAAGATTGAACTAACAATGTAAAGATGGTCATTTCCTTTGTAGGTATGTCACTAGGACTACATAGGGCCTAGCTGACAAAAATGGACTATAACAAGTTTAAAAAAAAAAAAAAGAAAAAGTCTACCCAGAATCAAGGCAAAAATATTAGCCTGTCTTCCTAAATATCTAGAGCTGTCTCTACTGTCTACCAGTCCTCAGCTTTTTCTTTTGTTCCTCCTAAGGAAAAGATCTCACTTTTTCAAATACTCTTGACGCTCTGCCGCTCTACTATAAGAACACACTTTCATCTGCTCCATTGTGCAGTCCTGAAGCAGCAACATGACTGCCTGTTAAGGCAAAAAGGCTGCTTCTTGGTCTGATCTACATTTTTCAGGTAACTTTCTAGGCAGCCTATGATCCATCAGTTTGCCCCTCAGTAAATCTCTGAAAAGAACACCCATAAGCATAGTGCAGGGGTGTTCTGAAGTTTGACTAGTATTTTAGAGTGCTGCAGATCCTGAGATGAAAGCAGTAAGGAAGTTGAAAAAATAGTATTATTTATTTAACAGACTTGCCAGAAATCTCAGATCTCACCTAGTCACTGCATTCTGTCCTGGACACATAATATAAAACTCTCCATGAAAGCAAAACCGGGTCCTCAGTGAGAACATTCAGAAATAAGCAATATCAGCCTCAAGGAGAAGGCCTTGTAACCCATGCTTTCCTTCTTCTCCTATAATCACCTGATTTTGTGCGGACATCTGAGAAGGTACTTAATAAAAGAGCTCACTAAAATAATTATTTAAAAATATATATAATTCAAAGAAAGTCTCATCATTCTCTTTGGAGTCACTTTCAATGGCAATGAAACCACTTAATGACTACTTTGGAATTTGTGAGTACCTTTCCATCTTACCAGCTTTTATTTTCCATATTTAATCACTTTGTTCTACCTCCTCTGATTGAACCTATATCTTAACCTTTCCTTATGTTGGAAGGAAGGCTCATTTGTGCATGCACAGTGTGAAAACATACTCCTCCAACCATTGGTTAAAGTTACAAAATCGCACCATTTGTCTTAGCTACTAAAATGGATAAAGGCAAAGCATATGCTTTTATATGTAGATGTGTATATATAATATATGTATACATATAGATACAGATATAGAGAGATACATAGTTATGTAGATCTACTTATCTATCCATCTATATATCTAGAGAGAAAGACAGCCTGTTCTATAATTTAGGATTGTTGTAGCAAGGAATAGACAACTCTACTAAAAGTGTCTTAACCCCAATGAAAACTACTTATATTATATGTTAGAAAAACCCAAGCTGACAAACTTTAAGGGATCATGGATTCAGTGGCCCAGTGGTGCTATCTAATTCCTAGGATCTTTCAATTATCTTCAAAGTTTCAGCTTCTTTTTTCATCAGCAAGGAATGACATCTCAGTTCTAGGCTTCATAGCCTCACCAAGAAACATCTAAACAGCTAGAAGAGAAGATGTTCTTTTTGGTGTTAAGGGTAACATAAACAGCTTCAAATGTTCCCATCTTATGCTTCCTAACATTAAAGTTACACTACATAGCAGGATTATCTTGGAGAATTTATGATTCCACCCTGAATCTGTGGAGGATCTCAGCCTCCTCTCTAGCCCATGGATATCTGATACAAAAAAAAAAAAAAAAAAAAAAAAAAGTGGCCTTCTGTTCATGGAAGAGGGAAAAAAGAAGCTTGTAGGTAGGAATAAAGAGGTTGTGACATTTATTTCGAGGATTATTAAGGAAGGCTTATAAAATTGTAATAAACTGAAACAATGGGTCCTGTATCAATCAAGGTACAGTCACCAAGATACAAGCCAATAGGACTCAACAGTACATTAAAAGAATTATTCTCTATGACCAAGTGGGATTTATTCTTGGGATGCAAGGGTGATTTAACATTTGCGAATCAATCAATATGATAAATCACATTAATGAAAAAAAAAACAAAAGAACCATATGATCCTCTCAATTGATGCACAAGAAGCATTTGACAAAAAATATCATCCTTTCTTGATTAAAATTTTTAAGGTTTAGGGATAGAGGGAACATACCTCAATATCATAAAAGTCATCTACGAAAATTCCACAGTGAATATTGTTCTCAATGGGGAAAAACTGAGAGCTTTTCACCTACGGTCAGGAACATGATGGGGATGCCCACTCTCACCACTGTTGTTCAAAAAGTACTAGAAGTCCTAGCCTCAGCAATCAGCAACAAAAATACATAAAAGCATTCCAACTGGCAAAGAAGAAGTCAAACTCTGACTCTTCGTAGATGACATGATACTTTATGCGTAAACCCAAAAGACACCACCTCAAAATTGCTAGAACTTATACAACAATTTAGCAACATGGCAGGATATAAAATCAATGTACTGAAATCAGTTGCATTTCTACTAACTAACCGCGAGACTGAAGAAAGAAAAATTAAGGAATCCATCTCATTTACAACTGTACCCCAAACCATGAGATACCTAGGAATAAGTCTAACCAAAGAGGTAAGGGATCTGTACCCTAGAAACTAAAGAACACTTATGAAAGAAATTGAGAAAGACACAAAGAGATGGGAAAATATTCCATTCTCATGGATTGGAAGAATAAATATTGTTAAAATGTCTATGCTACCTAATGCAATCTACACATTCAGTGGAATTCTTATCAAAATACCATAGACATTTTTCACAAAGATGAAACAAACAATCCTAAAATTCATATGGAACCACAAAAGACCCTGAATTGCCAGGGGGAATGTTGAAAAAGAAAACCAAAGCTGGAGGCATCACAATGCTTGATTTCAAGCTATATTGCAAAGTTCTGATTATCAAGACAGCAGTTCTGCTGGCACAAAAACAGACACATAGATCAACAGAACAGAATAGGGAGACCATAAATGGACCTTCAACTCTATGGTCAACTAATCTTTGACAAAGCAGGAAAGAATATCCAATGGAAAAAAGATGAATCTCTTTAATAAATAGTGCTAGGAAAATTGGACAGCCACATGTAGAAGAATGAGACACTGCCTTTCTCTTACACCATACACAACGATAAACTCAAAAGGGATGAAAGACCTCAATGTGAGACAGGAATCCGTCAAAATTCTAGAGCAAAATATAGGCAGCATCCTCTTCAACTTCAGCCACTGCTTGCAAGACACGTCTCTAAAGGCAAGGGAAACAAAAGCAAAAATTAACTATTAGGACTATATGAAGTTAAAGTCTTCTGCACAGCAAAGGAAACAGTCAACAAAGCTAAAGGTCAACCTCTGAAATGAGAGAAGATATTTGCAAATGACTTATCAGATAAAGGGTTGGTACCCAAGATCTACAATGAACTTATGAAACCCAATACCCAAAAATAAATAATCCAGTCAAGAAATGGGCAGAATATATGAACAGACATTTCTCCAAAGAAGATATGCAAATGGCCAACAGACGCATGAAAATTGCTCCATATCACCTGGCTTCAGGGAAATACAAATCAAAACCACAATGAGATATCATCTCACCCAGTCAGAATGGCTAAAATTAATAAGACAGAAAGCAGCAATTGTTGGTGAGGATGCAGAGGAAGAGGAACACTTTTACACTGTTGGTGGGGATGCAGACTGGTACAGTCACTCTGGAAAACAGTGGGCGTTCCTCAAGAAGTTAAAAATAGAACAACCCTATCACCCAGCACTACTGGGTATTTACCCCAAAGATACAGATGTAGAGAAACAAAGGGACACCTGCACCCCAATGTTCATAGCAGCAATGTCCACAATAGCCAAACCATGAAAGAAGATGAGATGTCCTTCAACAGATGAATGGATAAAGAAGATGTGGTTTATATATACAATGAAATATTACTTGATCATCAGAAAGAATGAATACCCACCATTTACATTGACATGGATGGAACTGGAGGGTATTATGCTAAGTGAAATATTCAACCAGAGAAAGACAATTATCATATGATTTGATTCATATGTAGAATATAAGAAATAGTGTAAATGATCATTAGGGAAGGAAGAGAAAACTGAATGGGGATAAATCAGAGAGGAAGACAAACCATGAGAGACCCCTAACTCTGGGAAACAAACTGAGGGATGTTGATGGGGAAGTGTGGGGAGTTGAGGTAACTACGTGACAGGCATTAAAGAAGGCACATGCTGTGATGAACACTGGGTGTTATACACAACTGATGAATTATTGAACACTATATCTGAGACTAATGATGTACTGTAAGTTGACTAATAGAATTTAAATTTAAAAAAAGGATAGAATCAGAAAAACTGAAACTATACTATGTATTTCAAACAGAGAATTGGCCACCAGATGTCAAAAGCCTGAAATAGCAAAGAAAGGATGCTAAAAGTTTAAAAATTCATATTTATTTATTTATTTATTTATTTTCAGCATAACAGTATTCATTGTTTTTGCACCACACCCAGTGCTCCATGCAATACGTGATGTGCCCTCTCTATTACCCTCCACCTGGTTCGCCATCCTCCCACCCTCCGCCCCTTCAAAACACTCAGGTTGTTTTTCAGAGTCCATAGTCTCTCATGGTTCATCTCCCCTTCCAATTTCCCTCAACTCCCTCTCCTCTCCATCTCCCCATGTCCTCTGTGTTCTTTGTTATGCTCCACAAATAAGTGAAACCATATGATACTTGACTCTCTCTGCTTGACTTATTCCGCTCAGCATAATCTCTTCCAGTCCTGTCCATGTTACTATAAAAGTTGAGTATTCATCCTTTCTGATGGAGGCATAATACTCCATCGTGTATATGGACCACATCTTCCTTATCCATTCGTCCATTGACGAATCTTGGTTCTTTCCACAGTTTGGCGACCATGGCCATTGCTGCAATGAACATTGGGGTACAGATGGCTCTTCTTTTCACTCCATCTGTATCTTTGGGGTAAATACCCAGCAGTGCAATTGTAGGGTCATAGGGAAGCTCTATTTTTAATTTCTTGAGGAATCTCCACAGTGTTCTCCAAAGTGGCTGTACCAACTTGCATTTCCACCAACAGTGTAAGAGGGTCCCCTTTCTCCACAACCTCTCCAACACACGTTGTTTCCTGTCTTGCTAATTTTGGCCATTCTAACTGGTGTAAGGTGATATCTCAATGTGGTTTTAATTTGAATCTCCCTGATGGCTAGTGATGATGAGCATTTTTTCATGTGTCTGATAGCCATTT
Source organism: Meles meles (assembly GCF_922984935.1). NCBI lineage: Eukaryota > Metazoa > Chordata > Mammalia > Carnivora > Mustelidae > Meles > Meles meles. The sequence continues at coordinate 68,826,038 of NC_060079.1, forward strand.
GTATGTCTTCATTGGAGAAGTGTCTGTTCATATCTTCTGCCCATTTTTTGATATGATTATCTGTTTTGTGTGTGTTGAGTTTGAGGAGTTCTTTATAGATCCTGGAAAAAAAAAATGAGTAAAAAAAAAAAGCTCAACATTAAGATTTGAACAAATGGAGAAAGAGATCACATTCCTGTATAGGTGGTAAATATCTATATTATTTCTTATTGCTCAAAATCATTTATATATTTAACATAATATAAGTATTTTAATACAATATAATACATATATACATTATATAAATATAATATTTTAATACAATATGAATATTTTTAAAAATAAAAATCTCAATGCAAAAAAAAATTTCATAATTTTAGAAAGTAGCTGTTACATCAGAGCTGGGGGAACAAAAGAGAAGATTTAGAGTTACCAGAATATAACGTAAGAAAGGGCTCCTCTCCTCACAAATGGTACTAGGGTTATGCCCTGAAGCTGGTGCTCAGCCCACCCAGGGTGCAATATAAGTTGGTGCAGGTATCTCTGAGGAGGCAAAAAGACTGGTGCTCAGTGTGTCAAAAGAGGCAAAAGGCTGAAACTGTCATTGTCCTCTGTTGTTTTAAGATGCTGACATGAATTATAAACAGAAAACTCAACCCTATACCCTCCTCCTTTCAGTCTCCCTCTTGTACTTTCCGCTAAGAGAAAACCAGCTGGCAAGGGAGTTGTGGAAATGTCTACAGGCCCAGAAGAATACAGCAGAATACAGGGTAGTGGACTGTAGCTACAAGGGGCATATGTGACTTAATAACACAGCATCTTGAAATCTTGAAACACTTTGAAAATATATATATATACAAATATATATATATATATATAGCATTTGCTATTATGATGAGATGTAACATACTTGTTAGGTAAAAAACATAGAGTTAAACACAAAGACTTTTACCTGTATAACTACAAATATATATATATATGTATGTATATATGTATATAATGTTTATGTATGTATGTATATAATGTATATATATGTATATATATATATTTGTAGTTATACAAGTAAAAGTCTTTGTGTTTAACTCTATGTTTTTTACCTAACAAGTATGTTACGTTTCATCATAACAGCAAATGATGTTTTAAAGACTTCTCTGAACTTCTTTATCTCTAGTACCTCTGAGGGAATGATTTAGGACAAGTGACTTAGCCATTATGAGCATCTGTTACCCCATCTGTAAGATGGAGATAATGATGTGCTTTACCTCAAAAGTTTGTTTTGAATATGGAGTAAGATTATCAAAAGATACATAAATTGCTCAGTTGATAACTGTTAAGTAGCCTCAATCCAATTTATTAAAAAAAATGCTTGTCCTAGTCTGTCATTTTTTATCTGCACAAATCAGGTACCTTATACAAATGATTTGTAAGTTGTTATTATTCTTACTTAAATTCTTCACTTGCATATTTACAACTGTTATTATTTTTCTTGAAGACATGCTATATTCTCACTTACTTAGCACTGTGATTCACATGTAAAAGAAACTCTAGTAAATCAAAACTTGAAAAAGTTTGAAAATTCAAATGAATGATGGTGAATATATGATATACATATGAATATATAATATGTCATATTAACAATTATAAAGAAGACAGAAAGTGTACTTTTATACAGGTCAGTGTGTGGTTTTTTTATGGGTGGTGTAGTCCTCATAGTGTATAAATAAATTATGCACATAAGGATAATTCTACAAAAAGAAACACAACAGTCAGACTCCAGAATTTCTTAAACAGAAGTTGTTATGATTAACTATTGTGGTCAATTGAATGTGCATAATTCATGTAGATAACAAAAAGAGATTGGAAAGATTTCTTGGAAGTGTGCTAATTGGCATGGAAAAAGTAGGTAGACATGCTAGAAATAAATATATTCTAGCATCAGTGAGTCAACACATGTGTGGGAGAAAAGTTTTTCCAAACTAGAGTAAGGTTTAAAAAAGCAGTGCTTTATCCTGTAAGCAATTGAGAGTTAACATAAGTAAGTAGTATTTAAGTATAAATAAATGGTTCTCTGTGCAGGATAGATTAGAAACAGAAAACACTGGTGGTTGAGAGAAGTTAAGGAAAATGTTGAAATGGTCTTGAAGTGCTAAGAAGCTGAAGTAAATACATTGTAAAGTCCTGCTGTGGAACACAGGGCAGGGCCATTTATTGGAAGATGCTAGAAGTGGGTGAGGAGGACTCAGTGAGAAAATCTGACAATTTAGCAGAGAGAAAGATGTCAGGATTAGTTATTTTATTGTGTTATGTTAGTCACCATAAAATACATTGTTAGTTTTTGATCCAGTGTTCCAGGATTAATTGTTTATGTTCAACACCCAGTGCTCCATGCAATGCGTGCCCTCCTTAATACCCACCACCAGGCTCACCCATCCCCCCAACCCCCAAAACCTTCAGTTTGTTTCTCAGCGACTGTGGACTCAGGATTATTTATTAACAAGATTAAGTAAAAACAGATGCTATCTGGCATCACTTATATGTAGAATCTAAAAAACAAATGAACAAACAAAAAACAGAAGCCGATGCATACATTCGGAGAACTGGTGATTGTCAGAGAAGTGATGGGAGATGGGCAGAATAGATGAAGGAGATTAAGTGGTATAAACTTCCAGTTATAAAATAAATAAGTCATGGAGATAAAAAAATACAGCATAAGAAATGTAGTCAATAATATTGTTATAATGTTATATGATGACAATGGTGACTATACCTGCTGTGATGAGCATTGAGTAACATGTAGATTTGTCAAATCACTATCTTGTAAATCTGAAAAAAATACAACTTTGTATGCCAAATATATTTTAACAATTTTTTTAAATAAAGGAAGTAGGATTAGAACTTCAGCTTTTTTACTTCCAGGATAACTTTATTTGGCCCTGAATTTAGGTCATTCTCTTCCAATCTCATTTTGTTAATTTCTACAATCTTACCCCAGATCTTAACCAGTTTAGAAAAATATATATTCATTTTTCTTTATAAATGCACAAAATTTTAGCAGAGTTTTCAAAGACAATGTTACATTTGAAATGAAATAAGCTGTTTTAACATGTCAAGGCATTTCTGTTGCTTTGTAGGCTGGTGATGCATTGAATTCTCTTATTTGTATTCTTTTTCTACATTTTAGTGTTTCTTGCTTTTTCATCATGAGGAACTAACATACATGATAGAATACCATTACAACTTGAAAAGATTTATTTTAATAAATTCAGTTAATATTCCACAGTAGAAAAAATAAAATCCTAAATAAATAGAAAATATCTTTCTCTAAACTTAGATACACAACTAACTTCATGTGAAGGTACTTCCATCACATGGAATTCTTTGAGAATGGACCTTAGAGTAACTTCAGAAAAAATGATTTTAAATACTTTTCTGAACAAATCAGACTAAACAAGAGAATGAGAGAAATAATAATGTTGGCATTTTAATTTTTTTAAATAACAGTGTTTAAATGTGGTAAGATAATCATTAATTTCAGATATTTTCATGTTCACATCTGGATTTGTGGAGCATAAACTATTTAGGTGACTTGTGCAAAGACTTATTGAAGGAGATGACAAATACTTGGACCAGAGAACTAAATATGTAGCTTCACTAGGCTGGTGGTATGACTTTTTATACAAAACAATTGTTCTCCTTATTTCAGGAAACCCACTGGAAAAGAGTAGATATTCAAACTTGAGGCCTCACATTCAAGCTTTGACACTTCCTCTCACTGGCTTATCTAACGCTTATAAGAAGTCTATGTAGCTAGTGGCTTTAGAACTGTGGGTCAAAGAAGTGCCTTTATCACAGTTTGAATTTTTTCCTGGGGCACTTGACCAAGTGGACTTTGGGTTATCAAACATGCTTGAAAGTTATCTGGCTACTCTCTGAGGAGTTTACACAGAACCTGCTTTATTACAAAACAGGTAAAATTATGACGTTCCTATGATAAAAGTGTAGTTATTGTGTTGAGTTGGAACAAAGAGCAAATGTGATCTTTCCATGTTGCTGGGTAATAATCAAATAGAATGTTAGATCATCATACCATGAGTCAATCAAGAACACTATTAATTTCCAATGGGCCTTATGTCATCATGATTTTATCCTCCTTTTCCCTTTGTTGGTATTTTAAATGTATTTCTACTTCAGGTTATACAAAGGAAAAAATTCTAGAAATTAGAATTAACTAAAAAGAAGGGCTTCTTCACAGCTTCAAATAATTCATTTCTTCTAGCTCTACACTTTAGAGAGAAAATAACAGAAATTCCACATAACATTTCTGTGGCTCTTTGCTACCTGATAAAAATATAGGAAAAGTAAAAAACAATTAAATCAGTTTCTATTCACTTCATGTTTTCATCAAAAAAATCTGATAAAGAATAAAACTCTAAGGTAATTATCTAGTTTTCATCATTATAATTGGTTATTTTTATTTTATTTCTATAAAACCAGTAAATAACACTATACCAGATTCTTCCTTTTTATATTAACATGTTTTTATTGAAGTATAATTAACATATAAAGTTATATTAGTTTCAGCTGTACAATATAGTGATTGAAACTGTTCAGTGCTCATTATAGTAAGTGTACTCTTAATCCACTTTATCTATTTCACTCCTCCACCTTAACCACCATCCCTCTAGCAACCACTAGTTCTTCATTTAAGAGTCTGTTTTTATATTTGCTTCTTATTTTCTTTGTTCATTGTTTCCTAAATTCCACATGTAAGAGAAATCATACAGTATTGTTTTTCTCTAATTTCACTTAGAATTATACCATCTAGGTCCTTGCATGTTGCTACAAATGCCACAATCTTTCTTTTTTAAGGCTGAGTAATATTTCTCTCTCTATATATATACATACCATTTTTTAAAATCCATTCATCTTTGGCTGGACACTTGAGTAGTTTCTGTATCTTGACTATTATAAATAATGCTGCAATTAATATAAAGGTGCATATTATGTGTTTTTGAATTAGTTTTTGCTTTCTTTAGGTAAATACTCAGTAGTGGAATTACTAGATCATATAGTAATTAATTTTTTTAATTTTTATAGGAACATTTTTATGGTTTTCTACAGTGGCTTTACCAGTTTGCATTCCCACCAACAGTGGACAAGGGTTCTTTTTTTTTTCCATACCTTTACCAACACTTGCTATTTTTCTGTTTTTGATTTTAGCCATTCTGACAGGTGCAAGGTGATACGATGATTTTTACTTGCATCTCCCTGAAGAATAGTGATGTTGAGTGTCTTTCCATGTGTCTGTTGTCCACCTTCATATGTCTTTTTTGGAAAAATATCTATTTAGATCTCCCAATTTTTTAATCAGATTTTTTTAAACTATTGAGTTATATGAATTTTTTATATATTTTAAATATTAACTCCTTTCAGTTATATTATTTACAAATATATTCTTCCATTCAGTTTTTTTTTAATTTATTTATTTTTTCAGTGTAACAGTATTCATTGTTTGCACAACACCCAGTGCTTCATGCAAAACGTGCCCTTCCTATTACCCACCACCTGTTCCCCCAACCTCCCACCCCTGACCCTTCAAAACCCTCAGGTTGTTTTTCAGAGTCCATAGTTCTTATGGAACTTATGGTTCGCCTCCCCTTCCAATTTTTTTTTTATAAACATATAATGTATTTTTATCCCCAGGGGTACAGGTCTGTGAATCGCCGAGGGTATGTGCATTCAGTTGTTTTTGTTTTGTTTTGTTAATGTTAGTTCTTCCACTGTGCGAAAGATCTTTACATTGGTGTAGCCCCAATATTTTAATTTTGCTTTTGTTTTCCTTACCTGAGGAGACATATCTAGAGAAATGTTTCTATAGCTGATAAAGAAATTACTGTCTCTGTTTGCTTCTATGAGTTTTATGGTTTAAGTCTCACCTTTAGGTCTTTAATCCATATGAAGTTGTGTGTGTGTGTGTGTGTGTGTGTGTGTGTGTGTGTGTGTGTGTTCAGTTTTATTCTTTTGCATGGCTATCTAGTCTTCCCAGCACCATTTGTTGAAGAAATTGTCTCTTCCTCCATTGTATATTCTTGCCTCTGTTGTAATAGATGAATTGACCATATACTCATGAGTTTATTTCTGGGGTCTCTATTCTGTTCAATTGATCTCTGTGTCTATTTTTGTGCCAGTACCATACTGTTTAAAGGACTACAGTTTTGTAGCATATCTTGAAATTTGGGATTGTGGTACCTCCAGCTTTTTTCTTCTTTCTTAGGATTGCTTTGGCTATTCAGAGTCTTTTAGGATTCCAAATACAGTCTAGGATTATTTGTTAAATTCTTTGAAAAATGTTGGTATTTTGATAGTGATTATATTAAATCTGTGGACTACTTTAGGTAATATGCACATTTTAACAATATTGGATTCTTCTAATCCATGAGCATGAAATATCTATTTGTATCATCTTCATTTGCTTTCATCATTTTTTATAGGTTTCAGAGTATAGTTCTTTCACTCCTTCGTTAAATTTTTTCCTAGTTATTTTATTATTTTTGGTGCAATTTTAAATGCATTTTTTTTTAGATTTCTCTTTCTGCTACTTTATTACTAGCATGTAGAAATGCAACTGATTTCTATATAATTGATTTTGTATCCAAGTCCTTACTGAATTCATTTGTTAGTTCTAGTAGTTTTTGATAGAATTTTAGGGTTTTCTATATGTAATTATCATGTCATCTGCAAATAGTGAAACTTATTTCTTCCTTACTAATTTCAGTGCCTTTCATTTCTTTCTCTTGTCTGATCACTATGGCTAGAACTTTCAGTACTGAGTTGAATAAAAGTGGTGAGAGTGAACATCTTTGTTTTCTTTCTGATTCTGAGAGGAAAAGTTACCAATTTTTCACCACTAAATCTGATGTTAGCTGTGGGTTCTTCATATATGGCCTGTATTATGTTGAGGTATGTTCCCTCTAAACCTACTTTGGTAACCCTCTAAACCTTCTTATCATGGATGGATGTTGAATTTTGCAAATTTTTTTTCTGCATCTCTTGAGATGATCATACGGTTTTTATCCCCTCTCGTGTTAGTGTGAGATGTCAATTGATGTGTGAGCTTTGCACAATGCTTGCTTTCCTGAAATAGATCCAACTTGATTGTGGTGAATGATTTTTTTTAATGTGTTGTGCATTTGGTTTGCTAATATTTTGTTGTGGATTTTTGCATCTACATTCATCAGAGATGTTGACCTGTAGTTTTCTTTGTTGGTGGTGTCTTTATGTAGTGATAAACCCTGGCATCAGTGTTATGCTGACTTCATAGAAAGAATTTAGAACATTTCTCTTCTATTTATTGAAATAGTTTGAGAAGAATATACATTAACTCTTCTTTAAATTTTGGTAAAATTCATCTGTGAAGCCATGTATCCTAGGCTTTAGGATTTAGGCTTTAGTTTATTGCAAGTTTTTTTGATTAATTAAAAAAAGGGTTCAATTTATTTGCTGATAATCAGTCTATTCAAATTTTTTGTTTCTTCCTAATTCAGTATTTGAAGGTTATGTATTTCTAGGAAATTATCCATTGGGGTAGTTGTTTAATTTGTTGGCATATAATTTTTCATAGTATTCTCTCATAACCTTTGTGTTTTTGAGGTGTTGGTTGTTATTTCTTCTCCTCCAATTTTAATTTTATTTATTTGAGTCTTCTCTTTTTTATTCAATGAGTCTTGCTAAATAGTTATCAGTTTTGTTGATCTTTCAAATGAGCCAACTCCTGGTTTCGGTAATCTTTTCAATTGTTTTTGTTTTTTTGTTTCCTGTTTTAGTTTTTATTTTGTTTATTTCTCCTCTAATATTTAATATATCCTTCTTTCCACTGGATCTTTTATTTATTCTTCTTTTTCTAGATCCTTGAAGTATAATACTAAGTTGCTTATCTGAGACATTTCTTGTTTCTTAAGGTAGGCCTATATTGCTATAAACTTCCTTCTTAGAATGGTCTTTGCTGCCTCCCAAAGATTTTAGACCATTATGTTTTCATTTCCATTTATTCCCATTTTTTTAAGATTTTATTTATTTATTTGACAGAGAGAGATATCACAAGTAGGCAGAGAGGCAGGCAGAGAGAGAGGAGGAAGCAGGCTCCCTGTGGAGCAGAGAGCCCGATGTGGGGCTCGATCCCAGGACCCTAAGATCATGACCTGAGCCGAAGGCAGCGGCTTAATCCACTGAGCCACCCAGGCGCCCCTATTCCCACTTTTTTTTAACCTTCTTCTTTGATTTCTTTGTTGACACACGCATCCATTCATTAAACAGCATGTTATTTAACTTTCATGTATTTGTTTTCTTTCCAACTTTTTCTTCTGGTTGATTTCCCGTTTCATATTTTTGTCAGAAAAAAAAGCACAATGTCAGAAAAAAAGTTCAATATTTTTGAATTCATTGATATTTGTTTTGTGGTCTAAGATGATCTGTTTTGTAGAATTTTCCATGCATGTTCAAAAAGAATGTATGTTCTACAGTTTTTTAAGTGGAATGTTCTGAACATATCCAATTGTTTCATCTGGTCTAATGTGTCATTCAAAGCCACTGTTTACTTTTTGATTTTCTGTCTGGATGGTCTCTCTGTTGAGGCAAATGATGTGTTAATATCCCCCATTATTATTGTATTACTATCAATTTCTTCCTTTATGTCAAGAGTGGCTTTATGTATGAGCTCCCATGTTTATGTATGTTCCCATGTGCATAATTTTTTTATCCTCTTGTTGGATTTTTCCCTTTATGATTATATAGTGTCCCTCTGTGTTTCCTATTAGTCTTTGTTTTAAAGTTGTCTATTTTATCCAGTATGAGTATTGCTACCCTGGTTTTCTTTTCACTTCCATTTGGATGCTAAATGTTTTTCCACCCTTTCTCTTTCAATCTGCTTGTGTCTTAAGTTCCGAAGTGAGTCTCTTATAGGAAGTATATAAATAGTTCTTATTTTTTATGCATTTAATTATCCTATGTGTTTTGATTGGAACATTTAGTCTATTTACATTCAAAGAAATTATTGATAAGTATGTACTTACTGCCATTTTTACTTGTTTTGTGGTTATTCTTATAGTTTCTTCCTTTCCCTTCTTCTTCTTTTGCCCTCTCCATATGTGATTTGATGGCTTTCTCTAGTGTTAATTTTGGGCTCCTTCTATCTTTTTTGTATAGCTATCATAGGTTCTTGACTTGTGTCAACCATTAGATTCATATATAACATCTTATGCATATAGTAGCATATATTAAGTTGGTGGTCACTTAAGTTTGAACCCATTTTAAAAGCACAAAATTTTTACTTCTCCTCCCATTTCATTTAAGTGATGTCATATTCCTTTTTATTTTGTGAATTTCTTTTTTTTTTTTTTTTTTTTTTTTAAAGATTTTATTTATTTATTTGACAGAGAGAGAAATCACAAGTAGGCAGAGAGGCAGGCAGAGAGAAAGGGGGAAAGCAGGCTCCCCGCTGAGCAGAGAGCCTGGTGCAGCGCTTGATCCCAGGAACCTGGGATCATGACCGAAGCCGAAGGCAGAGACTTTAACCCACTGAGCCACCCAGGTGCCCCTCTTGATTAATTCTTAAAGATGTAGTTGATTTTATTGCTTTTACACTTTAATTTCCATACTGGTTTTATAAGTGATTGATCTAGTACTTTTATTATATGTTTACATTTACCTGTAGAATTTTTTTCCTTTCATAATTTTCTTATTCCTGATTATAGCCATTTCTTTCCACTCCAAGAATTTCCTTTAATGTTTCTTGTAAGGCTCACTTCATGATGATGAACTCCTTAAGTTTTGTTTGTCTGGGAAACTATCTCTCCTGCTCTGAATGATAACCTTGTTGCGAAGAGTATTTTGGACTGTAGGATTTTTTCTTTCAGCACTTTGATTATGTCATGTCACTCTCTGCTATCTTGCAGAGTTTCTGCTGAAAAATCATTAATAGCCTTGTATGTAACTGTTTTCTTTTCTCTTGAGGCTTTTAAAATTCTCACCTTACTCTTTGACATTTTAATTATGTATTTTTAAAATATTTTATTTATTGACAGAGAGAAATCACAACTAGGCAGAGAGGCAGGCAGAGAGAGAGGAGGAAGCAGGCTCCCTGCAGAGCAGAGAGCCCAATGTGGGACTCGATCCCAGGACCCTGGGATCATGACCTGAGCCGAAGGCAGAGGCTTTAACCCACTGAGCCACCCAGGCACCCCTTAATTATGTATCTTGATGTGGACCTTCTTGGTTTAATTTTGTTGGGTGCTTTCTGTATTTCCTGGATCTGGATGTCTGTTTCCTTTCCCAGATCAGGAGTTTTAAGCTATTATTTCTTCAAATACGTTTTCTCCCCAACTTCTCTCTCTCTTCTCCTTCTGAGATACCCATAATGTGAATGTTATGACTGATGATGTCATTGAGTTCCCTTAACCTTTTTTTTTTTGACTGATGAGATTGGTTAATATTACTGTATTCCAGTTCACTGATCCATTCTTCTGACCCCTCTAATCTGAAGTTGATTATTTTTAATTTTGATTATTGAGCTCTTCATCACTGACTGGGTCTTTGTATGTTTTCTAGCTCTTTGTTGAGGGTCTCACTGAGATCTTCCACTCTTTTCTCAAGTGCAGTAAGTACCTTTATGACCATTACTTTGAATTCTTTGTGAGACCTATTATCTCTCTTTCATCCTGCTCTTTTCCTGGGACTTTGTCCCATTCTTTCATTTGGGACATATTCCTCTGTCTCCTCATTTTGTCTAACTCTACCTTTCTTTCTTTCTTTCTTTCTTTCTTTCTTTCTTTTGTTATGTTAGTCATCATACACCACATCATTAGTTTTTGAGGTAGTGTTCTATGATTCATTGTTTGTGTATAACACCCAGTGCTCCATGCAATACTGACCTCCTTAATACCTATCACTGGGCTTACCTTTCTTGCTTCTAAAAGTGGTGACCTTATGCGGAATAGGTACTGTGGTGCCCTCCCATGCAGTGTCCCCTGTTTACCAGGACCTGGTGCTTCAGTATGTCTCCTATGTGTGTTGTATGTGCCCTATTCTTGTGGTGGGGGATACATTTGCCTTCATTCTAGTCCTCTGGAGTGGCTGTTTTTGCATGTTGTGGGAAGGGTTTTGTCTCTGTGTTGTTAGGAGGCCAGTCTGGGGCAGTTTGGGGCTTGAGCAAGATCAGAACAGGTGTGTGCTAAAGCCTTGGTGACAACAAACTGCATGGCACTTTCTCCATGTTGCCCTTGAGAAGTTTTTTTTGTTGTTTGTTTTGTTTTTTTTGTTTTTTTTTTGTTGGTTTTTTTTTTTTTTTTTTTTTTTTTGTTGTTGGATGGGTCTATAGTCAGAATAGATGTTTGCCACAGCCCAGAGTTAGGGCCCATGGAACTAGTGTGTGTGGTTATCTTCCCCTCTTTCCAGAGCAGGAGTCAGTTTGGAGCAGTGCTGGCCCCTACTGGGACTACTTGCATACTGCCTGGCTTTTGGCACTGTTTTGGATGGCCTCTGGGCAAGGGCATATTTGAGGGGACAGCTCCACAGAGAACATGGAGTGAAGTATGTGGTGCCAGCAAGGTCTGTGTTGGACTGCTACAGGAGGAGAACTGGCTGGATTAGAGGGGGCTAATTCTCAGAAGCACACAGTGGTGGGGTGTTCTGTTAGCAAGCTAAGTGGAGAGTGTTTGCATTGTGGTGCTTCCTGTAGGTATTCACATATCTGGAGGTTTGGGAGAGGAAAATGGTGACTACCAGCTCCTCTTTTCTTTTCTTTTTTTTTTTTAAATATTTTATTTATTTATTTGACAGACAGATCACAAGTAGGCAGAGAAGCAGGTAGAGAGAGAGGGGGAAGCAGGCTCCCTGCTGAGGAGAAAGCCCAATGTGGGGCTCGATCCCAGGTCCTGGGATCATGACCTGAGCCGAAGGCAGAGGCTTTAACTCCCTGAGCCCCCCAGGTGCCCCAGCTCCTCTTTTCTTAAGAGAAGTGTCCCAAAGATCCTTCGCCTTTAGCATATGCTCTGATATTAATAAATAAATAACCTTTCTTATATCCCAGATATTTTTCAAACTGCTTCTTCTATGATATTTCTCGGGGGGGGGGTGCGGTTTTTTGTGCTGTGTCTTTAAGGGGTGAGGGATGATTTTCTTAATGCCCTCAGGCTCTTCCAGAGCCAAATTTTCTTATTTTTTTGAAGTTTCAAATATTAATCCCTACTGATTTAAGAATTCACAAAATTTAGACCCTCTGGTTTTCCAATGCATTTGGAAATGCACTGTCTTTCCCATGCAAGTTTCCTGTGGCTGGGTTGCCTGATGTGGGGTTCCATTCTTCTTCCCTCTTCAAGCCTACCCTTCCCTCCCTCCAGTGGACTTTCAGCTAGTTTATTCAGTTTCAGACAGCATCTCTGCTCTTCCTACCCTCTTCAGTGTGACTTCTTTTCTATATAGTTAGCTGTGAAAAATCTGGTCTGCCATACTTTAGTTCATTTTCTGGGTTACTTTTACACTGATGTACGTGTTATCTAGTTGTATCTGTAGGAGAAGGTGAGCTTAGGATCTTCCTACAATGCTATCTTTCAACCTTAATTTTAACTTTCAAAATAAGTACAACAGTTCCACTTTTCACCCCAAAATAAATAAAACAGCTCCAAGAGTATATTTTCTTATATGAACCTTACAATTAACTTATTCCATTCTTTACATTAATAAAGTTCTATGTTCAAGAAACTAGAAACTTGTGTCTGGTGTAAGACTGGTGTTTTTTCAAAAACATAATATCCACATAGCAGGACTTTAGTTTTACATAATGAACAAGGATGAGTTGTTTTCTGTAACTGTCCTATCAATTTATAAGGAATGAGCATCATCGTACTCATATGTGGCCTAAAGTTTTCTTGTTTGGGGGGAATAGCCCATGTATCTTCTATTAAAGTGTTGCCCTTGTCTTGAAAAGAAATGTCACTATTTTATTCAAAGTTTATACTTTGGAATCCTAATAAGACTTTTTTTTGCATTAAATAACAAGTACTGTATTATTTCCAAAGGCTTACTATGGTTGTGAGAAAATCAGAAATCTAGTAAATTTTTTTGGCCAAGGCTTTTGAAATAACTATACCATCACATAAATATATAAACACAGATGAACTGATAGTTGGTCAAAACTGAACTTAAGGTCCAAAGCAATGAGTATATTTGGAATGGATTTTGTTTTATTGTTTCAGTACCATATGCCAATTATTTGTAAGCTTACAGACATAGGTCAGAGAATGTGCTACTCAGTGTTTATTTAAATCTATTCCCACTATTAAGTTTTCAGTAGATACAATTGCCATTACATAAATACATTATGAGTTCAGATTAAATCATTAGTCAACTCAAAAATCAAATAGAGGGTTTTTAAAAAGATTTATTCAAATGAATGAAAGAAACTTTACTGTGGTGCTGTGGATAAGACCAGTGTGGAATCAGACATATCTCAGGTTCATTCACTGTTCTACCATTAACTAAATAATCTTTCTAAGGTTTCCAGTGTTTACTTTTTCCCTTCCCTGGGATTTTTGAAAACATACAGACCATAAGTATTCTACAGAACAACATTGGCTTAGCCCAAGATTATTCAATTTGCTTTTATTGAATAGTTCTCATATAATCAAGTAGGAAGGAAACATAAGATCTACTATAATGACTCTATCCTAATGAATTATACAATCTAGTTGGAGACACCAGATACATGAGCAAGTTAGATAACAGTAAGTATAGAAACCTTTTATTCAAATGTAATTAGGATCAGTTGTTTGATGCTTAGTCTAAAAAATCACCTAAGTGTGGATTTTTTAAAAATACAAATATGAATTAATTGGCCAATACTTTGATGTAAGTCAGTACCTTCTGATCATCTCTATTGACTGGAATTTTTATATATTATCTTCCTTATATAAATCATAATGAATCAATTATAATTTCTAATTTTAATGTATTAAAAGAGAATAAAAATAATGACTGCTAAATCTTTTAAATCTTATTTCATTATTGGGATGCCTGGGTGGCCCAGTCATTAAGCATCTGCCTTCGACTGAGGTCCTGATCCCAGGGTCCTGGGATCCAGCCCTGAATCAGGCTCCCTGCTTAGCAGGAAGCCTGATTCTCCTTCTCCTACTCCAGCTGCTTGTGTTCCCTCTCTTGCTGTGTCTCTCTACGTCAAATAAGTGAATAAAATCTTTTTAAAAATCATATTATTTTATAATTTCTTCAATTTTACTGTTGTTTAACCCTCATTATAATTTAACTTAATATTTTTTAATCTTTTCAAAGCACAATATAGTTTTGCAGAGACAAAACTCATCTTTAAAAAATTGTATCATTGATTTTATTGACATAATAGTATGGTTAAATTTTATATAACTGAAATAAACAGTTAGGCAAGCAAACACATTTGAATTCTGGTTAACATAAAGCTAAGTAGAGACATTCAACCCACATAGACACAGCAGAAAGCACGCTATTACTTTTCAGGAAGAATGTACAACATCAGTTAATCTATTGTTAGTTAAATGAAGCTCAACTAAAATGATGTATATAATAAATTTTAAATTTTTCCTCCCTGGGCTTATAAGGCAATAAAAGTTCTGAGAAGGAAGATATTTGGGAAGATTCGTTATTAAGTCAAATTTGCAATTAGCCTTTCCTCCATGGAGATGGAAGGATTCAAAAAGAATGAGAAATACAGAAAGGCTATTCTAGGTAAAGAGAGAAATTAAATCACAGAAACAGGAGTAGACATGGAACCTGGTTTTGCTCAGAAAGAGAATATATATTGCTGAGCGAAAGTTAGAATGGCTGATCATTGTAACCTTACACCAGACCACATTAAAATTGGAAATCCATATTCCTTACCTACCTGTCTGCTGAGCAAGTCTGCACCTCACACTGAGAATAGGACACTGGTTACCCCAGCTAATCCTCAACTCCATTCATCCCACAGAGACTTCAGATCTGGAAATTATAGAGGAGGCTTTGAATGGGAAACTCTACAGAAGTATCAGGGCATATCTGCCAATATTTCCCTTAACTGAAATGAGAGGAAGTATATTTCCCAAATTATAACTTGCCAGGTTTCAAAATCTGCTTAAAAAATAAGTTTTTTTTTCTTAAACATATGACTACACTTTTACATTTAATTCTTGCATTCAGTGAATGCTTATATAGTGTATGCTTATATAAATACTATATACTTTTAAGTCATTAGGAATACTGTGAATAAAATACACAATAGATCCCACTAAACACCCAGTTGTGGGATGGAATAAACATATACATGAAATAAAATAATTAAGAAATAGATTTTACTATATCTTAATTATATCAGATGATAGTAAATGCTATGGAGAAAACCAAAACAGGGAAGTGGTATGAAAACACTGAGCATGAAACTAAGGCTTCAATTTTAAATATGATTTTCAAGTAAGTCAATGAAGGATTGACATTCCATCAAGAAATTGAAGATGATGAAAGAGATCATAAAGTAGATGTTGGAAGGAAGACTATCCCAAGTGACAGGAACAACAAATGCAAAGAGCTGGATGATGGTTGTGTTCAAGTAATAGCAAAGAGGTCTCTAGGTTATCATAGTGACTGAGGTGGGAAATAAGTAGAAGAGTTCATGAATGTAAGGCAAAGGGGTGGCCCAACTATGGAAGGCTTTACATGCCACTGTAGAGATTTGGATTTTACTAAGAATGAGATGGAAAATTTGAATAGAGAATGATAGAATACATAATTTAAATGACTTCCTGACTGCTAAGATAGGAACTGGTTATAAGGAGCAAAGCTAGATGGTCAAGATTCTTTTGCTGTTGCCCAGAAAAGATATAAGATTATTTGTACTAGGGCTGTAATGGGAAAAGGTGGCCATATTTTTTATATTTTTTTGTTTTTTTAATTTTTATTTATTTTGATTTTTAAAAATTTTTTATTTATTTTTCAGTGTTCCAGAATTCATTGATTATGTACCACACCTACTGTTCCATGCAGTACATGCCCTGCATAATACCCAACACCAGGCTCACACAACTTCCTGCCCCCCACCCCTCCAAAACCCTCAGATTGTTTTTCAGAGTGTATAGTCTCTCATGGTTCATCTCCTGCTCCAGTTTCCCCCAACTCACTTTTCCTCTCTATATCTCCATTTCTTATGCTCCACAAATAAGTGAAATCATATGATAATTGACTCTCTCTGCTTGACTTATTTCACTCAGCATAATCTTTTCCAGTCCCGTCCATGTTTGATACAAAAATTGGGTATTCATCCTTTCCGATGGAGGCATAATACTCCATAGTGTATATGGACCACATCTTCCTTATCCACTCACCTGTTGAAGGGCATCTTTGTTCTTTTCACAGTTTGGCGACTGTGGCCATTGCTGCTATGAATATTACGGTTCAGAAGACCCTTCTTTTCACTACATCTTTGGGGTAAATACCCAGTAGTGAAATTGCAGGGTCATAATGAAGCTCTATTTTTAATTTCTTAAGGAATCTCCACACTGTTTTACAAAGTGGCTGTACCAACTTGCATTCCCACCAACAGTGTAAGATGGTTTCCCTTTCTCCACATCTCTCCAACACATGTTATTTACTGTCTTGTTAATTTTGGCCATTCTAACTGATGTAAAGTGGTATCTCAATGTGGTTTTGATTTGAATCTTCCTCATGGCTAGTGATGATGAACATTTTTTCATGTGTCTGATAACCATTTGTATGTCTTCATTGAAGAAGTGTCTGTTCATGTCTTCTGCCTATTTTTTGACATGATTATCTGTTTTGTGTGTGTTGAGTTTGAAGAGTTCTTTATAGATCCTGGATATCAACCCTTTGTTTGTGTTGTCATTTGTAAATATCTTCTTCCATTCCATGGGTTGCCTCTTTGTTTTGTTGACTGTTTCCTTTGCTGTGCAGAAGATTTTGATCTTGATGAAGTCCCAAAGATTCATTTTCACTTTTGTTTCATTTGCCTTTGGAGACATATCTTGAAAGAAGTTGCTGTGGCTGATGTCGAAGAGGTTACTGCCTATGTTATCCTTTAGGATTCTGATGGATTTCAGCATCACATTGAGGTCTTTTATCCATTTCAAGTTTATCTTTCTGTATGGTGTAAGAGAATGGTCGAGTTTCATTCTTCTACATAGCTGTCCAATTTTCCCAGCACCATTTATTGAAGAGACTGTCTTTTTCCATTGTATATTTTTTTCCTGCTTTGTCAAAGATTATTTGACCATAGAGTTGAGGGTCCATATTTGGGCTCTCTACTCTGTTCCACTAGTCTATATGTCTGTTTTTATGTCAGTACCATGCTGTCTTGGTGATCACAGCTTTGTAGTAAAGCTTGAAATCAGGCGACATGATAACCCCAGTTTTGTTTTTCTTTTTCAACATTTCTTTAGCAATTTGGAGTCTCTTCTTGTTCCATACAAATTTTAGAATTATTTGTTCCAGCTCTTTGAAAAATACCGATGAAATTTTGATCAGGATGGCATTGAAAGTGTAGAGGCCTAGTATAGACATTTTAACAATGTTTATTCTTCCAATCCATGAACATAGAATGCCCTTCCATCTTTTTGTGTCTTCTTCAATTTTTTTCATTAGTGTTCTGTAGTTCCTCAAGTATACATCCTTTACCTTTTTGGTTAGGTTTATTCCCAGGTATCTTATTGTTCTTGGTGCTATAGCAAATGGAATCGATTTTCTAATTTTCCCTTCTATATTTTCAATGTTAGTGTATAAGAAAACCACTGATTTCTGTACATTGATTTTTGTATCCTGCCACATTACTGAATTCTTGTATGAGTTCTAGTAGTTTGGGGGTGGAGTCTTTTGGGTTTTCCATATAAAGTATCATGTCATCTGCAAAGAGAGAGTTTGACTTCATTGCCAATTTGAATACCTTTATTTCTCTTTGTTGTCTGATTGTTGTTTCTAGGACTTCTAATACTATGTTGAACAAGAGTGGTGAGAGTGAGCATCCTTGTCATGTTCCTGACCTCAAAGGGAAGGCTGTCAGCTTTTTCCCATTGAGGATGATATTTGCTGTGGGTTTTTCATAGATAGATTTTATGAAGTTGAGGAATGTTCCTTCTATCCCTATATTTTGAAGCGTTTTAATCAGGAACGGATGCTGGATTTTGTCAAATGCTTTTTCTGCATCAATTGAGAGGACCATGTGGTTCTTCTCTCTTCTCTTATTAATTTGTTCTATCACATTGATTGATTTGCAAATGTTGAACCACCCTTGCAACCCAGGGATGAATTCCACCTGTTCGTGGTGGATAGTCTTTTTAATGTGCTGTTGGATCCAATTAGCTAGGATCTTGTTGAGAATCTTGGCATCCATATTCATCAGGGATATTGGTCTGAAATTCTCCTTTTTGGTGGGGTCTTTGCCTGGTTTGGGATCAGGGAAATGCTAACTTCATAAGAAGAGTCTGGAAGTTTTCCTTCTGCTTCCATTTCTTGAAACAAATTCAGGAGAATAGGTATTATTTCTTTTTTTGAAATTTGGTGGAATTCTCCAGGGAATCTGTCGGGTCCTGGGCTCTTGGGCTCTTGTTTTTTGGGAGGTTTTTGATCACTGCTTCACTCTCATTACTAGATGTTGGTCTATTCATGTTGCCAATTTCTTCCTGGTTCAGTTTTGGAAGTTTATAGTTTTCCAGGAATGCATCCATTTCATCTATGTTGCTTAACTTATTGGCATATAACTGTTGATAATAATTTCTGATGACTATTTCAATTTCCTTGGTGTTAGTTGTGATCTCTCCCTTTTCATTCATAATTTTATTAATTTGGGCCTTCTCTCTTTTCTTTTGGATTAGTTTTGCCAGTGATTTATTGATCTCATTGATTCTTTTGAAAAAAAAAAAAAAACCAGCTTCTAGTTTCATTGATGCCTTCTACTGTATCTTTAGTTTCTATCTCATTGATTTCTGTTCTAATCTTGATTATTTCCCTTCTTATGTGTGGAGATTTGTTGTTGATCAATTTGTTGTTGATTCTCCAGTACTTTAAGCTGTAAAGACAGCTGCTGTATTCTGGATTTTTCAGTTTTTTTGAGGGAGGCTTGAATGGTTATGTATTTCCCCCTTAGGACTGCCTTTGCTTTATCCCATAGGTTTTGGACCAAAGTGTCTTCATTCTGATTGGTTTCCATGAATTGTTTAAGTTCTTCTTTGATTTTCTGGTTGATCCAAGCATTCTTAAGCAAAGTGGTCTTTAGCTTCCAAGTGTTTGAATTCCTTCCAAACTTTCCCTTGTGGTTGGGCTCCAGTTTCGAAGCATTGTGATCTGAGAATATGCAGGGAATAATCTCAGTCTTCTGGTATTGGTTGAGCCCTGATTTGTGACCCAGTATGTGGTCTATTCTGGAGAAGGTTCCATGTGCACTGGAGAAGAATGAGTATTCTATTGTTTTAGGGTGGAATATTCTGTAAATATCTATGACGTCCATCTGGTCCAATGTGTTGTTCAATGCTCTTGTTTTTTTATTGATTTTCTGCTTGGATGATCGTCTATTACCGACAGTGGTGTGTTAAGTTCTCCTACTATTAACGTATTCATATCAATATGATTCTTTATCTTGATTAACAGTTTTCTTATATAATTGGCGGCTCCCATATTGGGGGCATAAATATTTACAGTTGTTAGATCTTGGTGTATTAAGAGATATTTTTGATATTTTTTAAAGTAAAGTGAGATTTGCTAATGGCTTTGATATGGGAATGTGATTCAAATTTTTTACCTTAGCCAAAAGGCAGTAAAATTCCAATTTAATAAGCTATAATAAGATGGAAAAGATGGGAGGAAAGGATTAGATTTAGGGAGAGAAAAACAAGAATTTGGTTTAAGACATGTTAAGGTAGAGGAAAAAGGTGGATATATTGATTATCTAAATTTCAGTTCAGAAATTGTGAATGTATAAAAATTTGGATCACTACCATGTAGCTGACATTTGAAACCTAAAACTGAATGAGGTCACTTTACAGTGGTTTATTTTTACACACTATATTTCAGGCACCAGGCTAGATACTTCAACTTTTTTAGTCATAAAATAATCTTTGGTAAAGTCCACAACAATGAGGATTTGATTTACCTGTTGTTATCAAATGGTTCTAGTAGAAGGTATTATTTCATTATAATTAATTTCCTATGAACTTCAAAATATTTGAAAGCCCCTATATGTATTAGCAGTATTTTCCCAGTAAAATACTCTTAATCAAATAGAACTATTATCACTTAATTTCACAGAAATATAGTTTCATGGATTAGTGATACAACTATTATATTACAAACTGTGAAATCATCCTGACTTGTGGGCAGCAATAGAGCACACATTTTGATATAAGTTAATTTGCATAAATTACTTAAGTTATGAAAATACCTTCAGAGATCAGACAGATTTTATTAATTCTGAATTATGTCAAGCTTTCATTTAATAATCCTCAAGGGCCCAACACTGACAAAACCATATGCTACAGTGTGTGTGTTTCCTGTTTCCTTCTAATATTTTTCATCATGGTTCATGAGTGAATGCTATGAAGTCTAATTAATTTAATTAATGGATCTCAGGACCATTGGTCCATGCATTAACATGAATTACTCCGTGAAGAAAGAGCTGTCTCTCTCTCTCTCTCTTTTTAAGGGAAAAGGATTTTTGTGACCTCCAGTCACCTGGCTGAACTAAGCAACAATTTCTTTTAGAACAGACAAAATAATGCACTTTTAACAAGCCTTAAGAACAGAGTGTAACAGAATCACTAAAACTTCTGTTTCTGTTGTCCCAGGGCTAATAAAATAAATATTATAATACAAGCCTGAGGAAATTTGAGATAGTCTCTTATTTTTTTCAGTAAACCAGATATTAATTATAGGGAAGTGCCAAGAACTGCCCTTGTACAGTTTGAAAAATAATTTCTATCCATCCTCTATGTGCTCTGTATTTTATCCCTGGCAAGACTATGTTACTCTTACATCAAAGTTCTTTGGTTATTTAATTTTCCCACCATTTCTTTTCTTTTTTTAAATTTTTGTGTCATTTCAAATCAAAAGCCGTATGTACAAAAGAGCAAAAGTTGTCATCCTTTTGCTTTTGCAATGACTGTCAGACAGCTAAAAGATTGTAAACTTTCTACTTGTGTGTTTTCATTGATAGTCCTCATTCAAAATAGAATTTCAGCAGCTAAGCAAAAAGAACTTGTGATTAAATCAATAACAAATAGAAAAATAAATAGCCATAAAGAAGAAATAAAGCCAAATATTGATAGAGATGACTACAAGCACTTAAAGACCTCATTCTTCTGGTCAGATTATATAGAGTAATTTGCATAATGTACTCCATAGTTACTTGACACATACTTGTTGAGGATAGGAAAACTGAGTCCAAGGTCATTCTTCTTGCTGCACAACAGGTCAGTAAGTCAAGAGGCAAGATGTTAGGGCAAAGCAACTTTTTTCAGAAAGTCATCAAACTGAGGAAATGGTGGACTATTGTCCCAAAGAACCATCTCCCTTTGGCATGAAATTTGATCTTCAATGTTAGAAAGATGAAGAAGTGGGGCAGGGTTGGAATCAAAAGGTAGCTGATGTCTGTTGACAGCTGAGGGAGGTACTCTAACTTCTTTGTCCCTGTTCAGTGGATCTTTGCATACAAGAATCTGGTTGTATCACTCCTGTAAGTCTTAAATACAGCATAGTCATTTCAGTATGTTCTTATCTCCTCAGGTGAGGTAGAGTTCAGGTAAAAAGCAGTTTTTGCAAACTTAGCTATAACATGCCTATGTTCAGGGCTAAGCAGAAGTTTCTAAGCTATGGGTCATAGTAGCAAGGGAAATATAAGCAATACGGAGTCAGACATGCTGAGTTTCCCCTATTATAGTAGCAGTAATGAATAATATGATGACTGAAAAACTAGTATAGAGGACTTTTACCCTTCAGGAAGTAACTAATGGACACGTATCATAAATTATCTCCTGAAAAGCTGGAGGGAAATGTATATTGATCTGACCTATACAATATAGCAGTAAGACACAGAGAGCAACAGAATTATATATGCCTATGTCTCTCACCTAGTCTGCGTGCATCTACAAAACCATATTAACAAGAGATTTCTTCCTATCCACATCCAACTGCCAATTTCTCATTTCTACCTGGATATCCTTCAGGTACCTCCACTTAATTCATTATCTTCCTTCAAACAGTTACCAGCAACCAAAACAGAGAACTGTGAGCTATTCTAGTCTCTGTCCTTTCCCACTAACTTAGAGGGTCAGATAATGTGGTCTCTAGTCTAATTTAGAGGGTCAGATGATAATATCAATGTAGCTCTGTGTGTGTGCACATGCATCTAAAATCTGTGTGACCTCCAATAAGCTACTTACTTCCTCTGAAAATCAGTCTAGGGAAATAATTTTCCAGAATTAATTATAATAAAGATTAAGATAACATGTTTGATATTTTTAACTCTCAATCACCATTTGCTCTCATTATTTATTCAGATAAGAACAAAACCCTACAAATCCTACCTCCTTTCAGATCTATTTTCTCTCTCTTGTTTTTACCTATAAATACTCTAGTATCTCTTTGTCTATCACCTTTTATGATATCCTTCCCCTTTCAGCTTCTCCAACCCCATCTACAATCAAGTGTGCACAGGACTCAGGGCAATGGTTCTAAAACACAAATTTCATCTTGTTGTAGTTCATTATGCTTTCAATGCTACACTCTTGTCTCCAGATAAAATATAATCTCCATAGCTTTAGATTGACCACCATATTTTATGATCTGACTCAACCCCTCTCTTTCCTAATTCAGTCCACATAATACTCCACCCCTTGAATGACTTGGATCTACTGGATTCCTTTTAACAAATCAAATTCTTTTATTATCCCTTAACTTTGTACACAGTGTTCCTGCTATCTGAAACAACATTCTCCTTGGTAGCCTGGAAGATTCTACTCTTCCTTTATGACCGAATTCTGTCTTCTCTGTGAGTGACCTTCCTATGATAAATTGACTGTATTTTATTTTGTGGTTTCATGGCCCATTAGCTATTCTTCAAATGTCCAGTATAGCAGTGTATGATATTTGTCATTATGTGCCTATTTCCCCTGCTAGTTTTGAGAAACTTGAGGGTGTATTGTAACCATTTTGTTTTCCTAGTATCTAGCATAGTATACATATATTTGTGGTTTTGAGTAAGTGAATGAATGAACGAGTAAACACATGAATGAATGATGAGAAAGCTAGAACTGATAACTTGTCTGTGCTCTTGAATTATATATTAGACAAACAGATTGACTCAACCGAAAATTCTAGTTAATATTGTTCTGTTTCATTGTTGTTGTTATTATTGTTGTTGTTGTTATATATGTAGCAAAAGCTTTGTTCCTTTCAAAAATTTCTTCTGTGGCAGCAATAAATCAGTGTCTCTTGGGAACAACAATGTGTCCTCTCTTCTTTTCTCTCTCTTTTTACCTATTACTTCTTTAAAAAGAGTATGAGTTTATGATTTTGTAGATTAATTTGTTACAGTACATGTAATAGGAGCCCTGCTTTTTCTTCATAAATAGATATAAAATATTCATATTTACGTTTTGTGAAGATCTATATGTGACAGAGCACACATTATTATAATCTTATTTGAAGAGGAAATATAGATGAAAGGATTTTCTTTTATTGTTCTTAATGTAAATCTTCTAAATTAAATATACAAAAGTGCTTATGTAGAAGATAATGGAATCATAAGCAGAACACAGGAAAAGACTTACAAAGCACAAATTATATTAAAAAATGTTAGTTTTATTCCAATAGAATTACTGAACTAGGGCATGATGAAACAAAAGATTTATAATAAATTTATATGTCAGTAAATTATTTAATACGGCTTGTGTAAATTTTACCTATAAAATTCTATCAAATTGTTTATGGTATTTCAGTTTTCACTTTATTCATGTTCAACACAAAAGTTAAATATGGATTAAACATAAATCAAATGGAAAACATTGGATTGATATTTCATAGCTTTTTATAAAACATGTGAAATTATGGATAACATTAAAACACAAGAGAAAGCTCTTCTCCAGCCTTTACATTCTGAGAATAGAGTAATGATCACAAGGCCAAGAATGAGAAAGTTGAAACAAAATTTCGTGTAGTGGACAGAGTTATGACCCTGAGGTATGAGATGAAATTTGGTTCTGGGAGTTCTTACTACAATTGGGAGAGATGCCTATACCAGAAAAATTAGGTATGAAGTTGGTAAACTTGTGGACAAGACCAACATTAAGGATGGGGCCATTCCCAGCAAGATACATGAAGTGTAGTGATAGGGCAAAAAGAATGACAAGAATAACAGGGAAAACTGGTGAAAAAAATATGAAAAAAAAATGTAGAAAAACCTGCAAGGGGGCGCCTGGGTGGCTCAGTGGGTTAAGCCGCTGCCTTCGGCTCAGGTGATGATCTCAGGGTCCTGGGATCTGCTCCCGCATTGGGCTCTCTGCTCAACGGAGAACCTGCTTCCCTTCCTCTCTCTCTGCCTGCCTCTCTTGTGATTTCTCTCTGTCAAATAAATAAATAAATAAATAATCTTTAAAAAAAAAAAAAAAAAGAAAAGAAAAACCTGCAAGTATCCAAAATAGTCTATTTGCAAAACACTCTAATCCTAGGGAAAGTGGGTTCCATAGAAACTAGGCAGATCATGACCAGAGATCTCTCGATCTCCATGACCTAGGATGTCAGTTATGGAAAAAGAGAACACAAGACTTTTTTTAGAGTGAAATCTATGAAATTTATTTATGAAAATAAATAATGAAATTTATTTATTTTTTATATTTTATAGTTAATTTCATTAATGTACTTAAACATTACTATTCAAATGAAAGACTATCAGTTCTTGGACACAAGAACACTGTTCATTCATCTCAATGAGACATGGTAGATGTTATATATTTCTTTTAAGAGACATTATTTTTTAGCTGTTTAAGGTTTATAGAAAAAAAAGGAAAAATAGAGAGTTCCCATACGCTCACTTTTCCTTCCATTTCTCCTACTTGTAATATCCTGTTGTATTTTTAACATTTGAGTGTAACATTTGTCATAAGTGATGAAACAATATTGATACCTTATTGTTAACTAAAGCCCATGACACATTATGGTTATCTCTTTTGTTTTGTATATGCTATGGGTTTTAAGAAATGTATAATGACATGTATCCACCACAAGAATGTTTATCCCCTCTTCCATCTCTTCCCAGAAACTGCTGACAATGACTAGTCTTTTTACTGTCTCCATAGTTTTGCCTTCTCCAGAATGTCGTATAGTTGAAATCATTCAGTACATTGCCTTCTCAGATTTCTTTCTTTCACTTAGCAATACACTTTAAGAGTCTTCCATTTCTTTTTAGGCTTGATAGCACACATCTTTCTAACACTAAATAAAATCTTTTGTATGGCTTTACTATAGTTTCTTATCCATTCACCTGTGGAAGGATATCTTGCTTTTAAGTTCTGGCAATTATGACTAAAATGTTATAAACAATTGTGTGCAGGTTTTTGTGTGGATATAATTTTCACCTCACTTAGGTAAATATCAGAGAGCATGATTACTGTGATTATATGTTAAGAGTGTGTTCAGTTTTGTAAGAAAGTACAAACTCTTCCAAAGTGCTTGGGCCATTCTACATTCTAATCAGCAATAAATAAGAGTTCCTTTTGCTCATCTTGCCAGCATTTGGTGTTGCCAGTGTTTTAGATCTTGGCCATTCTAATAGGTACATAGTACCTAGTACATAGTACATACATAATTTGCAGTTTCCTAATTACACAAATGTGAAGTATCTTTCCATTTATGCTTATTTGCCATTAACAATAATTTTGCCATCACTGAGATCATCACTTTTGTCATCACTTCCCTTCCTATTGCCAGTGAGATCCAGCATTTTTTAGTGGAAAATAAAACTGTGCCAGTTACACCCACCCATTGTGTATAGGCATAATAAATTCCAGTATATGATACAGCAAACCAATCCCCAGGCCCTGCATCTTTTAATAGTAACTAAATTATTTTTGAGACTTTAATACTTTGCAAATTTTAAAATGTAATATTTTTATTTAAATCACTCATAATATTAGATTTATTGAGAGAAGTTTTAAAAGTTGAGATAAATTTTAGCAGGAAATTATTGCATCCATTAATATGACATAATTTCTCCATTTATTTGGGTCTTTTTTGGAAAAATCTATCTGTAGATATTGTACATAGATGGTTTAAGTATTCTTTTGTAGGTTAGTTACAAGGCACTGTGTAATATCTAAGTTTATATTACAGTTTTACATCTTCAGTTAAATTATAGTAGAGAAGAACATTTTGGATGTGTGCGGGAGGAGGATGTGGTTTAAAGACAGTCTTGGTGAATTTATTATAAATTCTAATGGCTTTGTGCTTACTTGAGTGGGCTTTCCCATGGGATGTGCTTACTTGATTGGTTTGTCCTATGGATGATCATAGCACTTGCAAATGATGACACCTTTATGGTTTTTTCCCAAGTATTTATACTTCATTTTTTCTCCATCTGATGATATTGACCAACTTCTCTGTACTATGCTGAACAGAAGTGAGAATGGTGGCCATCATAATATTTTCCCCAGATTAAAGAGAATATGTCCAAAATACCTCTATTATGTATGACATATGCTATAGATTTTTTTATAGATAGAACTTATGAAGTTTGAGAAGTTCCTTTTGTATGAAAAATTGTGTTTCTAAAAAAGAAACACTAAACCTTCTCAAATGTGTTTCTGATTCTATTACCATGTCTGCTCAATTTTTCTTTTGTAGTCTATGAATGTGTTAAATTAAATTGTTAGATTTTCTAATGTTTAACCATCTGCTTATTTAGACTTCTTACCTTATCTCCAACTTTTCTCTGAGGTTAACTTGCCACATCTGGTGGCTCCATGATAGAAAATAAGGAGAGAATCAAGTATTGTTCTGCCCAGGTCTGTATTGTTTGGAAGATAGAATGTACTTAGAAAACTGCTTTCAGATCAGTCTCTAACTTGGAATGAAGTACCTTGTTTTCTAGTCCATAGGAATCTTCCCAAGGGTTTCTTCCAGATTTTGTGTTAGTTTTGGGGCTATGAAATCTATTGTAATAGATTCTTTCATTGCACCTAATTATTTGCTATTTCCACCAAAGAGTGTTTCACTTGAAGCCTTTGACATAATGCTTAGTGATTTGACTTGCTTTGGTCATTAAAATGTGAATAAAGAACCCAAAGTATGATGAGAAATAAGAATGTATACAATTTGTCATTTTACAACACACAATGGTATCTTAAATATGTTAGAGAAATTACAAAAAATATTTTGATGGCCATAAAAGAAATATATCATATAAAGAAATTATATTAGAGCTAGAATATTTATTATGTTATATTTTTCTTCATGAGCCACCAAATGTTATATTTCTACTTCCAGACAAATTCTGAAATATCATCTACTGGTTTTCATTGTGTGAATATCACCAAACCTAATCTACCCATTTTCTGAAACATTTTTGATTAGCAAGTTATTCAGAAATCCAGGTATTTAGATTTAAATGTTGACCCTCTAGAAATCAGTTTTCAGGAATTCTTCAGATCTAGAATGATTCTAAATGATTTCAAATGTTGAAACAGCTGCAGATAGAAGGAAATAAACGGTGATGATGTACCCCTAACTGACTCTTAGCAACATCTTGGTCCAGTAGCACATTGGTATAGTTAGAAGAGCTGGGATATTAAATAATACAAATTAATCAGTTGATTGTAAGAAAGGAGGAGGAAATTCTCTACAGCATGTAGCATCTACATAGGTAATTTCCTATGTATTTAAAAGAATCTCAGACTTCTTCATACTCCTTTATGTGACAGTCCACATTCTGGGAATCTATTTTAGAAAGTTTAAAAAATAGGTAAAAATGTGATGAATTACTTGGCATATCAGAGACATCTAAAAGCTGAACTCATAGAGAGAATGCATACTAGAGAAAGTAAAAGCTAATTCGAAGCTCAGAACTCAGAAAAGATCAAGAAACAGAGATTTTGGTGACTTTCAAATGTCAGAGTATGGCTGTAGGACTGAAAAAAAAATGATCATTTGAAAACACTTTTCATTTAGTTCTTATAAACCCCTCTCAGTTCAGAGAGAAAGGTAAACCGTTACTCTCCCATGTGATAGGAGACAGAATGTGTGCTCTGTGGAGAGACTGAATGAAGAGGCTCATGGTATGTAGCATGCCTCACAGGGTCTGCTCCTTCAGTGTTTTCTTGACTTTAAAGGTTAAACATTAGGAATTCACAGGGCCTGACTCCATGTCTCCACATTCTTCCAAGTTTTTACACAGACCTCTCCATCAGGATGTCAAACCAGCATCTCAGGTTCAAATATCCAAAATGATTTTTTTTCCCTTCCTCTTGACATCAAACGGTTCTTCATTCATATTCTTCTCAATCTCATTTAGTGGTAATTCTAACCTTCTCAAGCTTCTGAGTGGACATCTTGTTTACAATCTTGACTGACCCCATGATCAGCAAAATGACAATAGGACACCATGAGAAAATCCTCCTGGTTTTATCCCAAAACGTGTCAAGAATCCAGTCACTTTTCAGCACCCTGGCCCAAGTTTCCATCTCCCCTTCTGGATTATCACAGTACTACCTAATAGTTCATTTTTTCTTGCACTTTTGTCCATCACATTCTATTCCCAACACAGCAGCTGATGTGATATTTTATGAAGGCATGTCACTCTTCTGATCAAAACTCCAAAGGCATCCATTTCATTTGGAGAGAAAGCCCACAAATATCCTGCAGATGTACCTCCACATGCCATCTCTGTGTCTTCCCCCTTGTTCACTCCACTCCAGCATTGGAGTGGGCTCTCCTTGGCCACACTTGGCTTATTCCACTTCAGTTATTCACACTGGGTGCTCCCTTGCCTCTAGTGCTATGTGCCAGATAATAATGTGGTTCAATTTCTTACCTTTTTCAGTCCTTCCTCAAATGTCAGTTGTTCCATGAAGCCTTCCCATGTTAAATTACAGTTCTTCCTCTATCCCTCTATTCGTTGTTTTCCATAGTACTTATCATCTGCTAACATAGTATGTGTGTATTCATTTCTACATTTCTGCAGAAGTCTGTAAGTTCCATGAATACAGGTAACTATGTCAATTTTGTGTACTGCTGTAATCTCAGAACTGCGATAATAACCTGGCATGTAATAGGGACTTCACATTAATTCATTGAAGGAATGAATTAATAAATATTGAGAATAACAGGAATATGTACAAACTCATTGGGGGCTGGATGAGGAAGTATGAGAGCTCAGTCCTCACCCTCAACTCTAGGTAAGAAAACAGATAATATCTAATGTTAGAAATTAGGAAATAATTGTATTGCTTATTTAGAAATAGAAAGATAAATACCTCTAAAAATATGTATTATGTTTGCCTCTAGAGAAGCTAGAGATTTTTTCTGTTTCTCTTATAGGACTCTTTGAATCTTTAAATCATTTATTTAAATTACCTGATCAATTTTATGTATATAAAACACTCTATTTTTTTATTTTGTAAGAATATATTTATAAATATTTTACTTAGAGTTTTGGGTGATACGTTACTATTAATTTGAGAAGGGTATACAGAAGACTAAATGGTTGATTTTAGTTAATGTCTGTTCAGTAAGTTTTAATGTAGTCCTGGAAATATCCATCTACAAATAAAAAAATTAAAATAGATATTTGAGGCTAAGTAAATCACCTAAAATTCTAAACACTAGATGTACCTTAGGATTTAACATGTAATAGTTTTATATAGCTTTGGCATTCTTAGGTTGTTGTTTACCTCTTATTCTACTACATATCATTTGTCCCATAAAAGGAATAAAATGTATGCTTGGTGCATAATCCTTTTGATAACAGTATATTCTAATAATTTATCTAAAGAGAAATAAATATGAAAAATTGGACTATGTAATGAGTATTTTTTGTGTTAATAACAGATAATCAGGACTAGATGACCCATTAAGTAGTTTCTGTCACTGGTGTTGGAAGTTTACATTTTCTATTATATTGAAGTTGTTTGAGTAAATAAAATAGTTGAGTAAAGAAAACAGTACTTTGCTTACATTCCAACTTGCAAAATCTCTTCTAGTTTTTATGTTCCAAAAATGACCCTTTTTAAGGCCACAAACAAAAATTAATAATTACAGTTACAGTAAAGTTAGAAAGCATTAAGACTTATTGCTTAGACCATGGCAACATTGAACTTTTATGACCATATGGGAGAATTGCCATGGATATATGTCAACGACTAACGGAGAATAGGGGTTTGTGATTCTCTGACCTAAACAACTAAAATAGGAATTTAGTTGTGAGTTATTAGCTAAGCCTTTTTGAGGATTGTTTTCCCAAATGGAAAGTTACCAAAAGCAAAATCCCTTCAAGAATCTATAATTTCAGAATTCATTGAGTTAGATTTATTTTTATGCATGGTTCCTTTTTTAGACTCATAAAACTGTTTTTATTTTTTTTGTAAGGGAGAGGCCAATATCATCCTAATACTGAATAATATCAATGATGATGAATGAATAATGACTTATTAATTATTGAGCTATAGGTTTAAAAAGAAAGAGGAGGAATTCCAAGTAGGGTAGGACTATTCCTATACATTCTTTATTTTAAGCAGTCAATTTTTCAGTATCATGTGTATTAAAATAATAGAAGTTCCATATGTTCAGATATTTTGCTTAAGATGCTACTTATCGGGGCTCCTGGGTGGCTCAGGGGGTTAAGGCCTCTGCCTTCGGCTCAGGTCATGATCCAAAGTCCTGGGATCAAGCCCCGCATCAGGCTCTCTGCTCGGCAGGGAGCTTGCTTCCTCCTCTCTCTCTGCCTGCCTCTCTGCCTACTTGTAATCTCTGTCTGTCAAATAAATAAACAAAATATTTTTTTAAAAAAAGATGCTACTTATCTATAGTAGATATATATATATAGAGAGAGAGAGTTTATATATATATATATATATATATAAACTTCAATACATAAACATGCATGTATACCTAAGTATTATGTACTAAGTAAGCATTTAGAGGTCTTGATATGTTAAGTCTTTATTAACAAAACCACTACTGGTCTGCTAATGAAATACACAATTATGGATTGTGCTAGAATTGATATTTTACCTAAAAATCTATTGTGTGCTTTACACTGATTAAATTGAGAGGATGTGAAATAATTTCTAGTGACCATTTTCTGTCTCACCAGAAAGTCCAGTTAATATTTTTAAAATTCATTTTTATTGAAGTACAGTTGACAAATAATGATACAGTAGTTTCAGGAGCCCATCTAACATTTTAAAACTGACTTCAAAGAATTTTATCTGGTCATCCATCTAAATAAGTTTTGAATTTAGTGTAGTAAGGTAAGTAGTGTATTTCCAGTGATGTTCTATATGCAAATTTTGGTTTCTATTGATAGCTCATTTTCCTGCTCTTTGTCCAAGGCAGATTATTATGCAGTTAACAGATGCTAAATAAAATATAAATTTCATTCTGAATAGGTTTTTATAGGACAGTGTCCAGTATGGACACAGTCTGATACAAAAGTCACTAGCCACATGTGACTACAAAGCACATGAAAAGTGACTACTCCAAATTGAGACTTGCTGTAAGTATAAAGTATACACCAGAATTTGGAAACTTAGTGTAAAAAAAAAAGGGGGAGAGAAAGAATGTAAAGTAGCTCATTTATAATTTGTACTTTGATTATTTGTTGAAATTATAATATTTGGATTCATTGAGCAAAATAAATATATATTCATTAATTTCATCTGGTTCTTTTTTCTTTTCAATGTTGCTATTTAAAAAACTACAATGACATATGTGGCTTATATTTGTCCAGAATATGTACTGGACAGCACTATAGAAAGTATTGTTTTAAGCTTCCATTTCTCTCAGATTAAATAAGATCAAATAATTGTATTACAAGATTTTAAAGACAATAGAAAAGTCTCTTTTATATGGTATTGTTCTCTTGATTTATTTAAATACCCAGTTCAGAAGTACTCAATTAATAATATTAATATTCAATTAAATGGATAGAAAAATAATTCCTTTCATGTCTTTTTTTTCCTTTATTGTATAACTGATTGATTTGCCATATGTTTAGGGCACAGGCATTTTATAAATATCCTTATATATAATCAGGATATATAATCCAGAATTTGATTAGTATAATTCAAATTGTATATAAATATAACATAATTATGAACTAACATTTTTGTTTTACCTTGGTGATTATATCTAGTATTATATTAGAACATGTTGGTCTGATAATCTGACTGAAAGTAGACTATTGACCTGCTAACAGACTGATTTCCAATGGAAAAAAAATGTATAAAAAAATCAACAGTTTGGTGAAACAAAGTTTCCAAGGAAGTATGGAGTCAGCTCTCATACTTAGATTCTATGTTGCCCTAATATTGGTGGGCTCTCCTTGTTGCTCTCAGCCATTAAATGACCTTTAGACAGTTCATTACTCTGCTTGCTCATGAGCTTTCTGGACAAAGGAGTTAACTGCCAATACAAATTTTCTCCCTCCATGTTGATAATTGACCTCTCTCCTGGTAATGAAGTTCTCACCAGTATTTTCCTCTAAATTACCAAGATGAATTGAAGTACTTACACACAACATATTATAAACATTTTAAATTAGACTGAAGTAATGTGTGTTTCACATTCCATCTCCTTACTCTACTACTCTGCTACCTTGAATTATTTATATTTGTAAGTTCCATTCACCAAACTCCAGACATAAAGAGATGTCCTTTGGATGTGGATCATGAAAGCTGACCCTATCGGAGAAGAAATGCACACTGACAGTCCACCTGCCCTTCTCATATAATGCATATAATGCAGACTCAACTCAGTGAGTTTATGTTTGCTAGTGTCCTACAATCTGTTTCCCCTGATACTTTTTTTTTTTCCAGCTTCCTTGGACTTTTTTTGACAGCCAAAGGAGCAAATAGTACAAGAGGGGGCTGCCAAATAGCATAGATTTGTGTGTGGTAATGTAGAAACAGCTAAGTTTAATTGAGAAACACACTTAATTTTCTCATGTAATTGTAGTGAGAAAGCTTCTCTTTTTTGTGTATGCATGCATACAACAAAGAACTGCCCCTTTCCTTCAAGAAAGATGGGCCATATTCTAGTGAGAACAGTTTTAGTCATTCTAAACATGGACTACAGTTCTCCACAATATACAGTATACCTGTTTGGAATGAATAAAAATGTTTATGACCCACTAGCAGTAGGTGGTAGGTGATTAGAAGGCTTTTGCTTTGTTGGATCACTGGTCTTTTTCCCGAACATTCATTGACCTCGATTTTTGGCAGAGGCAATGAACCAAAAATGACAATCAGATTCCAGATTTCACAAGCTCATGGGTATAGATGATCAAGTGTTGCAGGGATAAACCAGCTCACTGGATAATTAGTTCTGGAAGTTTGTAAGAAAGGCAAGGAATACAGTATTTTCAGATGGAATGAGGATAGGGTCTTGTGCCCTGTCGTGTTGAGTATTTATTTTTTAAAATATCTATTTCTAACTTCTTTTTTTTTTCATTTTTTTTCCATTTTATTTATTTTTTTCAGCGTAACAGTATTCATTGTTTTTGCACAACACCCAGTGCTTCATGCAAAACGTGCCCTCCCTATTACCCACCACCTGTTCCCCCAACTTCCCACCCCTGACCCTTCAAAACCCTCAGGTTGTTTTTCAGAGTACATAGTCTCTTATGGTATGCCTCCCCTCCCCAATGTCCATAGCCCCCTCCCCCTCTCCCAATCCCACCTCCCCCCAGCAACCCCCAGTTTGTTTTGTGAGATTAAGAGTCATTTATGGTTTGTCTCCCTCACAATCCCATCTTGTTTCATTTATTCTTCTCCTATCCCCCTAACCCCCCATGTTGCTTCTCCATGTCCTCATATCAGGGAGATCATATGATAGTTGTTTTTCTCCGATTGACTTATTTCACTAAGCATGATACGCTCTAGTTCCATCCACGTCGTCGCAAATGGCAAGATTTCATTTCTTTTGATGGCTGCATAGTATTCCATTGTGTATATATACCACATCTTCTTGATCCATTCATCTGTTGATGGACATCTAGGTTCTTTCCATAGTTTGGCTATTGTAGACATTGCTGCTATAAACATTCGGGTACACGTGTCCCTTCGGATCACTATGTTTGTATCTTTAGGGTAAATACCCAATAGTGCAATTGCTGGGTCATAAGGTAGTTCTATTTTCAACACTTTGAGGAACCTCCATGCTGTTTTCCAGAGTGGTTGCACCAGCTTGCATTCCCACCAACAGTGTAGGAGGGTTCCCCTTTCTCCGCATCCTCGCCAGCATCTGTCATTTCCTGACTTGTTAATTTTAGCCATTCTGACTGGTATGAGGTGATATCTCATTGTGGTTTTGATTTGTATTTCCCTGATGCCTAGTGACGTGGAGCACTTTTTCATGTGTCTGTTGGCCACCTGGATGTCTTCTTTGCAGAAATTCTCGCCAAAATACTAGCCAATAGGATTCAACAGTACATTAAAAGGATTATTCACCACGATCAAGTGGGATTTATTCCAGGGCTGCAGGGTTGGTTCAACATCCGCAAATCAATCAATGTGATAGAACACATTAATAAAAGAAAGAACAAGAACCATATGATACTCTCAATAGATGCTGAAAAAGCATTTGACAAAGTACAGCATCCCTTCCTGATCAAAACTCTCCAAAGTGTAGGGATAGAGGGCACATACCTCAATATTATCAAAGCCATCTATGAAAAACCTACCGCAAATATCATTCTCAATGGAGAAAAACTGAAAGCTTTTCCGCTAAGGTCAGGAACACGGCAGGGATGTCCATTATCACCACTGCTATTCAACATAGTACTAGAAGTCCTAGCCTCTATTTCTAACTTCTAACAGAAGTAAAATTAACTTGAGAAACACCGTACTCATGTGGTTGGATTATTTTCAAACCAATTTCAAATACAAAGGATAGAAAAACTAATTTTGTCCAATTTGACAAAATAAGAATAAACCAAATGAAATTTATAGCCTTTTCCAAGGTTATAGAACATTTTTACCTATGGTACTTGGATTTATCAGTGTTCATCTTTTTGACACGGCAGTGTACTCAAAAGTTTCAATTACAATCAAAATTGGTATCCTCCTTATATGGTTCTTCTGGACAATATACCCTCTGCTGCTTCAGATAGAGTACTAAGTGCACTTGGGCACTTAAAACATATTTTATGATTGTAATCTTGGGCATTTGAAGTGGTTCTCTATTCTACTACAGATATAAACACTATAAATTGGAAAAGACATACTTCAGTTGAAAGGTCAAAAATCCTTGCTGGACTTTTCCTGATGGTGTTTTTGAGAAAGACAGCTCAAATTTATTGGTAGAGCTAAATTTCTTGTAGACAAAAAGAGTGAAATTTCGATAGTGAGCCTGGAAAAAAATTGTGGAAATATAAGTAAAGTTGGAGACAAGAGATGTTATTGGGAAGTTCAGCAAGTGCAAACTATCCTTAGAAACTCACTGTAAAGCAGGTGAGAATCACAGAGCTATCAATGAGTATGATTCACCTGTGTTACCAGCAGCATCTTAGCTGTTTACAGAAATAAAAAGATAATGGGTAACATCAACATGGCTTTAATATCCATACACACCTAAGTTTTTATTTTATTGCATTAACACATAAATCCCAGTGATTTATATAATAACAAGAATTTTTTATAAGATTTTCCAGAGAAGTATTAGGTTCACAACAAAATTGAAAGGAAGATACAGAGATTTCCAGTATACCTCCGCCCTCACACAGGTATAGCCTCTTCTCTTATCAACATCACTTACCAAAGTGGTACAACCTCTTTTGTTTTTGTTTTTTCCCAAGGATGTAGCTGTACTGACACATCATAATCACCCAAAACCCATAGTTTAATCTTAAGTTTCACTCTTATTCTGTGGATTTGAACAAATGTGTAATGACTTAGATCTATCATTAAAATATCACACAGATGATTGTTACTGCTCTAATAACCCTCATTTCTTCTACCTCCTTCACCACCTAACCACTAGTATGCACTGATTTTTTTACTGTCTACATAGTTTTGCCTTTTCCAGAATGTCATATGGCTTAAATCATATGGTTTAAATCATTTTCAGATTTGCTTCTTTGATTTAGAGGAAACTTAGATGCTTATTACTGTGTCCTTTCATGGTTTGATAGTTCATTTCCTTTAAGCACTGACTAATATTCCATTGCCTAAATATACCACAGTTTGTTTATCCATCACCTACTAGGGGACATATTGGATGTTCCCAAGTTGTGGAATTATGAATTAAAAAAAAAAAGCTATAAGCATCCATGTGCAAGTTTTTGTGTGGACATAAATTTTCAACTCATTTGAGCTGAAAGTACCAAGGTTTCAACTCCTTTGGGTTAAAAATACCAAGAAGCACTGTTTCTATACCATATGGTTAGTCTTTTCAGTTTTATAAAAAACTGTCACAGTCCTCCAAAGTAGCTGTACCATTTGCATTTTGACCAGCAGTGAATTACATTTCTTATTGCTCTACATCTTCACCAGTATCCGACGTGGTTAGTGCTTTGGATTTTGGCCATTCTAATAGACATTAATTGTATTTTACTGTTTTTAAAATTTGCATTTCTCTGATGACATATGATATGGTTGGAGCATCTTATCATATTCTTATTCGCCATCTGTTATGTCTTGGATGAGGTGTCTGTGAAGGTCCATTTTTTAATTAGGTTTCCTTATTTCTGGGTTTTAAGAGTTATTTGTATATTTTGGATAACAGTCCTTTATTGGATACGTCTCTTGCAAACATTTTTTCCCAGTCTATGACTTGTCTTCCTAATTCCTTTGAATTTGTCTTCCACAGAGCAAAACTTTTCTCATTTTAATGAAATCCAGCTTGTCATTTTTTTTTTTTTTTGGAGTCTATATTCTATGTTACAGCTAAAAAGTCATCTAGGTTTTTTCCTATGTTATGTTCCAAAAGTTTTAAGTTTTGCATTTTACATTTAGGTCTGTGATCCATTTGTTTTACTTCTTTTTTATTCAATCATTCATTTCCAGTATAATTAACATAGAGTATTATATTAGTTTCAAGTGTACAATATAGTAATTAAAAAATTCTATCCTCTGTGCGCATCATGATAAGTGCACTGTTAATCACCTTTACCTATTCCACTCATCCCCTCACCCACCTCCCCTCTGGTAACTACTAGTTCTCTATATTTGAAAGTCTTTTTTTTTTATTTGTTTGTCCTTTTTTTCTTTGTTCATTTGTTTTTTTTCCCCTTAAATTATACATATGAGTAAAATCGTATACTTATTTTCTTTCTCTAACTTACTTATGTCACTTAACAGTGTACACTATAGATTTATTCATGTTATTGCAAATGGCAAAAGTTCATTCTTTTTTATGGTTGGATAATATTTCATTGTACACGCGTGCATGCACATGCGCACGTGTGTGTGTGTCTATGTTTATACACACCACTTCTTCTTTATCCATTCCCCTATTGATGAACACAGGTTGCTTCCATATTTTGGCTATTGTAAATAATGCAGCAATAAA
Organism: Meles meles; assembly: GCF_922984935.1. NCBI lineage: Eukaryota > Metazoa > Chordata > Mammalia > Carnivora > Mustelidae > Meles > Meles meles. Next base: position 68,863,805 of record NC_060079.1, read on the forward strand.
CATAAGGATGAATATATCTTTTTGAATTAATGTTTTTGTTTTCTTTATGTAAATAACCAGTATTGGAAGTATTGGATCTTATGGTGTTTCTCTTTTTAATTTTTTTTTAAGATTTTTATTTATTCGACAGACAGATCACAAGTAGGCAGAGAGGCAGGCAGAGAGAGAGAGGAGGAGGCAGGCTCCCCACGGAGCAGAGAGCCTGATGCGGGGCTCGATCCCAGGAGTCCGGGATCATGACCTGAGCTGAAGGCAGAGACTTTAACCACTGCGCCACCCAGGCACCCCTCTCTTTTTAATTTTTTAAGGACCCTTCATACTGTTTTCCACATGGCTGCACCAGTTTGCATTCCCACCAGTAGCGCACAAGGGTTCCCTTTTCTCCATATTCTTGCCAACACTTGTTGTTTCTAGTGTTTTTTATTTTAGTCATTTGGACTGGTGTGAGGTGATATCCCATTGTGGTTTTGATTTGTGTTTTCTTGATGATTAGTTATGTTGAGCATCTTTTCATATGTTTGCTGACTTCTATGATCCATTTGAGTTCGTTTTTTTTGAAACTAATAAGTGAGTATATATGTAGATTATGTTTTTCATGTGAATGTACAGATGTTCCTGTACCATTTGCTAAAGGCAAGCATTTATTTTTTACTCATGTTGCATATTAATGCTGGCAGGTCAGCAGATGCTGCTCTGCCCTATGAGTCTTCTCCTCCTGGGACTCTCATTGTCAGAGGGAAAGGACTGAGAGGAGGAAAAGCTGATGGAAGGAAAGGCATGTAATGTCATTCAGAACTTCTGCTTAAAATTATTGCTTTTTCTCATCTCTTCTGGCTCATACCCATTATACTGCTAAGCCTAAAAATGGTGAGGAAATGTATAATCTACCTTCAATGAAGCACTTCAAGACAAATTACAATGGACAAAGACATACTTCTCTTATAAGAAAGTGATCCAGCATTTGAAAATAGTGATGCCATATACATAAATATCTTCTTAAATGTAGGAATAATGAACATCAAACAGTCTGGTTCTAGTCATAACTTCTACTGTTGTTTTAGGTCAATCCTATAGCTTAATAAAACCTTGTAGGGAAATATTTCTAAGGAATTCATCTAAAGAGGAAGAAATCTCAGTGGCTCTCAAAGGACATCTAGACTTCCTGGTGACTTATACACACTGGCAGAGACACTACTGTGGAGAAAAATGATATTGGGGCAACAAGAGTTTCTAGCTTTCACATGAACTTCCAGACCAAGTCCAGACCCAGTGTCCACAGTAGCCAAGAGTCATACATAATCTACATAATTCCATCACAGATATATGGCCATTGACAGTTGTCAAAACCTAGGAATTATCTCTTTAAATGATTAAAAATGTTTCATGTATTTGAAAGGATACTGTGAAAATCTAACAAAATGGTGTTATTAACTCAAAGGAAGATGGAAAACAGATATTGAGCTTATTAATGGTCTTGCTTCCAGACAATTTGCCATCTTGAGTTGTTACAGAAGGGTAACAATATATAGGGAAGAGAATGTGAGGCAAAACATGAAAAATCACACCAAATTCTTGAAATTGCAAAAAGTATGTATAATAGCACTTGATTGCAGTCTTGAATGTAACACATAGTAAAAAGTTGAGCACAGTACAGTAGAAAGAAGAGTCTAAATATTAAATCTATCCATTGGCATTTGAAATTACAAGTTTTTGGTATGATGGTCTATGTTAGATTTTGAACAAGTAAGGCAGATTTCTCAAACTTTATTATGCATAGAAACCTCCCAAAGAGCTGTTTAAAACACTTATTCCCCAGATTTCTCTAGGCTGTGGCTGAGAGATGTTAATACAGCAAACTGGGTCAAACTGGGTAGGGATCTGGTCATCTAGTTCTTAATAAGCACTTGGGAGATCTGATACAAGTGGTCAGAGAAGCAAGCTTTGAGAAATAGTGAAATATAGAACCAAAAAACAGATCTTGAATATTCTTTAGATTAACACCTAATTATATCCCAGGAATAGTTCTTTATATATATAATTATGAAAAAAATTTAATGAAGACTAAATAATAACTCAATTTGCATAAACTCATCGTTTGTTTTGAAATCTGTTGAACAAGTTTATATTATAAAAGTTACTAATTATGCTTTGTCAAAAGTATGTGATATACTAAAAAATATAAATTGGGTATTTTGCATTATGCATGTAGTCCAGTTTCTTTCTTTTTTTTTTTTTAAAGATTTTCTTTATTTACTTGACAGCGAGAGAGAGCGATCACAAGTAGGCAGAGAGGCAGGCAGAGAGAGAGAGAGAGAGGGAAGCAGGCTCCCTGCCGAGCAGAGAGCCCAACGCGGGACTCGATCCCAGGACCCTGAGATCATGACCTGAGCCGAAGGCAGCGGCTTAACCCACTGAGCCACCCAGGCGCCCTTGTAGTCCAGTTTCTTAAGAGTAATTTTATATCTGGATGTTCAGTACAATTGAGTGATATGAAAAATGGACATTTAAAAATAATGAAATATTCTGATATCAAAAAGATATATATCAAATCACAAGAGACAAAATGTCTTTGTGCCTTTGTTAATATTATCATTATACACACATTTTGCCACATAAGCCCACTTATTAAAAAGCTAGGCTCATATGGTTATAACATTCTAATGAGCTTCTAATTCATAGAAATGAATTTTAAATTTTATCGAAATGCTTGCCCCAGTGAGGCATTCTATCATGTCTAGATGATAAAATAGATTACATTTAAGGTTAAAAAAAAACTTTTATTTAAAAATATATTCCCATTCCACAATTTTATTTTTATCTTCTTGTTTAATGGCAGTAGACAAATGCGTAATCTGAAGACTTTAAGACTCTATCTCAACAATTCATGGAACAACTAGAAAGAAAATCAGTAAGGTATATCATCTTCAATCAACAGGTTCAATAAAAGTATCACCATCTACTAACAGGCTCTAACTAATATTTACTAGAGAATATTCCACTCCAAAATAGTAGAATACATATTCTTTTTAAGTATCCACAAATATATGCATAGATTAGTCATATCCTGAACCAAAAACTCAAACTAAAGAACACACTTCTAATCAATGGTTTAAAGAAAAATTCTCCACTTGATCTTAGCCAAAAGGCCGAGAAGAGATTAAAGAAAAATTTGCAAAAAAAGTTTTAAAAATACATTAAACTGAGCAAAAATGAAAACACAACATATCAAAGTTGTGGCACAATGCTTTAACTGTGAGAGATTTTTATAGCACTAACTGTGTGTTACAAAAGAGAAAAAGAAATCAATTATCTGATTTCTTGTCCCACAAACCTGAATAAAAAGAAAAGCAAAACAAACCAAGCAGAATGAATGAAATAATAAACAGCAGAAATCAATGAAATTTAAAACAGAAAAGGTATAGAAAAAATAAATTTAAAATTAGTTTTTTGCAATATCTGTGTAATTGACAAACCACAAGCAAGACTACAAATTTAAAAAGGAAAATAAACTCTAATGGTCAGTATCAATAATGAAATGGTATATTACTGTAGGCCTTGCAGACATCAAAATGATAATAAAGGAAGAGTAGGAACAACTCTATATCCATAAACTTAGGTGGAAAAGAGTTCTTCAAAAACACAAGATACAACACTGAACCCAAAAAAAAAAAAAAAAAAAAAGGTAATTTGAAGAGCCCCATTAAGGACTTTTTTTTTTTGGTAATTTAAGCACCCCTCCCCAAACAAATCCAGGCCCAATTAGTTCACTGGAGAATTCTACCAAACATTTAAAGAAGAATTAATATCAATTCTATACAACTTACTCCAGAAAACAGAAAAGAATAAAAATTTTGAATCCATTTTATGAAACAAAGCTTACCCTGATACTAAAACAATACAAAAAAAGGGAAAACTACAGCTCAATAACCTTCATGAATATATATTCTCAAATAGATTTTAGCAGTATACAAAAAATAATTATATACCAGAACCAAGAAGTTTTATTCCAAAACTGACAGTTTGTTTCAGTTTTTAAAAATCAATACATTCCACCATATTAACAGGATAGAGAAGAAAAATCCCATGGACATATTAATCAATACACAAAAAGCAGTTCACAGTATTTAGCACCCATTCATTATAAATTCCCCATTAAAAATACGGAGGAATCCCCTAACCTGATAAAGAAGGCCTACAAAACACTATAGGTAGCATTAAATATAGTGGTAAAAGATTGAAAGATTTCTCCTTAGCATCAGGAATAAGTTAAGTATGTCTGCTCTAACCACTACCATTCAATATCAGACTGGGCATTCTAGCCAGTGCAAATAAGTAAGAAAAAGAAATAAAGTCATACAGTCTGTTAAAAAAAAAATAGAACTGTTCCTATCTGAAGATGGACGATTGTCTACATAGAACATCAAAAAGATTCCATTACATAATTCCTAGAAACAAGAAGTGAATACAGCAGATATAAAAATATACTAGCGGGGTGCCTGGGTGGCTCAGTGGTTTAAGTCTCTGCCTTCGGCTCAGGTCATGATCTCAGTGTCCTGGCATCGAGCCCCGCATCGGGCTCTCTGCTCAGTGGGGAGCCTGTTTCTCCCTCTCTCTCTGCCTGCCTCTCTGCCTACTTGTGACCTCTCTCTCTCTCAAATAAATAAATAAAACATTCAAAAAAATATATACTAGCAAATAGAGATGCAGACATCCAAATTAAAAAATACAGTACTATTTACAGTCATACAATTACCAAGTTATAAATGTAACAACATATATATAGGATTTATATGCTGAAAAAAACACAAAATATTAACCAATAAAATCAAAGATTGAAAGAAGAGACATACTGTGTATATGGATAGGATGTCTCAACACAGTAAAGATGTCAATTTTCTCCTAATTATTTTACAAATTTAAAACAATTCTTATAAAATGCCAACAAGATTCTTATAGATATAAGCAAGATTATTTTAAAATTTACGTCTAAATGTTTTTGATATAGAGCAAGAACATGAAAGGAATCAGTCTATTTGATTTCAAAACTTACATAGTTACAGTAATCAAGATGTGTAATATTTGAGGAAGGGTAGACATACACATCAGTGGAACCAAAACAGAGAACTCAGCCATAGACCCACACAAATATACCCAACTGACTTTTTACAAAGGTAAAAAATCAGTTCCTTTATGGAACAATATTGTCCCCAAAATGAACTACTAAAACCAACTAGATAGCCATATGGAGAAAAAACAAACAAAACAAAAATATAACCTTAATCTAAACTTCATATGCCATATAAAAGTTAACTCAAAATGGTTACAAACGTAAATGGTAAATGGTAAGGTCATAAAGTGTTTAGGGAAAAAAGAAACAGAAGATAAGATCTTTGAGACCTGGACAATTGATAAATTGGAGTTCATCAAAATAAAAACATATTTGCTTTATGAAAGATCCTACTAACAGGAAAGAAAGACAAGGTACAAACTAGAAGAAAATATTTGCAAACCACATGTTATAAACTAAAATGTGCTGGGCTCCCAGCCTCAATTCATATGCTGAAGTCCTTACCCAGTGTCTCAAAATGTGGCTATATGGAGATAAGTCTTTAAAGAGGTAACTAAGTTACAATGAGGTAATTAGGGCAGGATCTAATCCAAAATGTCCTTTACACAAAGATTAAGACACAAATAAGACCATGTGAAGACAATAGAAGACAAAGAGCCACTTGCCTAGTAGAGAAGTTTTCAACCTTGCTGATGCCTTGATCTTGGATTTCTAGTCTCCAATATTGTGAGCAAATAAAGTTTTTTGTTTAAGCTACCCAGACTGTATATACTTTGTTGTGGCAGCACTAGCAAACTAATGCACCATGTATCTAATAAAAGACTAGTGCCAAGAATATGTAAAGAACTCTAAAAACTCAACTGTAAAAAAAATAACCGAATTAGGTAGTGTAAAAAAGACTGAAGGGATATTTCATTGCACAGGATACACAGATGGCAAATAATTATGTGAAAAATGTTCAACATTAGTAGCCATTAGGAAAATGCACATTAAAATTATAATGACTTAATGCCACATGCTTATTAGAATGGCTAAAATAAGAAAAGTTGACAACACCCAATATCAGTGAAGATATGAAGAAAATCAGTCAGTCACACGTTACTGTTGTGGAAATAAAATAGTACTCCACTCTGATAAGCAGATTAGAAGTTTCCTGTAGAACCAACTATAACAACTCTTGCTCTCATAGCTGCCCAGGAAATTCCATTGTTCTTCATTCTATTTCAATTTGTTCTTCAAAATAGCTGATCCTACATAAAGAACGATCTCTGTTTTTATTCTTCTCTGATCTGCAAATTTCTCATTGGTGAGCTGAATTTCTTGTAGTCATTTGCACATAGTACCTTGGAGACAGGTGTTTGCACCATTCTGGCTCTGGATGGGAAGAAAATAGCTTCCCAGCTGCATTTCACAGAAATCCCTGAATCTAGGAACTTCCTGAATCATTATATTGAATGTCATCTCTCTCTTCCCTCTGCTGCTCAAACATTTGCTATTAAACAAATACAAAATTATTATTTTTATTATTTTTATTAATTTTTAATTATTAAATTAATTAATTTTATTAATTTATTTAAATTAATACATTAATTCAAAAATTATTTTAATTAATTAATTAATTAAATTTAGATTAGATTTTTAAAATTTTAAAATATTAATTAAATTATTTGATTAGTTTGTAATATTTTTATTAATAGTATTATATTAAAAAACAAATGGCCCTTCCTATTAGCTACATACAGAGATTTTGAAAGGGTGTTACAGTGTACAGGAGAACAATGAAAACTGTTGATAGAAGGTCTTTTTAATGTAACCATGAACAAAAGAATTATTGCCAGATAACCATGAACCTTAAACTGAAAACCTCCCACTTAGGCTTAACTTTTTTTCTTTTTGGTCTTCTTTTGTGTTTTGTTTGCTTTGGCTAGCTAAAGAAAAAAATACTACTGCCAAGGATCATGGGAAAACAGCACCTAAATTCATATAAAGTGTCACAGCCCACAAAACTCTTCTACCTCCATTACCGGCTTAAAAAATATCAACCTTCTTAGGCATCTGTCATTCTCATTTCATAGATGAGGAAATTGGGCCTTGGGGACATTAAGTGATATATACAAAGTTACTTCAATTGTAATTGGCAGAGGCAGCTCTTAAATGTGAATATTCTTTCCATACCTCATATAGCAATGCTTCTCTAAAAGGAAGTTGGTCAAACATAATAAAGGACTTGGTCAGGCAATATAATAACTTCATTTTTTCCATGATTGAATGCTCAGACATTATGTCTACACATTCTGTTATGAAAAATAAAATCAAGCATTACTCTCAAAAAGTTGAATAGAATTGCCGGGGGAGTTTTCTAGAAAATAAAAGATACGTCTTTCCAATGAGAGTGCATTCATGTTTCTTGTTCAGATGTGAACCCGGAAGTATTTACTATAGATTCTAAGATTGGAAAACTCTTATATTTTGAACATTTCTTAATAACCAATTCTTTGAGTCTATTTATTGAATCAGACATTGCTGCTACTTCTCCTTTTCCGAGCTTGAAATCAAAATTCAAGAAACAGAGAACTTAAAGGAGGCTTAGGAAGGGAAAAATAATTCCAAATGATTAGCTAAGCAAGATAATTTGATCAGTAGTCCCTGGTCTCCTGACAATATTTTCTCAGGGCCTCTAGGGTACTACTGTTATCACTGTATTAATCTTTTTTCATTCCAGATTATAATATATATATATACACATATGTGTGTGTGTGTGTGTGTGTGTGTGTGTGTGTGTGTATGTATGTTATCTTATAGAAATGTGTACACTACCTAAGTTTTCTTTTGAGGAAAATTATCCACCTATAAAAAATTGCGTTGACAAAAACAGTTCTGGTTTGACTAATCATTTTGTTTCTTTAAATGATGAGTGTTATGCAAGGTGGACACTTGATAAGCCAACATTGCACTGTGGATACATATCTATGTTTATGCGCTATTAGAACAGAAGGCGCTGTATATAGAAATGTTGATTTGAAGCAATATTTGCAAAACATGCAAACTTCTGTATCTGTATTCGGAAAAAATAAAACAGGTTTCTGTTGCTATGTTTGTTGCTATGTTTTAAATATATATATATATTTATAATATTATTCTTATATATATACACACATATATGTATATATAATGTGTATATGCATACACATATATATATATATATATTCTTCTGTCCCTCTATTGGACTGATATCTCCTTGGAATAAAGAACTTTGATTTAAGCATTGCTGTATCTTTGTGCCTAACACAGCATCTGGCACAATATATACCTGCCAAAGATTTTTGATAAACTAATGCATGGCTAATATTATCTTTTATTTTAAAATACAGTTTATAGACTCACTAGTATGTTATCTTGTTGATCTTTCAAGATAATCTTGAGAAGTAGAGCAAGTGAAAAAAACTGAAGTTCAAAGAGATGCACTTCTCAGGCTAGTTACTGTTAGATGTGGACTACTTCTACATACCGAAGCAAACGAAACAAACAACAACAAAACAAGCTTTCTTTAGTACCACTTAATATACAGGGCTGGGGGCAAGACATTTAAACCTTCCATTTACTCCTTATGATAACTTTACAGTGGACAGCATATATAACATTATCTTATTTTCCAAGAGAGAATATTGAAGCTTGGTGAGCTTATGTGATTTTCCCAGAGTGACATACACAACAAACAGAGGGACTGAAAATCAAGGGCAACTCTGATTCACTCCAAATATATAGGCAGAAATCCTAGATTATACAGCTTCTCAAACCATATCCTTTTTTATGACTAAGATTACTTCTCCAAAATAGTATTTTATTCCTTGTGTTTGTTGGCCCATTTCTACACATATTCATGACTTGGTAATTTAGTAGTAGCCATTCAATGAAATATGATTGACATATTGTCTATTACTGACAAAGATCCAGGGTTCCAGCAGGATCTAGATCCTAATTATGTAAATTATTAGATACAACACTTGCTTAAAGGTAAGATTCTAGAAAACATACTCTTTTGTGACTAATAACCACATTATGTAAGGAATTTCAATTCAGTAATAGACAATTGAATAAAAAATTAGGAAAAATTTGAACAAACATAACAAAAAATAAGATATACAAATGGCTAACCAGCACATTAAAAATGGCTTAGTAGCATTAGTTATCAGGAAAGCCCAAATGTGGAAGTCATGAAAATAAAAGGTACATCATAGAGAATTTAGTCAATAGTATAATAGTGTTGTATAGTGATAGTTGGTAGCCACACTATTGTGAGCACAGAATAACATATAAAGAAGTTGAATCACTATGTTATACAGAAACTAATGTAACATTGTGTGTTATTATACTTAAATGAAAAATATTTTAATCAAAAAATCATAATGAGGTAGCATTATGCATATATTAACATGGCTTAAATTTAAAAGACTGATTAGTACCAAAAGCTAGCAAAATGTGGTATGACTAGAACTATATCATACATTGTTGGCAAAAATATACAATGGTGTAACCACTTTGGAAGACTGTCTGACAATTTCTTACCAAGTATATACCTCATTATATAACAGCAAACTACTCTTAAAAAAATTTCTTGGTTTACAAAAATATATATATACACATACACATATATGTACCTTTGCTTCTAGATATATAACATGAATATAGTATTTATTTTAATTTTCCCTTTGAAAGATTTGTTTTTATTTTTTTTAGTCACCATACAGAACATCATTAGTTTTTGATGTAATATTCCATGATTCATTGTTTGCATATAACACCCAGTTCTCATTACAACACATGTTCTCCTTAATATCCATCATTGGGTTACCCTTCCCACCCCCTCCTCTCTGAAACCCTCAGTTTGTTTCCTGAAATCCATCATCTCTCATGGTTCGTCTTCCCCTCTGATCCCCACCCCACTCAGTTTTCCCTTCTTTCCCCTAATGACTTCCACGCTCTTCCTTATGTTCCACATAAGAGTGAAACCATATGATAATTGTTTTTCCCTGGTTGACTGATTTCACTTAGCATAATCCCCTCTAGTCCATTCATGTCAATGCAAATGGTGGCTATTCATCCTTTTTGATGGCTGAGTAATATTTCATTGTACCCATGGACTGTATCTTCTTTATCCATTCATCTGTTTAAATGCATCTCAACTTCTTCCATGGTCTGATTTTGTGGACATTGCTGCTATGAATATTGGGGTGCATGTGCACATTCTTTTCACTACATCTGTACACTGCACCTGGTTGTGCAATTACTGGTTCATAGGAGCTCTATTTTTAACTTTTTGAGGAAGCTCCATGCTGTTTTCCAAAGTGGCTGTACCAGCTTGCATTCCCACCAACAGTGTAATAGAGTTCCTTTTCTCCATGTTCTTGCCAACATCTGTTGTTTCCTGCCTTGTTAATTTTTGCCATTCTAACTGGTATAAGGTGGTATCTCAATGTGGTTTTGATTTGAATTTGGCTAATGATAATGAATATTTTTTCATGTGTCTGTTAGCCATTTGTATGTCTTCATTGGAGAAGTATCTGTTCATGTCTTCTGCCCATTTTTTGACTAGATTATTTGTTTTTGGGGTGTTGAGTTTGAGAAGTTCTTTATAGATCTTGGATACCAGCCCTTTATCTGTAATATCTTTGCAAATATCTTCTCCCATTACATGGGTTGTCCCTTAGTTTTGTTGACTGTTTCTTTTGCTATGCAGAAACTTTTTATCTTGATGAAGTCCCAAAAGTTCATTTTTGCTTTTGTTTCCCTTGCCTTTGGAGATGTGTCATGAAAGAAGTTGCTGTGGCCAATGTCGAAGAGATTACTTCTTATGTTCTTCTCTAGGACTTTGATGGATTCCTGTCCCACATTGAGGTCTCGCATCCATTTAGAGTTTATCTTTGTGTATGGTGTAAGAGGATGGCCAAGTGTTGTTCTGCATACAGCTGTCCGATTTTCCCAAGACTGTTTATTGAAGACATTATCTTTTTTCCATTAGATATTTTTTTCTGATTTGTCAAAGATTAGTTGATCATCGTGTTGAGGGTCCATTTCTGGAGACTCTATTATGTTCCATTGATCTATGTGTCTATTTTTGTTCCAATACCATGCTGTCTTGGTGATCACAGCTTTGTAATATAGCATGAAATCAGGCAACATGACACCCACAGCTTTGTTTTCTTTTTCACCATTTCCTTGGTGATTTGGGGTCTTTTCTGCTTCCATACAAATTTTAAGATTGTTTGTTTCTGCTCTTTGAAACTTGTCCATTGTATTGTAATTGGGATGGCATTGAAAGTGTACATTGAGCTGGGCAGCATAGACATTTTAACAATGTTTATTCTTCCAGTCCATGAGCATGGAATGTTTTTCCATCTTTTTTTGTCTTCTTCAATTTCTTTCACAAGTGTTCTGTAGTTTCTAGAATATAGATCTTTTACCTCTTTGGTTAGGTATATTCCTAGGTATCTTATGGTTTTTTTCTGCTATTGTAAATGGAATCGATTCCCTAATTTCTCTTTCTACAGTTACATTGTTAGTGTATAGAAAAGCAACTGGTTCCTATGCATTGGTTTTATATCCTGCCATGTTACTGAATTGCTGTATGAGTTCTAGTAATTTGGGGGTGGAGTATTTTGGGTTTTCCACATAAAGTATCTTGTCATCTGTGAAGAAAGAGAGTTTGACTTCTTCTTCACCAATTTGAGTACCTTTTATTTAAATGACATTTTAAAAAAACCAATTTGACCCAGGATCATATTCAGATATTTAATGAAATAGTTTTATTCTAATTTATAAAAGTATCCTCAGATCCAGAATTTATCTGGGGGGTTTTCACTCTGCAAAGAGGCTGATGTTACATTTTAATCCCCTATACTTTCATTTTACCCCACTATGCAGCAAATGTGTATCTCTTCAACAGTCATCATTCATTTAACAGATAATAACTTCATTGTTAGGCAAAATAATAAATTATTTTGTTTCAGGCATTCGAAGTGTATTAAAAAGCCAAAAGCAAAAACCTTTAGGAAATAACCTGGGCAGAGCATTATTCTTTCCTTCCTTCAATTTGTACAAACCTTGAGGGTTGGTTCCAGGTAACTTAGAGACATTTTCATTGCTATTTGATAGTAAATGTATTTTTCATTTGAAATAATGTTGCTCTAATTGCTATGAAATACACTAAAAATACAAAGCTAACAACTATAGTTCCTGAAATGATTATTTCATATAGTGAAGATGAAATATAAGTTCAAGTGATCTGATACCTCGATAAGTTGTCAATATCTACATTTAGTTTTCACAAATATCACATAAGATAAAATGAGCGGTTTTGGTCTTTTGGGGAAAAAAACTATGCTACTTAAAGTAATAAAGCTGATCACTTTAAAGCTAAAACTTTTTAAAGTTCTTATTCAAATTTCAGTTAACATATGGTGTAATACTAGTTTAAAGGGTACAATATAGTGATTCAACCCTTCCATATGATACCCGGTGCTCATCACAACAAATGCATTCCTTAATTCTAACAAAAAAGTGATATTGCTCCTAACTCTATTTCTAGAGTATTGCACATGACTCTGTAATTGGACATCGAATAGTTGGTTACACTGTTATATGCCTGTAGAATTTATTTCATCCTGCTGCTTACCAACTGACATTAAAAAATCTAAACATAAATTATTGCTACTTTGTAACTTTCCAAATTATCAGAACGCTTTTAAACATGTTACTCAGCTAAAAAGACTCATCAAAATGATTCTAACAATCCCATACTCCTCACAATATAAAAAAGTAAGATATTATACCCTCAAGTTTGCCGAGGTCACTTATTTTTATTTTTTTAAGAGGAAAAGGAGTACAACAGCATTGTTTGCTATAAATTGATGTCACATATTGTCTTCTGGCTTCAGGAAAGTAAAGTCTCTTAACACCACACAGCTTCTGTTCAAATATTTGTTCAAATATTTATAACAATTTTACTGTGGGCACTAGGCACTAAGACATGAATTTAAAATAAAACTATGGATTAATGATCAATTAAGAAATGATGGGAAAGGAAGATCTTTTCCTTTCTCTCTCTCTCATTGGTAAGTTTCTCTTCTACACAGGCCACTTGAAGACACTGAGATCCTTGTTTCCCATACCAAAGAGTGCTTGTTATTCTGTTCTTGAAGCTGCCCCAGCAACCAGTGACCTGTTTGAGAACTTGCTTTGACAAGCTCCACAGGTGTCCTGGCTTAATGTTACTGTAGAGTGCTTTTAATAGATAAGCATACTCTATCTGCTCTGGCAAAGAAAAATAGGGCAGGCAATCAGACAACCATCTTCTCTAACCTGAGCTGAATACTTAACATAAATCAAGGGTAAAAGAAAAATGCTTCTTTCCCAGTGTCCTGAGATGCCATTGGAGACCTGCCCTTTACTTTATATTTATTTATCATACATATAGGCAGCAACGATGGCATTAAATAAAACTACACTGAGAAAATAATGATTTGAAGAGGCTTTTGCAAACAACATACCCAGAGGCACTTGGAAATGTTATGAAAAGTGTCAATAATAGATTTTACTTTAAGGGTTGACCCTTTAAAATATTTGATTTTTTTATGAAACCATATTCGATTTCTTATGGAGTAACACTTTGGGTTAACTTCTGCTAAAATAATTAATAGAAACTTTATAATTCAACTGAGCATTTTCCTTTGTAATTATCAAAAATAAATAATGATGAACACAATAAGAAAATTTTCATGTTATATAATGTACTCAAATTCAAATACATTTGGAAATTAAATCTATTACTCCCTTTCTTATAGAGGATAATTATTTATTCATTCTTAGCTATTGCCTAACAAATGTGGCTATGACCATAGAGGAAAAATATGACAAGATTACATGGGGAGAATTTCTGAAGTGTGAAAGATATAATGTACTTAGTTATACTCCTATTTACAGAGGACTGCAAGCTTGTGCCAAGTATTTTCCTATATCAAAAGTTATCTTGCAGTAGAACCCAAGGATGAACTGCTCAGGGGATACTCAAAGTTCAGGCAAAGCTTAAGAAAAATGAGGGGTTGAGTATGTGTGTTTGTCCATAAAATGGACCTGATTATCTATATTTGCTGTAGCAGTCCCCTTTCTGGATATTTGAAGTGCTGTCTGTATACTACTTCCAAACTATGATTGAGATTGACTTTGGTAAGAAGAATAAATGAAACAAGATGGGATTGGGAGGGAGACAAACCATAAATGACTCTTAATCTCACAAAACAAACTGGGGGTTGCTGGGGGGAGATGGGGTTGGAAGAGGGGGAGGGGGTTATGGACATTGGGGAGGGTATGTGCTATCGTGAGTGCTGTGAAAGGTGTAAACCTGGTGATTCACAGACCTGTACCCCTGGGGATAAAAATACATTATATGTTTATTAAAAAAAAAAATTGGAAGGGGAGCCGAACCATAAGAGACTATGGACTCTGAAAAACAACCTGAGGGTTTTGAAGAGGCAGGGGCGGGATGTTGGGGGAACCAGGTGGTGGGTAATAGGGAGGGCACGTATTGCATGGAGCACTGGGTGTTGTGCAAAAACAATGAATACTGTTACGCTGAAAAAAATAAATTTAAAATAAATAAATAAATAAATAAAGCATATGAAGAATCCAACAAGGATCAATGGATATGTATGTTCCCAAAGTGCTTCCTCTTCTCCATGGAAACAGAATGACTCCATCTGTTATATGGAGAACTAGATGGCAGAGGGAACTGAGTGTAATGCTATGACTTCTTCTTAGTGCACACGGCAGACAACCAAAACCCATCCTTTCCCTTTCTATTTGATGTGCATAAAAACTGTATAGATGACAACCACTAATAGTGCAAAATAATGGTTCCAAATGCCACTCCACAAATATCCTCCATAAAAGCAGAATTTAGACTCGGGACAGAGTGTAAGACAATGAGAAAAAAAAAGGTAACTTCTTTATTTCTAGGTTTAAGGAATGACTATTTCTTCATGATAATTAAAACAAAAAAATCAAATTTAAAAAATATGTATCAAAATCAATTTATTATCTAAATAAAGCATGACTGCTATTTTAGGGTAACTGTAACAAAGAAGAGAAATGATTGCTCATTTCAAAAATCCAAAGGTTCACCCAGAGCCCAACCCTTAGACCATCTTGGTGCTTTTCTACTTATTGCAAACTTTGCTGAAGTGTTCAGAACAGGATTATTCTGCACTCACTTTGAGCTGCAAGGCTTAGAAAAAAACTAATTTTTGCGGAAGTGATAGACTGGACTCCTGTAATAAAAGGGGTGTATATAATTTGGGATTATCATTATCTAGGGAAAAAACACTCAGGATGATGGATTAAGCAAATGCCTTATTCACACATGCTATTAAGTCACTGCCTTATGGAAAAAAATCAAGGAGGCTCATAACATTCACCTCTTGCATGTTTAATGAGGCAAGAAAAAAACTTGAATGACCTATTTAGGGGTCATTTCCATTATAGAACTATTATTAAATATCCAGTTCAAGGGTAAATTTGGGAGATGATTAGTTAGATAACACAGATGGGTACCTAGCTGAATCTTTAATTAGAAATGCTTAAACTGACAACCTACTATCTTTCTTTTGATTTTTTTAAGTTGTATTTTTTTAAATTTTGTTATTTATTTAAGACAAACTTTTGCTGTAAATCTCAGGATAAAATAGACTTCACCTCTACTTTTCTTCCAGTTTTGGAAAGCCACTATGTTGTCCCAGATAATTTTTTAAAATTCTTGTCCCCAGTTTATTTTGTTTTTTATTTTGAAGATAAAAGCTTATTTCAAATGACCTGAAAGAAAGACATGGTGTTCATGTATGGTTTAAAGAGAAAATGCTTTGTCTCTGTTTGACAAGTTTTGACTAAATATTATTGTATTTTCCATCCCATTTATTTATATAAACACTATCAAGAAAAAAACAAGCTTCTGCTAGGGCAGTAAGTAGTTTTTAATCTCTCTTTTCAGTCATAGACTTCTTTGTAATCCAAAGAAATTTAAGGGACCCATTGCCAGAAAAATGCACTTAGTCACTGAATACAAAATGGCGCATGTATTTCCATAGGATTTAAGAAATGCATGGGCTCAAGTTAAAAGGTCTTCCCAAACATGACAGAGAAAACAATCCATCAAACCTCTCTTTTGTATTATAAAACAAAGGGAAAAAAGTTAATAAGATATAGGCAGGTCCTTTACTATGAAAACAACAACAACAAAAAAGCGTTGATTTGTTTTGATAGAAATAAGGACTGGAATTCCAGAGTGTGATTTAATTACACAAAGAAAAGCCAGTTTGATTAGGAATGCCTGAACCCAAGAATGTCTTTTGTATTTTACATACAAAATTTTGATTACTTGCCAATTTCAAAGTTGTTCTTTAGCAAAAATTATAAAAATTTCTACTTAGTAAATGAGTCATATTTCCCGTTTTACTTTGAATTCACATAAATGGGCATAGCCAAAAAAATATGCACTTAGATGATAAGTGGCAGAATGGAAACAGCATGAATTTGAAATGGGTTCAAATCCCAGCTCTGCTACTTATTAATAAAGTAAATTTGAACATATCTGAAGCTTAATTTCCTCTTTTGTAAAATATGAGATAATAGTGTCTACTCTTAGAGCTGTCACAGGGATGAAAGCCAGCTATATGAAACATCCAATCCTGGTCCTGAAGATTATAATTAATTGTTCATAATTCAAGAAGTTATGGTAAGGTTCATATTAATTTAACATTACAGTAAAAGGAATACAATACACATCTATCCTGATTTCACCAGACCAAGCAGAGATTCTTAACTCTAGCAATGTCTTCTTAACATCCATTGGATGAAATGTAGTTCCTTATTTTCTTTACTTAATAGAAAAAAATAAGTTAATCTATTCTTCTTAAATGAAACAAGATGGGATTGGGAGGGAGACAAACCATAAGTGACTCTTAATCTCACAAAACAAACTGGGGGTTGCTGGGGGGAGGTGGGGTTGGGAGAGGGGGAGGGGGTTATGGACATTGGGGAGGGTATGTGCTATGGAGAGTGCTGTGAAGTGTGTAAACCTGGCAATTCACAGACCTGTACCCCTGGGGATAAAAATACATTATATGTTTATTAAAAAAAAAAAGAAATAAAAGATTAAAAAAAAAAGTTAATCATAGACTCCCTAGTCAAACCCAGTGAGCAGTCAAATGTACCTCAGTATTTTTTTGTTCCCGCAATCATAATTTGTACTTACAGTGTGTCAATATGGTGGCCATATTGGTATTATGGCCATGGGTCACATGTGCCAGATGCAATGCCTTCCCTTTCATAAATTCACTGAAAATTCACCACAGGCCTTCTCTACCCACTCCCGTCTGCCTCCAAGTAAATCTTATTTTCTAGTTTTTAATATGGAAAGAAAACTTGTCCTTGATTCTACAACAAATATTCTTATAAAAAAAACTTTTGCTACCATTATTTTTCCCCTTCTTTCCTCTCAGTCAGGATGTCACTAACATGGAAGGTAATAGGCAATGTGTTTTTGCGTGCCTTGTGAGAATTCTTTTTACCTTAGTTTCTTCAGGCTCTTATGGCATATTTGTTTCCAGGACTAAAAAAAAAAGGTTCAGTGTGAGGTCAGGACACTGTATATCTTGTTGGAAATCAAATTCTATCATATGGTGAGTTAAAAAATCTTCAAATATAATTTATTTTGTTTTATTGATTTTATAAATGCTAAATTTTATAAATGCATGCTAAAATGTCATATTACGGAAAAAATAAGTTAAATGACCATTACTGCTTTTATAGAAGTTTAAGTTCTGAAATTATGCAAGGCCCAAAATAAATTAATATAGCTTCTTTGGAATCAGATCTTTTTCTTCAAAAATAAGTTATACCCCGTTTTTATTATTTTTTATTTTTGCAAACTCTCTAATTTGTACTTCAGGAAATTCTAGCAAAAACATCTTAGGAAAGAAATCAGGTACACCAATTTTTTCATAAAATAAAACACTGGCTTCTTTATAATGTTAGAGCAATGTACTCTCTTAAATGTTTAGAATGCATAGTTAGTGGTCTATAGGTTTTGGAATGTATCTCCTGTCAGACCACCTCTTCACAAATGCAACAGTAAAAAATCTTCTATATAAGACTCTGTAAGAGTGTAAAACTTGAACAGTTCTACAAAGGTCTACTTAATAAATTCAACTACCATTTCTACAGTTTTATCATCTTCTTAAAATTAATATTTAGATACTGAGTTGTTTCTCTCTCTCTCTCTCTCCCCCTCCTTTAGCTATAAGAGTACAATTTTCTTTTTATTTCCAACGATTTATGACAGTTATATTAGTGCCTATTTATTTCCTAGAATTACAACCTTCCCGTAAATTTACTGTGCTGCCTAACACACACTGCCCAAACACATACCGATTCTTTATCCTTCTTCTACATCAAAATGCTTAGAAACACACAATGCACTTTCAGACTTGAGCAGGGTTAAGCCAAGTTTTGGCCTCCCCCTGCCAAAAAAATCTTTGAAGCAAATAAGCAACATCAGTCTGGCAACTGCAAATCTAGAATCAATTTAGGAGTATATAAGGAACTCCATTCTAGGAATTAACTAGAATTTATCTGGTCACTTCATTTTTACAGATGATCTCTCACTGAGTTTAGATCTATTTTAACATAACTCGTTTTTAATAATCCAGTGTGCTTTGAGAGTATATTAAAAAAATTAAAATAGAGACACCTGGGTGGCTCAGTTCATTAAGCGGCTGCCTTCAGCTCAGGTCGTGATCCCCAGGGTCCTGGGATCAAGTCCCACATCCGTCTCCTGGCTCAGCAGGGAGCCTGCTTCTCCCTCCCACTCTGCCTGCTGCTCTCCCTGCTTGTACTCTCCCTCTCTGTTAAATGAATAAATAACATCTTAAAAAAATAGTGTATTGTTCAAATTCTCATATTAAATATTAAGAAAAATTGAGCATTACTTCAAACTAAACATCTCAAAAATGATCAAAGTGGGGCTTCTCACCTGAATTATGAAATAGACAATCTGAGAGAAGTTTAGATTCTACATAGAATGAAGTTGTTACTGGCTTTTGTACTGTTGTTAATCATTTACTCATAATATAAGCTAATCATAATACAACCTGTGATTAATACTAATCATAATATAACCTGAAAGCATAATTTATGACTTCGTATTGAACCTTTTCAAATAGTGATGCATCCAATTAACTGTTCCCCCAAATTTTCAAGTGGCAGGGCATATGCTAGGTAAGGAACATTTCCCGGAGTGACTGGCTTGTATCACACATCACGGCCCAAACTGATGGACCATCCTGAATGCTGCCCTAGGCCAAGTCTTCTATTCTCTGTCCAAAGTCACATTATTCCATGACCTGAACTTCAGCTGCTTTACTGAAGATTAGAGGCAGAGCTGTAGGGGAGAGGGGATGTTCTGTAGAGTACCAGCAAAGGTGATACTCTTATTTGCTTGCTTTCTCTCATTTCAGCTTTGATAGCAAGTGCATTTAATCTAGTCGCTCTTCCCAACATGATTTCCTGACACGATGATACATGATCTAGGCTGGACTGAAAACACCTTTGCTCTATTTGACTGGATCCTGTTTAACATAGTGGAGGTCAATGCACTTGTGCTTCTCCTTCTATTAACAGATGATCTGCTTAAGTAATTGAAAGAGAGTGTTTACATTTGCTCTTGCCACCCTTCATCCCAGTTGTTTCTTGGAACTAGGACTTCTGAGCTATTTCTTTAAAAAAATTTTTTTTATTTATTTATTTAACAAGAGACAGAGGGAGAGAGAGAGAGATAACAAGTGGGCAGAGAGGCAGGCTGAGAGAGAGGGGGAAACAGGCTCCCTGCCGAGCAGAAAGCCCGATGCAGGACTCGATCCCAGGACCCTGAGACCATGACCTGAGCCGAAGGCAGAGGCTTAACCCACTGGGCCACCCAGGCGCCCCTGAGCTATTTCTTAATAAATGAGAATGCCTTTCAAAGTTTCACTGTTTATTCTTGTTCTCAAATGCACTTTCTTGATACGTAATCACAGCTTGTTCTCTAGCACATACGTAATCACAAGGTTCTCTGAACCTTGTTTCCTGGTTCAGATCAGGTGTTGCAATGACAGGAGCAGAAGATCAGATTCCAAGAAAAGGCAAAGCAATAAACAATGTATTTTATTAGTGGTCTATGTGATTTCTAAGACCCAATCAATATGGCCAAGGAAAATTGAGATTGCTTCTGCAAAGATAAATTCTAAGCTCAGAATATGCTAGCAAATTAAAGCCCCAAATGCATTTATTTACAGAGAGAAGGGTTGGCAGAGAATTATTGTGAGACCTAATTCCTGGGAATAAAAATGTCACTTGAAATGCTATTGATAGTAGGAAAATAAAATATCAATATGCTTCCTAATCTAAGTTTCCTCTTAATTGTGGTAGAAATGCATTCAAACTCTTTTTATTTTGGTGCTAAACAAAGGACATGGGATATCTATGTTTAAACCACCTTGGCTTAACACAATTTGTAATGGCCATCATTAGGAGTTTATGTGGAACCCTGTTTTATGTCAACCACACTAAGATAATGTAGCTTGGGGTGCTTTTTCCATGCTCTTTGAAATGTGTGCATAAACAGACACTTCTGCCATGTATCTGTTTTGTCATTTATTCCGCTGTGTAAACACTGTTATGAAATTTAGTCTAATCTTTTTTGGGTAATTCAAACATTTTCCCTATATTCAGATAAATGTAACCAAAGCCAGATGTTGGTCTCTGTACAAAGAAGGCTCACTTAATGTAAACAAAATTCTACTTCCTCCCTTTCTCCTTTTAGTCCAGATGTTGCAATTGATCACAATGCCTTCCCTTTTGCCTAATCACAGACCTCCCAGAAATTGACAGCCTCCTTTCCAAGCAGTTGTTGTGGGGGTGTCTACCTCTGAATTCCTCTTCTGCCTCACAACCTCCATAATGATGTCACAAGTGGCCCCACTCAATCGTAGCTGATATCCCAAGCCATCCATCTCTTTATTATCAACTGTCTTCTTTATGGATTCTCAATTCAGTAGACACTTCTTCAGGCTTCATTTACTGTGCAGAATTCTGTTACCCACCTACTCACTTGTGAAAAGAAACATGCTCTTAATGCATTCTGCTGACTCTCCATTCATTTTCAAGACTTCGTTGGAGATGGGCTTCTTTATACAGCAGCATCCTTGAAAATTGCCTCGTCCATCCTTTGTCTGCCATTACCATATCATATTTAGGTCTTTTAACCTCCGCATTTCTCTGTGTCTCCACCTTCTCTAACAAGGCATTTTCCTGTCTCCAAATCATTGACTCAATGTATTTTCGTACTTCAAATAAAAATATGCATACTTTTGTCAATGCTTTATATTTTTACCTTCTGTGTGGTTTTTTTGTTTGTTTGTTTTTGTTCTTTTTTTTTTTGGCTTTTTTGACGACTCGATATTTTTTTTCATGGTCTAATTTAACACTTTGGACTATAATTTCCTGAGAAAGTAGCATAGAATGACAAGATAATTTCTGGTATGTTACTCTTTAGGAATATTTGCCTCATACGTAGTTTATTTCTTAGTCCCCTATTTGTTGCAGACATTTATTTGTATGAACAAATAGATTTTATTGTTATCATTATAAAGCTGGGGCAGTTTCTTCCTCTTCCTGGTGGCTCTAGGAAAGATTGGAAGGCATGTCTTTCTTGATGAAGTGTGTCAGCCCACACATGGCTTTAATTTGCTTAGATCCTACCTTGGTTATTTTTTTTTAATTTCTCTTGTTTTATTGATATAACTGATCTTGAAGGTAGAGACATAGACATAGACATATTTGTGATTTTTTACTGATTCACTAGAGTTACCAAAATATTGTTTCCAAGTTTATTTCTAAAGAATGTACTTAAAAAAAGGTTCAAGATTTTGTGAGTTTAAAAATTCAGAATCCACTCGGCATGAAAAACAGAGAAAATCTCACAATTTACTAAATTATAATAGTTTCTTCTTCCAGGAAAAGTGGGAAGTAAAAAATTAACTGTTGACACTTATAGAATATTGCATTGGCTGTTACTATTTTAAAATTCAATCTCTACTTAGTGTTTTCCCAGAATAAACTTAAATAGCCAGGTTACATAATTATACTGTTCTACCTTCTAAATACCAAACTTTGACATTTCTGTGTATATTTATTTAAATCTTAAACCATTTTAATTCATGCCTTGCAATTTTTGCACACTACAGTTTTAATTGAAAAAAAAAAATAAGTTAAAGCTTATCTAGTTCAATTCCTTGATTTTACAGTGGTAGAAACTAGGAACTGGAGGATAATAAGTTTAAGTGACATAAGTCAGGTCACATCTAGTTAAAAGCAGAACCAGGGCAAAGAATCAGTTCATTAACCCTCTCATAAAAGCTATTTCTGTAATACTATCCCAGAATTCAATATTCATCCCCATTTGGAGCTTTGCTTACATTCCACAGGCAATTCACCACACAACAACATTCCCTGCAGAACTTAGATGCCTTTTGTTACTTTGTTTCCTTCACTTGGAGTGACCTTCTCTTCTTGAGTAACTCCACTGGCTGCTTTTCCTTAGATATCTGCCATGTCTCCATCTAGCCTTTAAAAGTTTAATTCAGTTGTGATCTTCTATGAAACTTTCTCTAAATTCCCTAAGATGATGTAAGAATGTGTTCTGCCCTTCTGTGCACCTACCACATAAATTACCATGTTTTCCCCATATCTATTGTACTCTAGATCTTTACTTTTTCAGTGTGGTAGCCTCATGCTACACGTGTCTATGGAGTACTTGAAATATAACTATTACAAATAGAGATTTTTCTATGAGTACAAAGCATACAATTTCAAATATTTAGTTAAAAATGTCAAATATACCAATATTATGTTGTAATGATATGTTGTAGTGATATTGTTTTGTAATATCCAGATATGTTGGGTTAAATTAAATTTATCCTTAATTTTATCTGTTTCTTTATTATTTTATGTGGCTATTAGAAAATTTTAAACTACATATGTAGTTTGTATTTTTTCTAATGGACAGCACTGCTTTGGACCCTAAGTTTTTCAATGGTCTCTTGAAATGACCAAGGCTTTATATTTTTATATACCCATCACTTGGGACTTTAACAATTAGCTGATGGACCACTATCTGTTGATATTGACTGATACTGTTTCAGATGTTGCTTGAATTGTTCTTGTCATGAAAGTGAAGCATGAAAGATAAGCTTGGAACCCAGATTTTCTGATTCATCCTCC
Source organism: Meles meles (assembly GCF_922984935.1). Classification (NCBI taxonomy): domain Eukaryota; kingdom Metazoa; phylum Chordata; class Mammalia; order Carnivora; family Mustelidae; genus Meles; species Meles meles. The sequence goes on from NC_060079.1 coordinate 68,887,239, forward strand.
AATACTTTTTCACAAATCAATTTATTATAGTATATAGCACTCTAATATGTGTTAATAAGTTATATATGCAACATACTGAATTATTAAATTGCTTTAAAATTTTTTTAATTGTTGGCCATCTCAAAACAAAACAGTCTTGAAACTCAAAATAATTCCCATTTATGTATATCTTAGCTAAATTCTACATATTAAGTATGCTAGAAGTATTTTTCAGTAAGTATGTCCCACGACACAGAAATAAAAATATAAACTATTTATAGCCACTTTGGTTTTCTTCATTAGTCATAGAATAGATGATGAGAATATATTACATGATTTCTTAGCATTTCTGGTAGGAGTACTACATTATGTGCTGAAACAAAAAGATCCCCTTGTCTCCCTTCACCACCCTCCACCCATTGGTTCCCCTATTTTTTAAGATCTTGCTTTAGAGGGGTACTTCCATTATACTTGATGAAGCAGTATTGGTACATTATTATTATTAAATAAAGTCCACAGTTACATTAGGGTTCATTCTTTGTACTTTCTAAGGGTTTTAACACATTCATAATGATATGTATCCTACAGAATAGTTTCATTGCCCTAAAACATCTGTTCTCCAGATAATCATCCTTCCTTCCCTTCCTCCTGCACCCCAGCAACCACTGATCTTTTTACTGCACTCAAAGTTTCACCTTTTCCAGAATGATATAGTTAGAATCACACAGTAAGCAGCTCTTTCTTATTGGCTTCTTTTCACTTAGCAATGAACATTTATGCTTATTCCACGTACGTGACGGCTTAATAGGGTTATTTCATTTTATTGATGAATGATAGTTCATTGTATGAACATACCACAGTATATCAATTTGTTGAAGGACATGTTGGTTGCTTCCAAACTTTGGTAATTATGAATAAATCTGCTATAAACATTCATCTGAATATTTTTGTCTGAACATAGTTTTCAACTCATTTGGGCATATACAAAAAAAAATTGTTGGGTCATATGATAAGACTATATTTATTTAGCTTGTAAGAATTTGCCAAATTATTTTCTAAAGTGGCTGTACCATTTTACATTTCCACTAACAATTAATGAGAGTCCCTGTTGTTCCAAATCCTAGTCAGCATTTGGTGTTGTCAGTGTTCCAGATTGTAACTATTTTAATAGGTATGAAATGGTATCTCACTGTTGCTTTAACTTGCAATTCCCCAATGATGTTGAGTATTCTTTATATGTATATTTACCATCTCTGTATCTTCTTTGAAGATGTATCTGGCCAGGTCTTTTGCCTGTCTTTTAATTGATTTGTTATTGTTGTGTTTGAAGAGTTTTATGTATATTTTAGAGTTGGTCTTTTAACAGATATGTGTCTTGCAAATATTTTCTCCTAGTCTATGGCTTGTCATTCCAGTCTCTGAATAGTATTTTCCAAAGAGCAGAACTTTTCAATTATAATGATGTCCACATTATTCTTTCATGGATTGTCCCTTTAGTGTTGTTCTAAAAAGATCACCAAACCTAAGTTCATCTAGATTTTCTCTTACATTACTTTATAAGAATTTTATAGTTTCACATTCTACTTTTACATATAGGATCCATTTTGAGTTAACTTTTTTTTTTTTTTTTTTTTTAAAGATTTTATTTATTTATTTGACAGAGAGAGATCACAAGTAGGCAGAGAGAGAGAGAGAGAGAGGAGGAAGCAGGCTCCCTGCCGAGCAGAGAGCCCGATGCGGGGCTCGATCCCAGGACCTGGGATCATGACCTGGGCCGAAGGCAGAGGCTTTAACCCACTGAGCCACCCAGGCGCCCCTTGAGTTAACTTTTACGAAAAGTATAAAATCTGTTTAGATTCCTTTTTTAAAAAAATATAGATGTGTAATTGTTCCAGCAGCATTTGTTGAAAAAAAAAAACAAATAAAAACAACAACAACAACAAAACCCGTCTTTTCTCCATTGTATTGCCTTTGCTGCTTTTTCAAAGTTCGGTTACTTTATCTGTGTGACTCTATTTCCGGGCTCTCCATTCTGTTCTGCTAATCTGTCTATTCTTTTGCAGTACCACACAGTCTTAATTACTAAAGTTTTATAATAAATTTAGAGTTTAGGTAGTCTCAGTCCTCCAACTTTGTTTTTCTGCTTCATTATAATTTTGACTATTCTGGCTCTTTTGCTTTTCCATATAAACCTAGTAATAAATTAATTGATATCCACAAAATTAGGCTGGAGCTGGGAATTTCTCTTTTTCAAGGTCCTTTGGGCTATGAAAAAATTTGAATGAAGGCATTGTTAAAAAAAAAAAAAAGTAATCTGGGTAGATATCCCACTGGCTACTCTCCCCTTCCCTCCGCCAGAAGAATAAGGATTTTTTTTTTTTTTCTGTGATCTTCACTGTGAAAACTGATAGGGCTCCTGAAGGTAAAACTACAGAGAAGTGTGATTTTTTCCAAAGACTGGGATTCCATGTAGTTTTTCACTCTCATTCTTGTCTCCACTGAGCCTCCATCATTTTAGCAATTAAAGTTAGGTTTCCTAACCCAGTAATAAATGGTTCTCAGGGAGATTTTGGTCATGAGCTTATGTTCCAATAACTTGTGCTTGTCTGTATCTTTCTATCTGTCTGTCTTTCCAATTTGAGGGACAGTGGTTTGCTATGACCTTAGTTCTTGGATAGATCTAAGAAGAGTCATTGATTGTCAGTTTGTTCAGCATTTAAAAAATATATATTTTATTTTTTGAGAGAGACAGAGAGTGAGATTGAGGAAGAGCAGAGAGAGGGAGAAGCAGATTCCCCACTGAGCAGGGAGTCTGATGCAGAGCTCTATCCCAGAACCCTGAGAATATGACCTGAGCCAAAGGCAGATGCTTAATGGACTGAGCCACCCGGACATCCCAACATTTTTTCTTTCTTGTGATTATTATAAGTAATGACTTCCAAGGTCCTTATATCCTGGACGTGAACCTAGAAGTTTCTACATATATTTTTAAGTCATTCAACTCCTCACTATTTTCTTTTCTCTTAATATATATGGAAACATAATTATGATAACAATTTAAAGACAAGGTTAAAGGAAGCTGATGAATGTAACCATCCCTCAGAACAATGTACTGACCCAACATGCTTGAACATGTACCAGCAACAGGCCTCTGGGAGAGAGGATGATATACATCCTTGAAGTCGAGCAGCTGGGAATGCCCGGCCCACTCAGGGTGTGACACTGCCTGCTTCTTTTTTCTGTTATCTCCCCTTCTGCAGAGATCACCTGTAGTTAATTAGATGATTCCTCTAAATGTGTTTACTTAACCACAGATCCTATACTACTTGATCAAACGTATCTTCTTATCTATAATCTCCTTCAACTCCTTTGTTGATTGCTATCTGTATCTAATAAATACAGGACTGAGGAGTTGTTCTGGGCAGCAGTCTTCTCAACTGCCCACCCCTGCTCCCATTCTCTTGAAGCTGACTTGTTTGTGCCTCATTTTTCACACATGTGCTGTTGGAAAGTGGCAAGTGGCCATTGGAAAGCGGCAGATGAAGAAGGTAGAACATGCATGAATAACACACATTTAAATTTCTTCTGTCTCAGGGAAAGTAACAAAAGCAATAGTGCCCACTGAAATGTTTGGGGCTTCAAAATATTATGATTTGAGCCATGGGAAATATCAAGTATACTTTAGTATAGTTCATAAAACCCAAAAGAAGGAAAATTCCTAAAAAGTCAAATACCACTGGTATGTGTTCACCCTTAATCAGTTTCAGTATAGAATGTGTCCAAAAGCTCAATCGAAGGGGCTTAGGGAGTAAATAACTATTATGAAAACAGACACAATGCAGTGTAATCCAGCAAGATATTTTAAATTCTGAAAATGTAGCAGCCTAATAATCATGTTTGTGATCCTTTCTATGATAATCCTGCTAGAGTGTACAAAAACCAAAACAAGGCTATCAGTGGAGCATTAGGAAGGATAATCCCATATATCTGAGGTTAAGAAGTCTCCAGAGGAGAGATTTGGTTCAGGTTCTCATTGCTTTCCTGGGGAGGAAAGCTGAGGGCTAAGGGCCATGGGGACCAGAGCAAAGACTACAAATTTAAAGACTTGTTAAAGCTGAAAAAAGTATCAAGTCCAAGTATACTTTCTCAAGATATTGAGTAGAATTGAAGCTTCCAACTTGCCTTCCTACACTAGCACATCAATTTTGTAAGTACCAGTTATTTCAGTGGGGCTTAGCTGATAGTGACAATTGTTCCCAATTTGTGGTATTATGCAGCTACAATCTCTCTTTCACCTGCACTTGGAGAGTACTCAGAACAGGTTAGCCTCCTTCAAATAATTCCAGAGATGGGTTCCAGATATTCACAGATTATATAAAGGCCCACTAGAACAAAGACCACCAGGTATTCTTCAGGCTTTTCGTAGTAATTAGAGGAGAAACTCCAGTCACTTGACCAAGGTGGGAGCTGGTAATCTACTTCCACAACAGGAGAGATGAAAAGAGAGAAAGATCATAACTTTGTAATACAGCTAATACAGCTTGAAATAAGGCAACATTATGTCCCAGCTTTTTTTTTTTTTTTCAACATTTCCTTGGCAATTCAGGGTCTTTTCTGGTTCCATACAAATTTTATGATTCTTTGTTCCAGCATTTTGAAAAATGCCATTGGTATTTTGATTGGGACGGTGTTGAAAGTACAGATTATTCTGAGCTGCATAGTCAATTTAGTGATGTTTATTCTGGTCCATGAGCATGGAAGGTTTTTCCATCTTTTTGTGTCATCTTCAATTTCTTTCATAAGTTTTTTGTAGATATAGATGTAGTGAAAATAAGGGCCGTATGTACCCCAATGTTCATAGCATCAATGTCCACAATAGCCAAAATGTGGAAAGAGCTGAGATGCTCTTCAGTAGATGCTTGGATATAGAAGATATGATCCATATACACAATGGACTATTACTCAGCCATCAGAAAGGATAAATACCCAACTTTTGCATCAACTTGGATGGTACTGGAGGAGATTATGCTAAGTGAAATAAGTCAAACAGAGAAAGTCAATTATCATATCGTTTCACTTACTTGTGGACATAGGGAATAGCATGGAGGACATTAGGAGATGGGAAAATGAAGGGGGAGAAATCAGAGTGGGAGATGAACCATGAGAGACTATGGACTCCAGGAAACAAGTAGAGAGTTTTAGAAGGGAAGGGTGTGAGGGTATAGGTAAGCCTTGTGATGGGTATTAAGGAGGGCATGGATTCCATAGAGGACTGGGTGTTATACAAATGAATGATGGAACACTAATCAAGAACTAATGAAGCACTGTATGGTAATTAACATAACACAATAGAGAATGTAAATAAAAGAAAGAAAGAAATAAAGGCCTCCCCAAAAAAAGAAAAAAGAGAGAGAAAGAAAAGAGGGAAAGAGAGCTCAATAATTTGAGAGAGTGAAATCAGAATAATTAGAACACATTAACCCCACAGAGTGCATAAAACAGAAGAGGAAAAAGAAGACACTAAAAACCAAGAAGAAAATAACTCAATGTAAGGCAATGCAATTAGAGTTCAAATAAACCCTAGTGAGTTTATTTGAACTCTAATTGCACTGTCTCACATTGAGTCAGAAGGTCAAATTTTCTAAAATGTAAGAATTTAGTAGAAAAATACTGAAAAATACAATTGCTTTATAAAATTAATTTTGAAAGTAGAGAAAGACATATAACATTAGATAGAAAAAAGAAACATGGGAGGGAGTCAAGATGGCGTGGAAGTAGGAGGAGGCACCATTTCAACCTGTACCCTAAAGTGAGCTGATTACCTACCAAAGAACTCCGACCACCCATGAAATCAGCCTGAGATCAGAATTATACACGTCTGGATCTCTACAGGAGCAGAAGACGCCAGTGGCAGGTAAAGCAGACTGGGAACGTCCGAAGATAAACAAAAGGGGGAGGGAGCCACCAGAGGTGACCTATCGGAAAGTAACACCCCAACACGAGAGTGCTCTGCGTCTGGGGACCAGCATTAACTTGGAGTCTGGTTGAAAGCACTCAAAAAACAAAGAGCAAAGGATTGCGGGGGGGTAATAGTGGGAACCTGGGCGGTTAGGGTCAGGGACCTAAGTCCCCGGACCCAGGACAGCCTCCCCTGGCGCGGAGCCAGAGAGAGTGCGGCGGAGAAATCAGGTCTCCGTCCCTGAGCGGCCACTGCACCTGAACGCCAGCGTGCCCGAGAACGAGTGGGGTCTGGCTCCCGTGAGGGGCTGGGAGCCTGGCCAGACGGCAATCCTGAAACGCACGCATCCCACACCCTCCCTTGGGAAAGGTGCTCATAGGCGCTAGCCTGGAGCTCTGGCTGCCGGAAAAACCAGACATTCCCAGCCCGGGACAGCGGGAAAATCTCAGTGCGCGATCTCTGCTCGGAACCTCTCTGGCGGTCTGGAGCTGCCTAGACAGCCACCGCTGCCGTGGTTTTGGGTACAACGAGGAGCTCCTGCATCCCCAGGGACAGTGACTCAGAACCGACTCTGCCAGCAGCTTTTGCAAAACAGTCTGAGGCTTCTCTCTGAGAGGGAGGTTGGGGTGCTGTTTGCTCTCCTCTAAACCTCCAAAAACCATCAAAAGCTGTCAAGGCAAGAGAAAGCAGATGAAAGAACATAAAAACCCCCAGAGAACAAAAGGCTGAAAAAAAACAGTTTCCTGAAAAAAAAAGAGCTCACCCCCTTGAGGGGAGCGGGAGGACCTAACTCAGGGAACATCATTGTCTGAAAACTCACGTGGCAGGCCCCTCCCCCAGAAAACCAACCAGGAAGGAAGAAAAAAAAAAAAAAAAAAGACTACAAGAGAACAATCACCACTGCTTCATAAATACAACTTTTATTTTTAACTCTTTACCAATATTCTGGTTCTTTTTAAAATTTTTAACCTATTTTTTATACTTTTTATAATTTTTTAACCTATTTACCATCACACTGAGATGTCCAGTACATCAAATTCTTTAATAACCTTCTAACCTGAACTTTTTGATACATATACCCGTGTTTTTCTTTTGTTTTTCTATTTTTTTAATTCTTTTTAATTTTAACTTAGTTTAGTCTAGTTTATTCTTTTTTAATTTTTATTTTCTACCATACATATAGAGTTAAACTTCAAGGTAATCCCTTTTCCCCAATCAAGGCTACCCCTATAGGCAAACCAGTTTCTAATCCCCCTGTAACTTAGGAAAGTTGAGTCCCTTAACAAAAACATCAAGATACCTTCAGGAAGAATCAAAATAACCTTCCTCACCCACACTGAGAATCTATAACCATTCTCCCAATTTTTCCTTCTGTCAGTGTTTCTGTGAATTTGTGTTTGTCCTAATAATATATAAACCTTATACTTGGGGTTCTTTCTGATGAGGTTCTTCCCTTTTTTTTTTTTGCTTATATATACATATTTTTTTCTCTTGTCATATACTTTTATCACTCTTTTTGTCTGTCTGTTTTTGTTTGTATACTCCACAAATCTTACCTTGTGGCCCATTTGGGCTGAGCCTTCTCTTTTATCTTCCCTTTTTTTCCTATCTCTCTCTCTCTTTTTTTTTCCTTTTTTTCCCTCTTTTCTTTCCCCTTTTTTTTTCTTTCTTCTTCTCTATTTCTTTTTCTTTTCTTTTTTCTCTCATTTGGGTGGGGAATCCTGATTGCACAGAAGCGTTCCAGGGTGAACATTGACTGCACCACAATCGATAAGTCCAGCTGCATCTGTTTAGTCATCTCTTACCAAAATGACTAGGAGGAGGAATACCCAACAGAAGAAAAATACAGAGGATGGGCCTTCTGCAACAGAGCTAATGGCTATCGACATAGACAATATGTCAGAAAAGGAATTCAGACTAACAATTATCCAGGCAATAGCTAGGTTGGAGAAAGCCATGGATGACCAAACAGAATTGATTAGGGCAGAACTGAAAGCCACCAGGGATGATGTTCACAATGTTAGGGCAGAACTGAAAGCCACCAGGGATGATGTTCAAAATGCTCTCAATGAGTTCCAATCCAATTTAAATTCTCTAAAAGCTAGGGTAACTGAGACAGAAGATAGAATTAGTGATCTGGAGGACAAACAGATAGAGAGAAAGGATCAGGAGGAAGCCTGGAACAAACAGCTCAGAAGCCACGAAAACAGAATCAGGGAAATAAACGATGCCATGAAACGTTCCAACGTCAGAATTATTGGAATCCCTGAAGGGGAAGAAAAAGAAAGAAGTCTAGAAGATATAGTGGAAGAAGTTGTCTATGAAAATTTTCCCAATCTCACGAATGGAAACAACGTTCATGTACTAGAGGCAGAAAGATTTCCTCCCAAGATTTTAGATTCTCGAAAGTCCTCACAGCAACTTATCGTTAAAATGGGGAATTATGTTTCAAGAGAGACCCTCTTAAAAGCAGCTAGGACAAAGAAGCTTCTTACATACAGAGGAAAGCCCATTAGAATAACGTCAGACCTTTCCACAGAGAACTGGAAAGCCAGGAAGGGCTGGCAAAATATATTCAGAGTACTAAATGAGAAGAACATGCAACCAAGAATACTCTATCCAGCAAGACTGACATTTAAAATGGAAGGAGAGATAAAGAGTTTCCAAGACCGGCAAGGCTTAAAAGACTATGCAACCACCAAACCGACACTGCAGGAAATATTAACGGGGGTCCTATAAAAGAGAAAAAATCCTAAGAATATCATTGAACAGAAATATAGAAACAATCTATAGACAGAAAGACTTCAAAGGCAACACGATGTCAATAAAAACCTATCTCTCAATAATCATTCTCAATGTGAATGGCCTAAATGCGCCCATAAAACGACACAGGGTTGCAGATTGGATAAAACGACAGGACCCATCCATATGTTGTCTACAAGAGACCCATTTTGAACCTAAGGATACACCCAGACTGAAAGTGAAGGGATGGAGAAGCATCTTTCATGCCAATGGGCCTCAAAAGAAGGCCGGAGTAGCGATTCTCATATCAGATAAATTAGATTTTAAACTAAAGACTGTAGTCAGAGATACAGAAGGACACTACATAATTCTTAAAGGGACTATCCGACAAGACGATCTAACAATTGTGAATATCTATGCCCCCAATATGGGAGCACCCAATTACATAAGAAAACTATTAATCAAGATAAAGAGTCATATTGATATTAATACAATAATAGTAGGAGATCTTAATACGCCTCTCTCAGAAATAGACAGATCATCGAAGCAGAAAATTAATAAAGAAATAAGAGCATTGAATGAAACATTGGACCAGATGGACCTCATCGATGTATATAGAACATTCCACCCTAAAACAACAGAATACTCATTCTTCTCAAGTGCACATGGAACCTTCTCCAGAATAGACCACATACTGGGTCACAAAGCAGGACTCAACCGATACCAAAAGACTGACATTATTCCCTGCATATTCTCCGATCACAATGCTTTGAAACTGGAGCTCAATCACAAGGAAAAGTTCAGAAGGAACTCAAACACCTGGAAGCTAAAGACCACCTTGCTTAAGAATGCTTGGATCAACCAGGAGATCAAAGACGAACTTAAACAATTCATGGAAACCAATGAGAATGAAGACACCTCGGTCCAAAACCTATGGGATACAGCAAAGGCGGTTCTAAGGGGGAAATACATAGCCATCCAAGCCTCCCTCAAAAACATTGAAAAATCCAGAATACACCAGCTGTCTCTACACCTTAAAGAACTGGAGAATCAACAACAAATCAAACCAACTCCACATGCAAGAAGGGAAATAATCAAGATTAGAGCAGAGATCAATGAGGTAGAAATGAGAGATACAGTAGAACGTATCAATGAAACTAGAAGCTGTTTTTTTGAAAGAATCAATAAGATCGATAAACCATTGGCCACACTAATCCAAAAGAAAAGAGAGAAAGCCCAAATTAATAAAATTATGAATGAAAAGGGAGAGATCACAACTAACACAAAGGAAATAGAAACAATCATCAGAAATTATTACCAACAGTTATATGCCAATAAGCTAAGCAACCTAGATGAAATGGATGCATTCCTGGAAAGCTACAAACTCCCAAAATTGAACCAGGAAGAAATTGGCAACCTGAATAGACCGATATCTAGCAATGAGATTGAAGCAGTGATCAAAAACCTCCCAAAAAACAAGAGCCCAGGACCTGACGGATTCCCTGGGGAATTCTACCAAACTTTCAAAGAAGAAATAACACCAATTCTCCTGAAGCTGTTCCAAAAAATTGAAGCAGAAGGAAAACTTCCAGACTCTTTTTATGAAGCCAGCATTACCCTGATCCCCAAACCAGGCAAAGACCCTACCAAAAAAGAGAATTTCAGACCAATATCACTGATGAATATGGATGCAAAGATTCTCAACAAGATCCTAGCAAACAGGATCCAGCAGCACATTCAAAAGATTATCCACCATGACCAGGTGGGATTCATCCCTGGGTTGCAAGGTTGGTTCAACATTCGCAAATCAATCAGTGTGATAGAACACATCAATAAGAGAAGAGAGAAGAACCACATGGTCCTCTCAATTGATGCAGAAAAAGCATTTGACAAAATCCAGCATCCGTTCCTGATGAAAACGCTTCAAAGTATAGGCATAGAGGGAACATTCCTGAACTTCATAAAATCTATCTATGAAAGACCCACAGCAAATATCATCTTCAATGGGAAAAAGCTTGCAGCCTTCCCGTTGAGATCAGGAACACGACAAGGATGCCCACTCTCACCACTCTTGTTCAACATAGTATTAGAAGTTCTAGCAACAGCAATCAGACAACAAAGAGAAATAAAAGGTATCCAAATTGGCAAGGAAGAAGTCAAACTCTCTCTCTTCGCAGATGACATGATTCTTTATATGGAAAACCCCAAAGACTCCACCCCCAAACTACTAGAACTCATACAGCAATTCAGTAACGTGGCAGGATACAAAGTCAATGTACAGAAATCAGTGGCTTTTTTATACACCAACAATGAAAATACAGAAAGGGAAATTAGAGAATCGATTCCATTTACTATAGCACCAAGAACCATAAGATACCTGGGCATAAACCTAACCAAAGAAGTAAAGGACCTATACTTGAAGAACTACAGAACACTCATGAAAGAAATTGAAGAAGACACAAAAAGATGGAAGACTGTTCCATGCTCTTGGATTGGAAGAATAAACATTGTTAAAATGTCTATACTGCCTAGAGCAATCTATACTTTTAATGCCATTCCGATCAAAATTCCACCGATATTTTTCAAAGAGCTGGAGCAAATAATCCTAAAATTTGTATGGAGCCAGAAGAGACCCCGAATTGCTAAGGAAATGTTGAAAAACAAAAACAAAACTGGCGGCATCCCGTTACCCGATTTCAAGCTTTACTACAAAGCTGTGATCACCAAGACAGCGTGGTACTGGCATAAAAACAGACACATAGACCAGTGGAACAGAGTGGAGAGCCCAGATATGGACCCTCAACTCTATGGTCAAATAATCTTCGACAAAACAGGAAAAAATATTCAATGGAAAAAAGACAGTCTCTTCAATAAATGGTGCTGGGAAAACTGGACAGCGATATGTAGAAGAATGAAACTCGACCATTCTCTTACACCGTACACAAAGATAAACTCGAAATGGATAAAAGACCTCAACGTGAGACAGGAATCTATCAGAATCCTAGAGGAGAACATAGGCAGTAACCTCTTCGATATCAGCCACAGCAACTTTTTTCAAGATATGTCTCCAAAGGCCAAGGAAACAAAAGCAAAAATGAACTTTTGGGACTTCATCAAGATCAAAAGCTTCTGCACAGCAAAGGAAACAGTCAACAAAACAAAGAGGCAACCCACGGAATGGGAGAAGATATTTGCAAATGACAGTACAGACAAAAGGTTGATATCCAGGATCTATAAAGAACTTCTCAAACTCAACACACACAAAACAGATAATCATATCAAAAAATGGGCAGAAGATATGAACAGACACTTCTCCAATGAAGACATACAAATGGCTATCAGACACATGAAAAAATGTTCATCATCACTAGCCATCAGGGAGATTCAAATTAAAACCACATTGAGATACCACCTGACACCAGTTAGAATGGCCAAAATTAGCAAGACAGGAAACAACGTGTGTTGGAGAGGATGTGGAGAAAGGGGAACCCTCTTACACTGTTGGTGGGAATGCAAGTTAGTGCAGCCACTTTGGAGAACAGTGTGGAGATTCCTGAAGAAATTAAAAATAGAGCTTCCCTATGACCCTGCAATTGCACTGCTGGGTATTTACCCCAAAGATACAGATGTAGTGAAAAGAAGGGCCATTTGTACCCCAATGTTTATTGCAGCAATGGCTACGGTCGCCAAACTGTGGAAAGAACCAAGATGCCCTTCAACGGATGAATGGATAAGGAAGATGTGGTCGATATACACAATGGAGTATTATGCCTCCATCAGAAAGGACGAATACCCAACTTTTGTAGCAACATGGACGGGACTGGAAGAAATTATGCTGAGCGAAATAAGTCAAGCAGAGAGAGTCAAGTATCATATGGTCTCACTTATTTGTGGAGCATAACAAATAACATGGAGGACATGGGGAGATGGAGAGGAGAGGGAGTTGAGGGAAACTGGAAGGGGAGATGAACCATGAGAGACTATGGACTCTGAAAAACAACTAGAGGGTTATGAAGGGGCGGTGGGGGGGTGGGGGGGTTGGGAGGTTGAGGGACCAGGTGGTGGGTAATGAGGAGGGCACGTACTGCATGGAGCACTGGGTGTGATGCCAAAACAATGAACACTGTTATGCTGTAAATAAACAAATAAAAATAAATAAATTAAAAAAAAAAAAAAGAAAAAAGAAACATGGAAGAGGCATGGTGATGAATATATAAATATATGCAAATTCCATGCAAATTATAGACAACTTCAGAAAAAAAATAAACAGATGGGAGAGATTAAGAAACAAAGAATAATAGAAGAAAACGTCCCTTAAAGGCTTGAGTATTCAGATTCAAAGATGTCATTGAGATCCTAATGAGATTTAAGGAAAAATAAAATCACCTTGAAATAGCATAGGCAAATGATTTAAATTAGGAGTACAATTTACAAGCTTCCAGACAATACAATAGATTATTTAGAAAGGAAAAAGTATCAGAACTTATCTAAAGAAAATTCCAGAGGGGCATTTTAACCTTACAAAAATTAGAAAAAATAAATAAAAAGTCTCAAGATAGGGAAAGAAAATGTGTTATACAATACTCTTAGACAACAAATTATATATATAAATGAATGTTGATAATGTGATTTATAACACATTCATATCCAAAAAGATTTCTTGAATTTGAAGATTTATCTTGTAAAGGGCAATGTAATAAGCAGAGGAAGTAGGTATGGGAAGATTCTGTGACAACGTGTGGTAGGGGATAGATACAGGTTAAAAACAAAATAAAAATTTGTTCTTTTTATTTTCAGTATAAATAATATACAGTGTTGCATTAGTTACAGATGTACAATATACTAACCCAGATTTTAAAGATTACTCAGCGCCTCTCACAATAAATGTATGCCTAACCCCTTCACCTATTTCACCCAACCTCCCATCACTTCCTTTCTGGTAATCACCAGTTTGTTCTATATTTAAGAGAGTTTTTTCTTTTATTCCTCATTCATATTTTCCTAAATTCTGCATATGAGTGGAATCTTATGGCCTGTCTTTCTCTGATGGACTTAATTTCACTTAGCATTGTATTGCCTAGATCCACCCATGTTGTTGTAAATGTCAATATGTTCTCTCTTTTTAAGCACTGTTTGAAACCTAGCCTCTGTTCTCTGTGAGGAAAAGAATCATAGTTTTTACTGTCATTGAACAACTGAAATATGTTGTTGCTAGTATAGGCATAGCCTCAACCTGCCCTGACAGGCTTACGGGGTAATCTATTTGTAGAGGAATCAATAGTCTCTTTTTATTTCCATGTATCGTATTTCACAGAGTTGTTATAAAAAAAAATAAAATCCAAGTCTTTGTTGCCAGAGGGGAATATATATATATGTGTGTATATGTACACACACACACACACATATATATATATTCTCTCTTTTTAATGTTTATGTAATATTCCACTGTGTGTGTATATATATATATATGTATATATATATGTGTGTGTGTGTGTGTGTGTGTGTGTGCATAGATATAAACCACATCTTCTCTACCCATTCACTTATGAATGGACACTTCTTCTCTAATGGGCTTCTTCTTTTATTTGGCTATTATAAATAAGGCTAAAATAAACATGGGTGTTCACATATCACTTCAAATTAGTGTTTTCATATTCTTTGGGTAAATACCCAGTGATAGAATTACTGGGTCAAATGGTAATTTTACTTGTAAGTGTTTGAGAAACCTCCATACTGTTTTTCATGGTGACCAGCTTGCCTTCCTAACAGTGCTTAAGGGTTTGTTTTTCTCTTCATCCTTTCTAACACTTGTTGTTTCTTGTTTTTGATCTTAGTCATTCCTATTGGTATGAGGTCCTATCACATTGTGGTTTTGATTTGCAGTTTCTTGATGATTAATGATGTTGAGAATCTTTTCATGTGTATGCTGTCTCTTCAAGTGTTCTGCCCATTTTTCATTGGTTGTCTGGGTGGGGGGTTGGTGTTGAGTTGTATAAGTTCTTTATATATTTTGGACATTAATCTGATATTAGACATAACATTTGCAAATATCTCTACCATTTAATGGGTTGTCTTTTTGTTTCATTGATTATTTCCTTTACTGTGCAAAAACTTTTTAGTTTGATGTAATCCCAATAGTTTGTTTTTGCTTTTGTTTCCTTTGTCTTAAGAGACATATCAAGAAAAAAGTGGCTATCACCAATGTCAGAGAAAATATTGCCTATGCTCTCTTCTAGAAATGTTACAGTTTCAGGGGCACATGAATGGCTCAGTAGTTAAGTGTCTGACTATTGGTTTTGGCTCAGGCCATGATCTCAGGGTCATTGGATTGAACACATTGTTGGTCTCTATGCTCAGTGCAGAGTCTATTTGTGACACTTCCTCTTCCTTTCCTCTCCCCACCCTTGGCTTTCTCACTCGCTTTCTCAAGTAAATAAGTAAGTCCTTTAAAAAATTTTATGATTTCAGGTCTCACCCCTAGGTCTTTATCCATTTTGAATCTATTTTTGTGTAGGTGTAAGAAAGTGGCTCTGTTTCATTCTTTTGCTTATAGCTGTCCAGTTTTCCCAGTACCATTTGTTGAAGAGACTGTCAATATTCTTGACTCCTCTGTCATAGATTTATTGGCTACATAAATCATGGGTTTATTTCTGGACTCTCTATACTGTTCTATTGATCTATGTATCTATTATTGTGCTAGTACCACATTGTTTTGATCACTACAGCCTCATAGCATTTCTTGAAATCCAAGATGTGATACCTTCAGTGTTGTTCTTTTTTTCCCCCCAAGGTTTCTTTGGTTATTCAAGATCTTTTGTGGTTCTATTCAAAGTTTAGGATTGTTTGTCCTACTTCTATGAAAACTGCTGTTGGTATTTTGATACAGATTGGATTAAACCTGTAGATTGCTTTGGATAGTATTGACATTTTGCCAATTTTTATTTTCCTAACCCACAAGCATGGAATATCCTTCAATTCGTGTCTTCATCAATGTTTTGTAATTTTCAGAGCACACATGTCTTTCACCTCCTGGTTTAAGTTTATTTCTAGGTGTTTTATTATTTTTGTAATTGTAAATGAAATTGTTTTCTTAATTTCTCTGTTACTTTATTATTTGTATAAAGTTTGCAAAATTTTCTTTATATCAATTTTGTATGTTATGATCTATTGAATTCATTTATCACTTCTAGTTTTTCGTTGAGTCTATAGGGTTTTCTCTATATATAGTATATTATCTGATATAATGAAAATTTTACCTCTTTCTTACCAATTTGGATCACTTTTGTTTCTTTTTCATGTCTGTACTATGTTAAATAAAAGTGGTGAGAGTGGACATGCTTGTGTTGTTTCTGAACTTAGGAAAATAGTTCTGTTTTTCACCATTCAATATGATGTCAGCTGTGGGTTTTTCATATATAGAATTTATTATGTTGAGATATGTTCACTCTAAACCCATTTTGTTGAGGATTTTTATCATGAATGGATGCCATACTTTATCAAATGCTTTTTCTGTACCTATTGTAAGGATCATGCAGTTTTTATCCTTTCTATTGTTGATGTGATATATATCATTGATTGACTTATGGGTATTGGACCACACTTTCATCCCTGGAATAAATCCCACTTGATCATGTTGAATGATTTTTTTAATGTTTTGTTGGATCAGTTTGCTAATATTTTCTTGAGGATTTTGCATCTATGTTCTTCAGCTATTAACCTATTCTCTTTTTTGGTAGTGTCTTTATCTGTTTTGGTATCGGTTCATGCTGGCCTCATTGAATGAATTGGAAACTTATAGTTTTTGGAATAGTTTGAGAAGGATAGGAACTTACTATTATTTAAATGCTTGGTAGAACTCTCCTATGAAGCTGTCTGGTTCTGAACATTTGTTTGTTGGGATATTTTAAATTACTGATTCAATTTTATAACTAGCAATTGAACCCTATGAATTTTCCATTTTGTTTTATTCAGTTTTGGGACATTATGTGTTTCTAGGAATTTATCCATTCTTTCTAGGTTGTCCAATTTGTTGGCATATAATTGTTCATGATATTTTCTTAGAATCCATTGTATTTCTATGATGTCAGTTATTTATCCTCTTTCATTTCTGATTTTGTTTATTTTAGTTCTTCTTGTTCTTGTTTTTCTTGCTGTTGTTGTTGTTGTTGTTGTTGTTGTTGTTGTTGTTGTTCTTCTTCTTCTTCTTCTTCTTCTTCTTCTTCTTCTTCTTCTTCTTCTTCTGCTGCTGCTGCTGCTGCTGCTGCTGCTGCTGCTGCTTCTTCTTCTTCTTCTTCTTCTTCTTCTTCTTCTTCTTCTTCTTCTTCTTCTTCTTCTTCTTCTTCATGTTGATCTTTTCAAAGAACCAGCTGCTGGTTTCATTGATCTATTTTGCTATGTTTGTTTCTGTTCTTAATCTTTATTATTTCCTTCCTTCTACTGATTTTGGGTTTTGTTCTTTTCTAGCTCCTTTAAGTATAAGGTTAGATTGTTTATTTGAGATTTTTCTGCTTCTTGAGGTTGCCTTGTATTGCTATACTTTCCTGTTAAAATAGCATTTGTTGCATCCCAAAGATTTTTGTATCATTGTATTTTCATTTTCCTTTGTTTCCATATAATTTTTTATTTCTTCTTTGGTTTTTTGGTTGATCCATTCATTGTTTAGTAGCATGTTATGTGCTCTCCATGTATTTATGTTCTTTCCAGATTTTTTTTCTTTTTTTTTGTGGTTGATTTCTAGTTTCACAGTGTGGCCACAAAAGATGTATACTATTACTTTAATCTTTTTTAAGTTGTTGAGACTTTTTTTGTGGGTCATCTATTTTGGAGAATGTTCCAGGGGCACTTGTAAAGAATGTGTATTCCACCACTTTAAGTTAAAATATTATGAATCTATCTGTTAGATTCATCTGGTCCAATGCGCCATTCAAAACCACTGTTTCCTTGTTGCTTTTGAGTTTAGATGATCTACCCATGATATAACTAGGGTGTTAAAGTCCTCTATTATTATTGTATTAATGTTGATTACTTCTTTTACATTTGTTAATAGCTGCTTCCAGTATTTTCGTGTTCTTATGTTAGGTTTATAAATATTTACATTGTTGTAAGTTCTTTTTGAACTTTTCTCTTTATGATTATGTAGTGTCCTAATTTTCTCTTGTTTTTCTCTTTGCTTTAAAGTCTATTTTATCCAGTAAGAGTATTACTACTCCAAATTTTTTTTTCACTTCATATCCATGACAAATACTTGGCCATTCTTTCACTTTCTCTCTGCATGTGTCTAAAGATCTGAAATGAGTCTGTCTTATATATAACATATAGATACGTTTTGCTATTTTATCCATTCCATCACCTTATGTTTTTTGATTAGAGCATTTAGTCCATTTACATTCAAAATAATTGATAAGTATGTACTTATTGTCATTTCATTACATGTTTTATGGTTGTTTTTGTAGTTCTTCTCTGTCCCTTTCTTGCTCTGTTCTTTCATGGTTTACTGGCTTTCTTTAGTGGATTACTTTCTTGTTATTCTTTGTACATCTATTACTGGTTTTTGATTCGTGGTTACCTTTAGTTTTATATATAACATTTTATGAATATAACATCTATGTTAAGTTGAGGGTTCACTTAAGTTTGAACCCATTCTAAATGCACTAAGTTTTTACTTCTTTCCTCCCCCCATTTTAGATATATGGTGTCATATTACATCATTTATTTTGTGAATCCCTTGACAGATTTTTATAGATATTCTTAATTTTACTGCTTTTGTGTTTCCTAATTTTCTTAATCCTACTTTGCGTCTGTCCTTTCCAGTCAGAGTCCCTTTAATATTTTTTGTAAAGCTAGCTTAGTGATGAATTTCTTTACTTTTTGTTTGTCTGGGAAACACTGTCTCTCCTTCTATTATGAATGATAGCCTTACTGGATAGAGTATTCTTGATTGCAAGCTTCATCCTTTCACCACTTTGAATATATCATGCCACTCCCTCTGGACTGCTAAGTTTCTGCTGAAAAATCCACTGATAGCCTTATAGGTTTTCCCTTATATGTGACTCTTTTCTTTTTTCTTGCTGCTTTTGAAATTCTCTCTTTATCGTTACTTTTTGCTATTTGAATTACTATCTGTCTTGAGTGTACCTCATTGATTTTGCTGGGGTCTCTTTGTCCCTTCTGGATCTGGACTTCTGTTTCCTTCTCCAGATTTGGGGATTTTTCAGCTATTATTTCTTCAAATACAATTTCTGGCCTCTTTTCTCTCCATTCTCCTTCTTGGGTCCCTATAATATGAATGTTATTATGCTTGATTGTGTTGCGTTCCCTTTATCTATTCTCATTTTTATTACTTCAGCTTGATTGCTTTCCATTACTCTGTCCTCCAGGTTGTTGATTCATTCTTCTGTTCTGATTCATCCTCTAGTCTACTATGTATCCCTTCTAGTGTAATTTCATTCATTAAGTTATCTCTAATTGGTTCTTTGTTATGTATTCTATTTCCTTAAGGCTCTCACCAAGGTCCTCTACTCTTTTCTCAAGTCCAGTGAGCATCTTTATGACCATTTATGTTTCCTATCAGACATATTACTTATCTCTGTTTCATTTTGCTCTCTTAGTATGTTTTTCTCCTATTCTTTCATTTGGGACATATTTTTCTGTCTCCTCATTTTGTCTAACTCTCTGTGTTTCTATGTGTTAGGAAAGTCAGCTATGTCTCTTTCTCTTGAAAGGAGCAATCTTATGGAGATAATTCCTGTAGTCTACTACAGTACAGTAATTCCTGTTCCCCAGGAACTGGAACTTCAGGGGTGTCTCCTGTGTGTGCTGTGTCCACCTTGCCATTGTGGCTGAGTTGCACTTGCCTTAAGTTCGGCATCTTCAATGGCTCTTTGCCTGTTGTGGGCAGGGTTTGAACCCTGTGTTGTTAATGTGCCAGTCTGGGGCTGCTTTGTGCTTGAGTTGATCAGACAAGGCATTTTCCAGAGCTACAATTACACCAAACTGCAGGATTCTGTCCCTGTATTGTCCCCTGAGAAGATTTTGTTGGTGGGCAGGGGCTTCAGTCAAACAAATATATTCCTCCAGCCCACTTCTAGGACCAAAGTAAAATTGGAATGGCTATATTTCCTTTTTCTTAGGTCAGGAGTCACTTTCCAGTGGTGCTGGCCCCTGTTTGGGCTGCTTGTATATTACTGCATGTGTGGCCCTACTTTGGATTTCAGTAAAAGCTGTGTTATAAGGGAAAGTACATGACAGATTCAGTGGCCAGGCATGTGGTATTAGCAAGGTTTGTTTGAGCTGGCTATTATAGGAGGACCCCTATTGCTGGTTTGGAGAACTGCTGAGAGTGGGTTGGAAGTAGGTCTGTAGAGGAGCTGAGGGTGGGATGTGCTGTTAGGAAGTTAGATGGAGATAGCTTACATCAAGTTAGTTCTTACAGGTGTCTGTGTATGTAGGCAGGCAGTGGGGTTGGGGGGAATGGTGCTTATCAGCTCTTTTGTTCTTGGAGAAGACTCTTAAAGATCCCTCTCCTGAATAGATGAAGAAGATGTGGTCCAAATATACTATGGAGTATTGTGCCTCCATCAGAAAAGATGAATACCCAACTTTTCTATCAACATGGATGGAGCTGGAAGAGATTATGCTGAGTGAAATAAGCCAAGCAGAGAAAGTCAATTATCATACAGTTTCTCTTATTTGTGGAGCATAAGGAATAACACGGAGGACATGAGGAGATGGAGAAGAGAAGGCAGTTGGGGAAATTGGAGGAGGGAGATGAACCATGAGAGACTGTGGACTCTGAGAAACAATCTGAGGATTTTGAAGGGGAGGGTACTGGGAGGTTGGGTGAGCCTGGTGATGGGTATTCTGGAGGGTGCATATTGCATGGAGTACTGGGTGTGGTGCATAAACACTGAATTCTGGAACACTGAAAAGAAATTTAAAAAATAAATAAAAATTAAAAAAAAAATCCAGTCCTTCCAGAACATGTTCTCAGATCAGTAAATAAATTTCATTCCCATATACTGCAGGCATTTTTTTGAAACTGCTGCTTCCATGCTGTATCTCAGAAGGGGGTTTGTTATGTTGTTTCTTTGAGGGCAGGGACTCAGTTACCTATGGCCCTCTCTCTCTCCCAGACCTGAGCTCAGTGATATGTAAAGTTCTGGGTATTAAGCCCCACTGATTTTAAGAATTCATGAAGTTAAGCTTCTCTGTTTTCAAAGCCAAATGTGATGGATATTTGTCTTCCATGTGGATCCCCTTTGCCTGATGTGTGTGGTATGTGGTCTGCCCCTCACCTTCTCCATGACTGTGGTGTCCTTCCCTCCTGTGGACACCCTCACAGGTCATTTGGCTCCCAACCATGCTTTTGGCCCTCCTACACATTTTTAATGTGGATTCTTCTCTGCTTTTAGTTGTAGAAAGTCTGTTCTTACAGTCTTTGGATCATTTTCTGGGTTATTACACTGATGTGGGTGCCACCTAGTTGTATACATGGGGCAAGGTGAGTTTAGAATATTCCTACTCTACCATCTTCCCTGAAGTCCTAAAAACCTGTACAGAGAGGGAGAATTCAAGTTTTTGGTGAGAGCACACAATTTATTGAACTTTTGAATTAATATAAATATATGCTATTGGCTATGACTATTACAATCAGAAGAAAAATTATTCCTCTCCTTATTTAAAAAAATATTCTATTTGGTTCCAAATAAAAGTTTAGTTTAAGAGTTTTAAAAAACTATAAATTAAAAGACCACATTAAATATCACTTATAATCCAATAAATCCAAAAAACAATTTAATATGTCACCATAAAGTCTTTCATACTCATAAACTTATTACTGTTTTGAGGTTTTCTCTTGTCTTTTTCCCCAAACACTAAACTTTTAAAATTATTATTTATAATACTTTTATATTTTTCTCATTACTGTCATACTATGATTTTTTTAAAAAATCAGGAGTAGCCTCTAAATTTTATCAAGTATGGTTATTTAATTTTAATTTTATTATTTAAAATTTAATTTAATTAAATTTTATTTAATTTTATTTAATTAAATTATTTAATTTTATTGTTTTAATTTTATTTAATTTTATTTTTACTTTGATTTGTTGATTGTTTTCTTCTCTTTTTTTTCTTGTAAGATATATCAGGATAGATTTTAATTATTTTATTTTATTCTTTTTCTTCTTAGCTTCTTTAAGCTTCTGCAAATCTGGAAATTCTATTCTAGATATATGTGTATAACTTAGAATGAGGAAAGAAAAAAAAAAAACTAAAAAAGATTTAGAGACTTTGAGGTTTAAAGTAATACCTATTTAGACCAGTGGTGGAAGATAATTTGCATCTAAAAGTATGGATAAAGTGAAACCATCAGTCATTAACACTTTCTTACAAAGCCTGTTCCACTATTTATGGAAGAATGGTTTGATTTGTCACTGAACTCACCTGGTTGTCCCTACCATCTTGTTCTGATAACCCATTTGTTTGTGCTTTGAATGCTGTGTGCCTTATTTAGATGTTCTCTGACATAGCCCTCTGTTTCCTGGTTCTTTCTTATCCTGAGAGTCTACTCTTCCCACTCTAAATTAACTCATAGCTTCTTATTTCTCCACCCAAGATCCTGTCTGAGAACTAAGAAAAGTTTCACTTTTTCTGAAATTATCCAGCACTCAAAATCTTGGTGCTGGTTTTTTGCTTTTGTTGTTTGTTTGTTTGTTTGTTTTGTTTTTACCAAAATTTCCTTGTCAATACAGAAAAACAAATGAAGGATTCGCTCTCAGCAATTAACCAGTACAAATTTTATACAAAGAATGATAGTGTCATTGTGTAATTTATAGTTTCAGGGAAGTGGAAATAGTTGAAAAACCACAGTAGAAGCTACTCATGGTATCAAGAATGGATAAATAAAATTCTTGTGGAGTCTGTCAATATCAAAGGGAAGATGTAGAGGATCAACTGAAACCCAATATTGTGCCTATCTTCAAAATCTCAGAGGCACAATATTTGCCTTAGTATGTTAGAATTTGATCTTTTTTTTTCCTCCTTGTATTTGAGGGAGTTGTGCTTTTTCGTGGTAAATGCATCCTCTTTGTTTTAAAATATTTTGTCTTTCATTCATTAGTTCTAATAGACAGGAAATTGAAACTTCTATTGTTACTCAAAGTCATTCATCTGTGACTTAGTGAATGCTGCCCTCATTAATTTGCTTGGGTTAGATACTCCATGATCTGTGACCTTCATCTTATTCAGTTGAATTGATTAAAACAAGTTGTATGAAAATTAAATGCAAGCTGTATTTACATAATGACAAGGGAATGTGACAAACTGACAACATTTAGAATTTCAAATATAAGGATTATTTTGCTGTTACAGTCAAAGTTCCTATTTCTCTGAAGATTGAATTCTTTCAGCACAATCGGTACTCTCCATACAGTTCTAAAATAAGAAGATGATTGTTTGGGTTTTATTTCATCTTTAAACAACAAAACATATATATTTTTTAATCCCTTTTTATATCATTATGGACAACTCTTTTCTTAACAGTAAAATTACTATAACAACAGGACATTTAGTTAAGTGAAAGCAGACCATTAGTTCTATTTAAAATAAATTTTTGTTCATTTTTTACCTTTCATGCATAAATTTGGGAAATCTAAAACAGTGGAAAATTGCTTTGCTAAGTGTTAGCTACTAGAATTGGAAAGTGTTAAAGGTCTGAGCTGCTCTTCAACTATCAGAGCATGGCTGAGGCAGCAGGGAAAATGTGTCCTGGTAATTGATTTCTCTCCTTTATGTTTCTATCTACATCTCTATTCAGATTTTGCTTGGTGATATTGGTCCATGTTCAGCATACACCACCCTGCCACAACATGTCATGGCTTAGGCAAATTGTTTGTCCTCTCTGATCCTTTCTTTTCACATAGAAAAGATGAATATGAGCCAGGTCTCCACAGTAACTCCTAGTTCTAAATATCTGAGACTCTGAGACTGATTGACTCCCTTTGCATTCCCAGGTTAGCTCTGGCTGATCTACTGGTGCATGTTTGCACTTCCTCTTCCTATCAGATAATACAGATGTTGTTAATGTCAACAGATTAAATACAACAAAGAAGAGGCCATGATCATAGGAAATACTACGTGTGATTAAACCACACTTTATATAGATTAAACACTATATACTCAGTTTTTAAATATTTTTGTTGAGTAAATGACTTATGAAATAAAAATAGCAATTCCAAATTAAACAAGATAAAGAAACACACTTTTTTAACTTGTAGAATTATGTTCTAAAAAATATCTATAGCATTTCCAGTTACATATTCTCCTGTTCTTACTGTCTATATAAAAGCCCTCTTTTCTGATGTTTACAAACTATAACTTTATTGTCAAATTAGAAGATCAAGTGTACTTGAAGCTTTGTCTTTTCTGTTTTTTCCCCCTAGTGGAAAACAAATTGATGAAGCAGCACCTGTAGCTTAGGTCTCTCTCTCCACAGATTCTTCCACAGAAAAAATGTCCATGACACTTTAATCCAAACTCAAATACTTTGGAGTCTTCCTAAAAACATTAACTTTGTTAGTTTTTTTTTCTCCATTCTACATAAAATACAATTGCAAATCCATATAAACATTCACAGAAAACTCATCACTACAGCAACATTTTTAAAAGATATGCTATTTTATTGTTAATAATTTATATTATATAGGAATACATTAAGGACAAACACAGGCATGACAGTATTTTATTTTTCTAAGTGTGTTTTAGAATCAACAATAGGCTCTTTCATCAGATTCTCTTTTAACTACCTATTGTTGACAAATGCACAGAAAAATATTTGCTTAAAAATCAAACAAAATACACATGTATTATAGCATTTGTAGTCTTTACAAACTCTCAAAGAGCTTTGATTTTCCCATTGTTTAAATAGCACAAAGATATTTTAAAATATAACCATCTAGTTAAAATAAATTTCTGTTTATTTCATAGATTCCTTTGCTTTTACCACCATAACATCAAGCAAATGATGCATAGTTGACTATATTTTCCTTCTGGATTGTCACTTTCCAATTGGACTCAGGCCTTACGTGGCCAAGATTTTAATCAAATACCCTGTACTGAGGAATGAGCACAGACTATCACATCTAATGGGCTTTGTTTAAATACTGATTCTCTTTTATCATAGTGTGACTTTGGTTAATTACATTAAATTTTTTGGTACTCATTCCCTCTTTTTTTAAAATTTAATATATACTTCAGAGTTTGTGAGAACTCCATTGAATGAAAAAATATTATGATATTCTCAAGCTACAAAGTGCTGCCCAAAGAGTAGGTTCTCTCAGTGAGAAAATTGAAAGAGGAGTGTTACCCACATCATACTTTTCTAAACAAGTCCAAGCCCATGTCTGAAACTAGATCCAGGCCTGGGTTAAGATTCAATTCCTGATACGCTTCCTTGAATCAACAAAAGCATATTGGAGAGCTTCACGATATATCAGCCTCCTTATCTATACATCAGGTATTAAAGCATTGTCTTCATCATGTTTTTTTATTGTAAAGATTAAATGAGAAAATGTAAATAATGCACCTGTCTCAGTACTTGGCGTTCAGAGTACCCCTGAGTATGAGCTGTGATGTGAAGAAGGTTGCTCTATGAAATAATGGGGCCTCCATTATAAATGGCTAAGTGATAAATTCTGTAATATGAATATACTGAAATCCAGGAACATACAAGGGCTGCTCACTCAGCCTTCCTCACCTCAGAACTCTATCACCTTTTACCTAATTCTTCAAACAAAAATATACGTATATTATTTGATTCTAGTTTTCTTTCACCCTCTCCCACACCCTCTCCTCTTCTCTAACCCATTTGGATAGTCTTTCTGATCTCCAGCAAGTTATGTCTTCAGTATTTATACTTTTATTTCCACTGCCACCACTCTAAAGGAACCCTCTATCTATCATCCATCTATCTATCTATCTATCTATCTATTTCTATCTACATCTATATATCTCCTCAGAATTAGATGCCCTGCTCACCCTTTTATTCCCCATCTGAATGCATTCTCCCCGGAACAGCCAGAGTTACTTTTATAAAATATAAATAAGGTAGTCCTTCCCATACCTGGCATCACATTGAAAGTAGAATGAAGGGGCGCCTGGGTGGCTCAGTGGATTAAGCCGCTGCCTTCAGCTCAGGTCATGATCTCAGGGTCCTGGGATCGAGCCCCGCATGGGGCTCTCTGCTCCGCAGGGAGCCTGCTTCCTCCTCTCTCTCTCCGCCTGCCTCTCTGCCTGCTTGTGATCTCTCTGTCAAATGAATAAATAAAAAATCTTAAAAAAAAAAAAAAAAGAAAGAAAGTAGAATGAAGCTAACATCCCCTGTTGTAGTCTGGACTGCATTCTATCCTACTTCCTTCCAGTATCTCCAAGATCAAATTATTACTCCACTCCCTTCTGCATCAGGTTCTTGCAATATGCCCCTGGGAGCCATTGAACTTGATGTTCCCATTGTCCTGAACATTTTCCCTTATCTCCTCACACCAGCTTTGGCTAACTGATTCCATCTCATACTCTGTAAGGTCCACACTAGTGTCACTTTCTCAAATAAGCTGTGCTTAAGTGCTCTAGTGAAAGCCACTCTCAATGTATTGCCAAAATTCTCTAATATATTCCTATTGAAGTCCTCCACTAAATTTATCTCAGTCTAAAATTATCTTTGTATTTAACTCTATAGACGTTTCTGATCTGCTTTTGCACTGTCTCCCTTACCCCCAGAATATAATTTACTGGGATTATGACCCTTACCTGTCTTGTTTGGTCCTATGACTCTAGCCTATTAAAATCTGTCTAATATGTAATATATGTTCATTAAATATAGATTTAATGATTAATGGGCTAGATTAATGAATAAAGGAAAAAATTAAATGATGAAGTCCACAAGTACCTAGACCATATTTTTCTATCAATAATCACTTCTTGCTAAACTACTGAGTTTGGGCTCAGCCTAACATTTCAAGCACCTATTAAAATGTTACCTCTGTAAATGTTTCACCGACTGGAGAGAAAAATCACTTCCTCTTATACTTCCACAGCAACAGCATAGCATTCCTTACATTCTACAATAGTTCATCATTCTGTATCAACTTTGTGAAGTATCTGACTAGATTACTGACCACTCACATGCAGAAAATATTTATTTTCATGTCTTTATCTCTAGTTCTTGGGCCCAGTGGATGCTCAAATATATACTGAATTAAACTGAATTTCTTCCATGACTATATAAAACTACAACTATAATAGTTCAGAAAAAAAAATGCATAAAGATGACACAATCATTGAGCAGCTCATACTTCTGTGGTGTTTGTAAGTCAGCTTCACCCTCAGGCCTATTTGAAATTGCACACTAAGTCTGACAAAAGAAAAATCTAAACTGGGAGATACCTGGATAATCACTTTATCCCATCATATCAGTTATGCCTTAAACAGGATATTGGATTATTTATAAAATTAACATTATAGCAAGTTTGAATAAAAGTTTACTTTTTACTTAGAAAAAACTTACAACTTGTATTGCTTCGTATATTTTTTTTCCTCTTTGAACAGTGCAAAATGTGTTTTTTACTGATGGCTTTGGATCTAGAATATTAGTAACACTCAACAATAAATACCACCCTTTGAATCTAACACTGGAATGAAAAATGACATGTTTTCCTAAAAGTAGCAGTTCCAAGAGTTTGAAAATACAAGTATGTGACTCTAGACTCTATTGGTTCGAGGAATGACACTGACTACAACCATTCTGAAATATATCTTTCACCCTATGAATCAATGTCAGCTCTTTGACAGTTGTTTTTTTTTACCTTTTCCAAAGACTTGAAACTGCTAACCATAATTATATAATTATTATATATATATAATATATATAATAATTATATATGTAATATATAATTATTATATATAATATATATATAATATATAATTATTATAACTGTAAGCATTCTTAATAATTACAACTGTTCAGTAGTAAAGACCACTTCTTAAAACATATAAAGGATGACAGTTGTCATTTATCATAGTACTTCTAGATATCGAGATTAACATTGATATTTTGCATACCTTTCAAACTTGTTTTCATTGACTTTCCTTCAGATACTCTACTGATGAATTATTTCAAATATCAAAAGTTTGAGAAAACACACATGTATGTAGAAATGTTTCTTTTAGGCAATGATCATGTTGTAATTAATGTTAAACATGTGCTGAGTATAAAGGGAGAATAATATTTAGTGAAAAGAAAACTATTAAAAAACGACAATTTAAATGTGAAAGGTTTTTTTATAAGACCAGTTTATTATGCTCAAACTTCAAGGGAATATTTTATGTTTTTCTTATACTATTCTGCTTCTCAGACCAAATATCACATTACCCAGCATTTCTCAAAGTATATTCTGTAGATAGGTAATCCTGTAGGGTCTTCCATGGAAAAGAGGTTACATGGTCTAGCAGGTTTGGGAAGCCATGCATGGCGTATTCCCCTCCTGAGAATTTCCATACATAAAGCAGACTAAAGACTCACAGAAATCCCAGAGTAAAAGTTCACAGTTTAACTTAAAATTTTTCAATCTTTTTAGCCATTATACTTTTTTATTCATGATGTCTGTTAAAAGCCACAGGAACAGATTTTTGAGGGGGTCCTTGCCTTGTCATAATAGCTCTGAAGATTGCATTATATGAATTATGATTTTGCTGGCTATCATTCACTTTCATAGTATTTAGTCTCAAAAAATTGATTTACTGCTGCCACATCAAATGTTAATTTGGCAGGTCATTACAGACTTATAAATACACATGCAATGTCCTTATTTATATGTAAACATATGTCTCTGTTCTCTGTTTTTACAAATTCATCTGTATTAAGTAATACTAAGATACTTCAGAGTGTTCACTCTCAAGTTTAAATTTAAAGATTTCCAGGTGAACAATCAGCTAACAAATTAGTGTGCCTGGAACAGAGCTAGATTTAAATTTGGAATTAGAAATATGTTTAATTAGATAAGGATAAACAATAATTGACCTAAGAGTTGAAGAGCATAAGGAGATATTTAAAGTTGGCAGTCAGCACGTTGTAGCCACTGGCAGGTTTTGTTTTTTATTTCTTAAAAAACAGGAACAACATCCTTAAGTCTACTTTCAGATCATTCAATGAAGAGGAGCAATCAGATGAGACTTTCTGCAAGTTCATATCACATCTTTTCGTTTCTCTGTCTCTGGACCATGTAGTCTGACTCTTTTCAGTTTCTTTGAATGAACTAAACATGATGGTAGCAAATTTGTGATCTGAATCCCATTTTTTCTAACCTTTTCAAGACGATTTTAACATCATCTTTCTTCAACACCATCAATTTATCCTTTCTTCTGGAATATCCCTGTAAGATTGTTGTTATTACTTTAATCCTAAGAAAAAAATAATAATAAAGCCTGATCCAACATTCCTCTTCAATTTTGCCCCACTTTTCTGCTTCCTGTAGAGCAAAAATGCTACAAGATTCTTTTTTTTTTTTAAAGATTTTATTTATTTATTTGACAGAGAAAGATCACAAGCAGGCAGAGAGGCAGGCAGAGAGAGAGGAGGAAGCAGGCTCCCTGCCGAGCAGAGAGCCGGATATGGGACTCGATCCCAGGACCCTGGGATCATGACCTGAGCCGAAGGCAGTGGCTTAACCCACTGAGCCACCCAGGCGCCCCGTGCTACAAGATTCTATTCTCTTTTTTTTTTCATTTTTTTCTCCACTAATTCCTCAAAATCCACACAATGTTTTATCTATTTTCTTTTTTTCATTTTCTTTTATTTTTTCAGTATTCCAGAATTCATTGCTTATGTACCACACCTAGTGCTCCATACAATATGTATACTCCATAATACCCACCACCAGACTCACCCAACCGCCCAACCACTCCCCTCCAAAATTGTCTGTTTCTCAGAGTCCACAGTCTCTCCTGGTTGGTCTCCCCTTCCAGTCTCCCCCAACTCACTTCTCTACATTTTTCAATGACTTCTGCGTTATTCCTTACACTCCACAAGTAAGTGAAACCATATGACAACTGACTCTCTCTGCTTAACTTATTTCACTCAGCATAATCTCTTCCAGTCCCTTCCATGTTGTTACAAAAGTTCAGTATTCATCATTTCTGATGGAGGCATAATCTCCATTGTATATATGGACCATTTCTTCTTCTTTTTTTTTTTTTAAAGATTTTATTTATTTATTTGACAGAGAGAGAGATCACAAGTTGGTAGAGAGGCAGGCAGAGAGAGAGGAGGAAGCAGGCTCTCTGCCGAGCAGAGAGCCCGATGCGGGGCTCGATCCCAGGACCCTGAGATCACGACCCGAGCCGAAGGCAGCGGCTTAATCCACTGAGCCACCCAGGCGCCCCCCATTTCTTCTTTATCCATTCGTCCATTAAAGGGCATTTTGTTCTTTTCACAGTTTGGTGACTGTGGCCATTGTTGCTATGAACTTTGGGGTTCAGATGGCCCTTCTTTTCACTACATCAGTATCTTTGGGGTAAATACTCAGTATTTTTTTTAAGATTTTATTTATTTATTTGACAGAGAGAGAGATCACAAGTAGTCAGAGAGGCAGGCAGAGAGAGAGGAGGAAGCAGGCTCGATGCGGGGCTCGATCCCAGGACCCTGAGATCATGACCTGAGCCGAAGGCAGCGGCTTAATCCACTGAGCCACCCAGGCGCCCCCTAAATACTCAGTATTACTCAGTGCAATTGCAGGGTCATAGGGAAGCTCTATTTTCAATTTCTTAAGGAATCTCCACACTGTTTTTCAAAGTGGCTACACCAGGCTGCATTCCCACCAACAGTGTAAAACGGTTCCCCTTTCTCCACATCTCCACATCCTTCTCCAACACATGTTGTTTACTGTCTTGTTAATTTTGGCCATTCTAACTGGGATAAGGTGGTATGTCAATGTGTTTTTTATTTTAATTTCCCTGATTGCCAATGATGGCGAACATTTTTTCATGGATCTGTTAGCCATTTGTATGTCTTCTTTGGAGAAGTGTCTGTTCATGTCTCCTGCCCATTTTTTGTGGTGGTTATCTGTTCTGTATGTGTTGAGTTTGAGTTCTTTATAGATCTTGGATATCGGCCCTTTTTCTTTAGAGTCATTTGCAAGTATCTTCTCCCATTCTATGGATTGCCTTTTTGTTTTGTTGACTGTTTCCTTTGCTGTGCAGAAACTTTTGATATGGATGAAGTCCCAAAAGTTAATTTTTGCTTATGTATCCTTTGTCTTTGGAGATGTATCTTGAAAGAAATTGCTGTAGCCAGTGTCAAAGAGGTTACTGATTATGTTCTCCTCTAGGATTTTGACAGATTCTTGCCTCACGTTGAGGTCTTTTATCCATTTCAAGATTATCTTTGTGTATGGTGTAAGAGAATGGTCGAGTTTCATTGTTCTACACATAGCTGCCCAATTTTCCCACCACCATTTATTGAAGAGAATGTATATTATTTCCTGTTTTGTCAAAAATATTAGTTGACCATAGAGTTGAGGGTCCATATCTAGACTCTCTACTCTGTTCGACTGGTCTATGTGTCTGTTTCTGTGGCAGTACCATGCTGTCTTGGTGATCACAGCTTTGTAGTAAAGCTTGAAGTCAGGCAACATGATGCCCCCAGTTTTGTTTTCCTTTTTCAACATTTCCTTAGCAATTCAGGGTCTCTTCTGGTTCCACACAAATTTAAGGATTGTTTGTTCCAGCTCTTTGAAAAATGCTGATGGAATTTTGATCAGGATGGCATTAAAAGTGTAGATGGCTCTAGGCAGTATAGACATTTTAACAATGTTTATTCTTCCAATCCATGAGCATAGAATGCTCTTCCATCTTTTTGTGACTACTTCAGTTTCTTTCATGAGTGTTCTGTAGTTCCTCGAGTATACGTCTTTTACCTCTTTGGTTAGGTTTACTCCCAGGTATCTTATGGTTCTTAGTGCTATAGTAATGGAATCCATTCTCTCATTTCCCTTTCTATATTTTCATTGTTAGTGTATAAGAAAGCAACTGATTTCTGTACATTGATTTTGTATCCTGCCACATTACTGAATTGCTCTGCTGTATGACATCTAGTAGTTTGGGGGTAGAGTCTTTTGGGTTTTCCATATAAAGTATCATGTCATCTGCAAAGAGAGAGAGGTTGACTTCTTCATTGCCAATTTGAATACCTTTTATTTCTTTTTGTTGTCTGATTGCTGTTGCTAGGACTCCTAGTACTATGTTGAACAACAGTGGTGAGAGTGGGCATCCTTGTCATGTTCCTGGTCTCAAAGGGAAGGCTGTCAGCTTTTACCCAATGAGGATGATATTTGCGGTGGGTTTTTCGTAGATAGATTTTTAAAAGTTGAGGAATGTTTCCTCTATCCCTATACTTTGAATCATTTTAATCAGGAATGTATGCTATATCTTGTCAAATGCTTTTTCTGCATCAATTGAGAGGACCATGTGGTTCTTCTCTCTTCTCTTATTGATTTGTTTTATCACATTAATTGATTTGCAAATGTTGAACTACACTTGCATCCCATGGATAAATACCCCTGGCCATGGTGGATAATCTTTTTAATGTACTGTTGGATCCTATTAGCTAGGATCTTGTTGAGAATCTTAGCATCCATATTCATCAGGGATATTGGTCTGAAATTCTCCTTTTTGGTGGGGTCTTTGCCTGGTTTGGGATCAGGGAAATGCTGGCTTCATAGAAAGAGTCTGGAAGTTTTCCTTCTGTTTCTATTTTTTGAAACAGCTTCAGGAGAATAGGTATTATTTCTTCTTTGAATGTTTGATAGAATTCCCTAGGGAATCCGTCAGGTCCTGCACTCTTGTTTTTTTAGGGGGCTTTTGATCACTGCTTCAATCTTGTTCCTAGATATTGGTCTATTCAGGTTGTCAATTTATTCCTGATTCAGTTTTGGAAGTTTATATGTTTCTAGGACTGCAACCATTTCATCTAGGTTGCTTAACTTATTGGCATATAACTGTTGATAATAATTTCTGATGATTGTTTCTGTTCCCTTGGTATTAGTCATGATCTCTCCCTTTTTATTAATAATTTTATTAATTGGGTTTTCTCTCTTTTCTTTTGGATTAGTTTTGCCAATGGTTTATTGAACTTATTGATTCTTTCAAAAAACCAGCTTCTAGTTTTGTTGATGTGTTCTACTGTATCTCTAGTTTCTATCTCATTCATCTCTACTCTGATCTTGATTATTTCCCTTCTTTGTGTGGAGTTGGCTTAATCTGTTGTTGATTCTCCAGTACTTTAAGTTGTAAAGAGAGCTGGTATATTCTGAGTTTTTCAATTTTTTTGAGGGAGGCTTGGATGGCTATGTATTTCCCCTTTAGGACTGCCTTTACCATATCCCATAGATTTAGGACCAATGTGTCTTTATTCTCATTGGTTACCATGAATTATTTAAGTTCTTCTTTGATTTTCTGGTTGATCCAAACATTCTTGAGTGGGATGGTCTTTAGCTTCCAAGTATTTGAATTCCTTCCAAACTTTTTCTTGTGGTTGAGCTCCAGTTTCAAAGCAGTATGATCTGAGAATATGCAGGGAATAATCTCAATCTTTTGGTATCAGTTGAGCCCGGATTTGTGACTCAGTATGTGGTCTATTCTGGAGAAAGTTCAATGTGCCCTCAAGAAAAATGAGTATTCCGTTGTTTTAGGGTGGAATGTTCTGTATATATCTATGAGGTCCATCTGGTCAAATGTGTCATTCAATGCTCTTCTTTCTTTATTGATATTTTGCTTGGAGAATCTGTCTATTACTGAGAGTGGCATGTTGAGGTCCCCTACTATTAATGTATTCATATCAATATGACTCTTTATCTTGATTAACAGTTGTCTTATGTAGTTGGGTGCTCCCATATTGGGGGCATTAATATTAATAATTGTTAGATCTTCTTGGTGGATGGACCCTTTAAAAATGATGTGGTGTCTTTCTTTATCTCTGACTACAGTCTTTAGTTAAATTCTAATTTATCTCATAGGAGAATCACATCCGAACTTTCTTTTGAGGCCCATTGGCATGAAAGATGCTTCTTAATCCCTTCACTTTCAGTCTGGATGTATCCTTAGGTTCCAAATGAGTCTCTTGTAGACAACATATAGACAGTTCCCGTCGTTTTATCCAATCTGCAATCCTATGCTGTTTTATGGGAGTATTTAGACTGTTCACGTTGAGAGTGATTATTGAAAGATACATTTTTATTGACATCATGTTGCCTGTGAAGTCCTTGTTTCTATAGATCATCTCTTTAAATTTCTGTTCTATGACACTCTTGGGTTCTTTCTTCTTTTATAGAAACCCCCCTAATATTTCTTGTAGTGCCAGCTTGGTGGTCACATACTCTTTTAAACTTGACAGTTTGGAAGCTCTTTATCTATCCATCCATTTTGAATGTCAGCTTTGCTGGATAAAGTATTCTTGGCTGCATGTTCTTCTCATTTAGTGCCCTAAATATGCCTTGCTAGCTCTTTCTGGCTTGCCAGGTTTCTGTGGACAGCTCTGACGTTATTCTGATGGACCTTCCTCTGTACATAAGGAATCTCTTCCCCCTAGATGCTCTCAAGAGTCTCTGTCTAAAATTATGATTCAGCAGTTTCACAATCAAGTGTCTCGAGGTCTTTCTAGATTCTATGATCTTGGGTGGTAACCTTTCTGCCTCTAGGACATGAACACTGGTTTCATTCCCCAGACTGGGAAAATTTTCATGGAGAATTTGTTCAACTATATTTTCTAGTCTTCTTTCTTTCTCCTCCTTCTCAGGGATCCCAATAATTCTGAAGGTGGAACATTTCATGGGATTATTTATTTCCCTAATTCTGTTTTCATGGCTTCTAAGCTGTTTGTTCCAGGCCTCCTCCTGATCCCTTTTCTCTATCAGTTTGTCCTCTAGATCACTAATTCTATCTTCTGGGTTATCCTAGCTGTTAGAGTATTTAGATTAGATTGGATCTCATTGGTATCATTTTTAACTTCTTCCTGGGTGGCTTTCACTTCTGCCCTAATCGATTCCATGTTGTCACTAGTGGTTTTCTCCAACCTAGCCATTGCCTGGATAATTGTTACCCTGAATTCCCTTTCCAACATACTGTTTATGTCCATATCCAAAGCTCTGATGGAGAGGGCACAGTCTCTGAATTTTTCCTGTTTGATGTTCCTCCTCCTAGTCATTTTGGTGAGAGGTGGTTGACAGGATGTGTAGCTGAATATATCAACCATGATCCAAGCAAGGTGCACCCTGGAATGCTTCTGAGCAATTGGAAGTCACCACCAAAAAGAAAGAAAAAACAAAAAAGAGAGAAAAAAAGAGAAGACCCAGCCAGAATGGGTCCCAAAGGTAAGATTTATAAGGTATACAAACAAAAATGGACAAACAAAAAGACTGACAAAAGTAAATGACAAAAACAAACAAACAAAAAACAAACCAGCCAAAATGAACCCCAAGTGTAAGATTTATATAATACCAGAACAAAAACAAATACACAGAAACACTGACAGAAGAAAAAGATGGGAGAGTGGTTATAAATCCTCAATGTAGGCGAGGAAGGTTATTTTAATTATTCCTGGGTGTATCTTGATATAAGGAATTGGCTTTTCAGATATTAAGGGAGATTAAAATGGTTTTTATATAGGGGTGGTATTGATTAGGGAAAGAAGATTACCTTGAAGTTTATATCTATATGTATATTTAAAAAATAGAAAAGCAAAAGAAAAATGTAGGTATTTGTATAAAAAAGTTCAAGTTAAAAGGTTATTATGGAATTTGTTGTATTGAACCTCTTGTTGTAATGGTAAATACATTTAAAAAATTAAAAAGAACAAGAATAGTGAGAAAGAATTAAAAACAAAATTTGTATCTATGAAATATACAGGTTTTAGGGCAATACCGGGAGCTTAATATATTGTTTCCCCCTGATATTTTGGTTTTACAGTTTTATGGGGACCCTCTGTTAGTTGTCCTCTCATTCTTGTGGCTGACTTTCTGGGGGAGGTGTCTGCAGCATTGTTTTTCAGTCAGTCTTGCTTGGGTTGAGTCCTCCTGATCCCTACCAAGGGTCTTGGCTCTGTGGAAACCAGTTTTTCAGGTTTTTGTTCTCTAGAAGTTTTTGTTCTTTGGCAGCTTTTTGCAGCTTTTTGGCTTTTTGGAGGTTTTAGAGGAAAGCAAACTGCACCCAGACCTCTGTCTCAGAGAGAAACATAAGTCTGCTCCCCTCTGGGTGGTCTAGAACACAGAAACACAGACTCCCCCTCTACAAGCTCCGCTGAGCCGTGCTACTTCCCACAGGCAGTGCACATCCCCAGCTACTATCTCAGGGGTCGCCCAAAGCGCCCAATTGTCTCTGAACCTCTGTGCCACTAAAACTGTGAGTGATATTGGTCCAGAAAGACCGCTTCCAGTGGCTCTTTTGCCAGGACT
This sequence comes from Meles meles, assembly GCF_922984935.1. Taxonomy (NCBI): domain Eukaryota; kingdom Metazoa; phylum Chordata; class Mammalia; order Carnivora; family Mustelidae; genus Meles; species Meles meles. Next base: position 68,923,410 of record NC_060079.1, read on the forward strand.
GCTGTTGCCTGAGAGATCCCAACCAGAGACAGCACGTGGAGATTTTCAAGCCAGGGCTGGAATTGTTCAGACACTCGCCCAGTCCTAGAGACCACCAGCTAGTGCCCACATGGAGCTCTCTCAGGCGCAGGTGGGGAGTGTGGTTCAGGATCTGGTCTCACAGTGAGCGTGCAGAGTGCAAAAGTCTGTGATTCTAGAGTGTGCTGGCTGGTGTCCACCCCAGATTCTCTCACGTGCACTAGCAGGAGTGTACCTAGCCCAAACATTAGAAAGCGGGGGGCTCAGGGACATGGTCTGTAGTCTTTGCTGCACTGTCTCTGGCACAGATGGTCTCTGGCAGTGGCCGTCCTGGATCTGTGGGCTTAGGCCCATGCCTGTGACCTCCCAATTCTACCAGTTGCCCCTTAATATCTTTTGCTCTTTTTGAGTGCTTTTAACTGGACTCCAAGGTAATGCTGGTCCCCAATCACAGGGTACTCTCATATTGCAGTATTACTTTCCAATGGGTTGCTTCTGGTGGCCTCCTCCCCCTTCTGTTTATCCTCCGATATCAGTCTGATTGTTCCTAGTATGCCTTACCTCTCCACTGCTGTCTTCTGCCCCCGTAGAGATCCAGAAGTGTATAATCCTACACCTCAGGCTGATTTCATGGGTGTTCAGAGTGTTCTGGTAGATAATTAGCTCACTTTAAGAGACCAGTTGAAATAGGGTCTCCTACTTCTCTGCCATCTTTCCCCAGAGCCCCTGTTTTATCTATTTTCAAACTCACCAATGACTTCCATATTATTTATTCCATAAGTCCCATAAGCCTCCTCTGCTAATCCTTGTTCCTTGTCTTCTGCATACCTTCCTTGCCCCTTCTGCTCCAGTCATAGTGACCTTTGCTGTTCTTCAAATGTGCCAAGTACCCACTTTCTCAGAGTGTTTGCACCTGGTATCCCTGAAATTCTCTTGCCTCAGATATTCACAGAGCTTATTCTCCCACTTTCTTTACATTTCTGTATCAAATGTCACCTCACTGTGAAATTTCCCTGACCACTTACACAAATTAAGTACTCTATACTCTGACACCTCCTTTCATCTTTTACCCCACTTCATTTTTTGCCAATATTTATCAATTGAAAGAATAAGTGTTTAATATTCACTTGTCCATTTGCCATTGTCTATATCACTCACTTTATAATGTGAGCACCACATGGCAGTTTTGATACTGTGTTCTTAGCTGTTTCCCTGGCTGCAGAATAGTGTCAAGTATGCAATAAGTATTCATTGAATATCTGCTGAATAAATAAATGTAAGCATATATCAAGGCTTAATATGCCCAAGATATTAGATTTAGCATTGGAGAACTTAATTATGAAGAAGATATAGGTTTATCAATCTTTGTAATAGAGCTACATCGACAGAGAGCCCCAAGAAGACTTCATGCTTGACCTTGGACTACTCCTGAAAGATTGGTGGGATACCTGTACATGGCGGTGCTTTGAAACTGGAAGCCTATAATATAGAGAACACAGAGGTAGGAAAGTGTTAAGGAAATAGTTGTCTAATGTAGTTTGTCTAAAACAAGGGACTGTGTAATTGGGAATGAAAACTAGTAGAATATTTTTTTCTGATTTTTATTGTGGTAAAATGTACATAAAATTTTCTATTTTAAGTATACAGTCCAGTGGATTAAGTACATTAAAGTTATTGTAAAGTCATCATTCATTTTCAGAACTCTTAGTACAGAATTAAAACTCTGTATCCATTAAATAGTAACTCTTCATGACCTCCTCCATCTCAGCCCCTGGCAACTGCCATTCTTCCTTCTTTAATCTTGCCTTTCCCTTTACATCTCAGCCTCTTATAACCACTACTGTACTTTGTAAGGTCTTATTTTTCTTTTAAGGATCCACATAAAAGTGAGATCATGTAATATTTGTCTTTCTGTGTTTGGCTTATTTCACTTAGCATAATGTTTTTGAGTGTAAGGTAATCTACTCATCATAGATTTGATTTGTATTTTCCTGATAATGAATGGTGTTAAACATCTTTTCCTGTGCCTGCTAGCCATCTTTAGGTCTTCTTTGGAAAAATGTATATTCAGAAACTTTGTTCATTTTGTTAGGTGGGTTATTTTATTTTTTTGCTTGAGTTGTAAAGCAGGTATAATGCATTGGGGGAAAAAAATCCAAATACCAAAATAGCCTTCCTCCTTCTCTCAAATATTTGTAAATCTATTTAATTTTTTTAAAATTCAGAGACAGACATTTTCTCTTTACATAATCTCTATCAGTTGTATAGGCCTTACTAGTTTTACTAACTTTAGTATGAACAATTATTTGTGTATGTATGTTTGTGAAAATGTGTAGGCATATATCCCCTGTTCTAGAATAAGATCCTCAAAGGTAAAAGCCACCTGATTCATAGTTGTTGTTTTTTGTTTTTGTTTTTGTTTTTTCCATTTCTGCCTAAGACCATCCCTTCTACCTGGGAAGAATTCAATAAAAGTTTGTTGCATTAATAAATGCAGACATCTTTGGTGGAAAAAGTGCTAAACTAAATTACTGAAAAAGTAGACCAAAGAAAGATTTTAGAGGTTCTTTAATATTGGCTGGTTTGAGTCTAGAGGTAGGAAATGGAAACACAAACAAGATTTTTGAACTTGAAAGTCACAATCAAAATTGTACTTTAGAGATATTAATCTAGCATCATAGACTTTATTACAGCAGGGAGATTTCAGAACAGGGAAGCAATCTGGGAATTAATTCCAATAGGTAATTCCAACTAGTTAAGAGGTAATGAGTATCTAATGTGAAGTGGAACAAATGAAGACGGAAAAGAGAAGACAAAGGAAAGACTTGTTAAGGTATGGGCAATAATATTAAGGGGCCTATCTTTTTAGTGAATATTATAGAGTGTTTAAAGAATTATGGAGACATTATCATAAAGAGGGAAGTGTGAAGTTTTTAGGTAAAAGATGATTTTGTATTTGACACTTGATGTGGGGTTCTGTTGGCCATCAAGGTAGAGATATTTAGGAAACAAAGTTATATTTGGATTTAAGGGAAAAGATAAATGATGAAGATATAGATTTTGGATATACCTGCAAAGAGCTAATGACTAAACTTCTCCTTGATTATGCTAATCATTCTTCAGATGAATTAGAGTGAGGAAGTAAAAAAATTACAACAAACTGTCTTTTGAATTGGAATAGGTGCAATTTGTCAATGAATATCCATAACAAATATAAGTAAAAATGAAAAAAATGAGTCAAGTGAATCTGTGAATAAAGAATTAGCATATATTGGGTTAAACTGTAAGTAGCAAATATACTCAAATAATAATTTTATTTTTTAATTATTTTTATTAACATATATTATTTGCCCCAGGGATACAAGTCTGTGAATCATCAGGCTTACACATTTCACAGCACTCACAATAGCACATACCCTCCCCATTGTCCATAACCCAACCACGCTATCCCTACTTCCCTACCCCAGCAACCCAAAACCCAGTCTGTTTTGTGAGATTAAGGCTCTTATGATTTGTCTCCCTTCTGATCCCATCTTGTTTCATTTTTTCTCTCCCTACACCCCAAAACCCCACATCCTGCCTCTCAAATTCCTCGTATCAGAGAGATCATATGATAATTATCTTTCTCTGATTGACTTATTTCACTCAGCTTAATATGCTCTAGTTCCATCCACATCTTGCAAATGGCAAGATTTCATTTCTTTTGATGGCTGCATAGTATTCCATTGTATATATACACTACATCTTCATCCGTTCATCTATTGATGGACATCTAGGTTCTTTCCATAGCTTGGCTATTGTGGACATTGCTGCTATAAACATTTGGGTGCACATGCCCCTTCAGATTACTACATTTGTATCTTTAGGGTAAATACCCAGTAGTGCAATTGCTAGGTCATAGGGTAGCTCTACTTTCAACTTTTTGAGGAACATTTATGCTGTTTTCCAGAGTGGCTGCTCCAGCATGCATTCCCACCAACAGGGTAGGAGAGTTCCCCTTTGGCCGCATCCTTGCCAGCATCTGTCATTTCCTGACTTGTTAATTTTAGCCATTATGACTGATGTGAGGTAGTATCTCATTGTGGTTTTTGATTTATATTTCCCTGATGCCAAGTGATGTGGAGCACTTTTTCATGTGTCTGTTGGCCATCTGGATGTTTTCTTTGCAGAAATGTCTGTTCATGTCTTCTGCTTATTTCTTGATGGGATTATTTGTTCTTTGGGAGTTGAGTTTGCTAAGCTCTTTATAGATTTTGGACACTAGCCCTTATCTGATACATCATTTATGAATATCTTCTCCCATTCTGTCAATTGTCTTTTGGTTTTCTTGACTGTTTCCTTTGCTGTGCAAAAGCTTTTGATCTTGATGACGTCCCAATAGTTCATTTTTGCCCTTGCTTCCTTGCCTCTGGCAATGTTTCTAGGAAGAAGTTGCTGCTGCTGAGGTTGAAGAGGTTGCTGACTCTGTTCTCCTCAGGGATTTTGATGGATTCCTTTCTCACATTGAGGTCCTTCATCCATTTTGAGTCTATTTTCCTGTGTGGTGTAAGGAAGTGGTCCAATTTCATTTTTCTGCATGTGGCTGTCCAATTTTCCCAGCACCATTTATTGAAGAGGCTGTCTTTTTTCTATTGGACATTCTTTCCTGCTTTGTCAAAGATTAGTTGACCATAGAGTTGAGGGTCTATTTCTGGGCTCTCTATTCTGTTCCATTGATCTATGTGTCTGTTTTTGTGCCAGTACCATGCTGTCTTGATGATGACAGCTTTGTAATAAATAGAGCTTGAAGTCTGGAATTGTGATGCCACCAACTCTGGCTTTCTTTCTCAACATTCCTCTGGATATTTGGGGTCTGTTCTATGGGTTCCATAGAAATTTTAGGATTATTTGTTCCTTTTCTTTGGGAAAACTGATGGTATTTTGATAAAGATTGCATTAAATGTGTAGATTGATTTAGGTAGCATAGACATCGTCACAATGTTTGTTCTTCCAATTCATGAGAATGGAAAATTTTTCCATTTCTTTTTGTCTTCCTCAATTTCTTTCATAAGTACTTTGTAGCTTTTGAGTACAGATTCTTTGCCTCTTTGGTTAGGTTTATTCCTAGGTATCTTATGGTTTGGGGTGCAATTGTAAATGGGATTGACTCCATAATTTCCCTTTTTCTGTCTTACTGTGGGTGTATAGAAATGCAACTAATTTCTGTGCATTGATTTTATATCCCGACACCTTACTGAATTCCTATATGAGTTCTAGCAGTTTTGGAGTGGAGTCTTTTGGGTTTTCCACATAAAGTATTATATCATCTGCAACGAGTGAGAGTTTGACTTCTTTGTTGATTCAAATGCCTTTTATTTCTTTTTGTTGTCTGATTGCTGAGGCTAGGACTTCTAGTACTATGTTGAATAGCAGTGGTATTAGTGGATATCCCTGCTGTGTTCCTGACCTCAGGGGAAAAGCTCTCAGTTTTCCCCCACTGAGAATGATATTTACTGTGGGTTTTTCATAGATTGCTTTCATGTTATTGATGTATGTACCCTTTATCCCTACACTTTGAAGAGTTTTTTTTTTTTGAAGATTTTATTTATTTATTTGACAGAGAGAGAGATCACAAGTAGACAGAGAGGCAGCAGAGAGAGAGGAGGAATCAGGCTCACTGCCCAGCAGAAAGCCCCATGTGGGGCTAGATCCCAGGATCCCGAGACCATGACCTGAGCCGAAGGCAGAGGCTTAACCCACTGAGCTACCCAGGCGCCCCCACTTTGAAGAGTTTTGATCAAGAAAGGATGCTATACTTTGTCAAATGCTTTTGGCATCCATTGAAAGTATCATATGGTTCTTGTTCTTTATTAATGTATTGTATCACATTGATTGATTTGCAGATGTTACACCATCCTTGCAGTCCAGAAATAAATCCCACTTGGTTGTGGTGAATAATCCTTTTAATGTACTGTTGGATCCTGTTGACTAGTATTTCAGTGAGAATTTTCACATTTGTGTTCATCAAGGATATTGCTCTGTAATTCTCCTTTCTGATGGGGTCTTTGGTTTTGGGATCAAGATAATGCTGGTCTCATAAAATGAGTTTGGAAGTTTTCCTGCCATTTCTATTTTTTGGAACAGTTTCAGGAGAATAGGTGTTAATTTTTATTTAAATGTTTGGTACAATTCCCCTGGGAAGCAGTCTTGCCCTGGACTCTTGTTTGTTGGGAGATTTTTGTAACTGCTTCAATCTCCTTAATGGTTATGCATCTTTTCAGGTTTTCTATTTCTTCCTGGTTCAGTTTTGGTAGTTTATACATCTCTAGGAATGTGTCCATTTCTTCCAGACTGATTTGTTCTACTGTTCTTTTGGTTTCTATTTCATTGATTTCTGCTCTGATCTTTATGATTTCTCTTGTCCTGTTGGGTTTAGGCTTTCTTAGCTGTTCTTTCTCCAGCTCCTTTAGGTGTAGGGTTAAGTTGTGCACTTGAGACCTTTCTTGTTTCTTGAGAAAGGCATGTATCACAATATAATTATCCTCTCAGGACTGCCTTCACTGTGTCCCACAGATTTTGAAGAGTTGTTTTAATTTTCATTTGTTTCCAAGAATTTTTTCAATTCTTCTTTAATTTCCTGGTTAACCTAGTCATTCTTTAGTAGGATGCTTTTTAGCCTCCTTGTATTTGAGTTCTTCCCAACTTTCCTCTTATGATTGAATTCTGGTTTAGGAGCATTGTGATCTGAAAATATGCAGGGAATGATCCCAATCTTTTGGTACCAGTTGAAAGCTGATTTGTGACACAGGATGTAATCTATTCTGGAACATGTTCCATGTGCAGTAGAGAAGAATGTGTATTCTGTTGCTGTGTATTCTGGAATGTTCTGAATATATCTGTGATGTCCATCTGGTCCAGTGTGTCATTTCAAGCCTTTATTTCCTTGATAATCTTTTGCTTAGATGATCTGTCCATTTCAGTGAGGGGTGTATTAATGTCCCCTACTATTGTATTATTGTCAATGTGTTTCTTTGATTTTGTTATTAATTGGTTTATATAACTGGTTGCTCCCATGTTAGGGGCATAGATATTTAAAATGTTATATCTGATAGAAGGATTGCCACCTCATCTTTCTTTTGATGTACATTAGCAATGTAAATGGTTTTCCATGCCCTCACTTTAAATTTGGAAGTGTCTTTGGGTCTAAAATTAATTTCCTGTAGACAGCATATCAATGGTTTTTTTTTTGTTTTGTTTTGTTTTGCTTTTTTTTTATCCATTCTGATACCCTGTATCTTTTGATTGGGGCATTTAGCCCATTTACATTCAGATTAACTACGGAGAGATATGTATTTAATGCCATTGTATTGCCTATAAAGTGACTGCTACTGTATACTGTCTCTGTTCCTTTCAGGTCTATAACTTTTATGCTCTCTCTTTGCTTAGAGGACCTCTTTCAAGATTTCCTGTAGGGCTGGCTTGGTGTTTGCAAATTCTTTTTATTTTTGTTTGTCTGGGAAGCCTTTTATCTCTCCTTCTATTTTCAATGGCAGCCTAGCTGTTTATAGTATTCTTGGCTGCATATTTTTCTCATTTAGTGCTCTGAATATATGATGCCAGTCCTATCTGGGCTGCCAGGTCTTTGTGGATAAGTCTGCTGTCAATCTAATATTTCTACCATTGTATGTCATAGACTTCTTGTCCTGAGCTGCTCTCAGAATTTTCACTTTGTCACTAAGACTTGTAAGTTTTACTATTAGATGATGGGTTGCAGACCTATTTTTATTGATTTTGAGGATTCTCTGTGCCTCCTGGACTCTGATGCTTGTTCCCTTTGCCATATTAGGGAAATTCTCTACTATAATTTGCTCCAATATGTCTTCTGTTCCCCTTTCTCTTTGTTCTTGTTCTGGGATCCCAATTATTCTAATATTGTTTCACCTTATTGTATCACTTATCTCACAAATCTCCCCTCATTGTCCAGTAGTTGTCTCTCTTTTGCTCAGCTTCTTTATTCTCCATCCTTTGGGCTTCTATATCACTAATTCTCTCTTCTGCCTCATTTATCCTAGCAGTAAGAGCCTCCATTTTTCATTGCACCTTATTAATCACTTTTTTTTTTTATTTCAACTTGATTCATTTTTAGTTATTTCTCCAGAAAGGGATTCTCTAACATCTTTCATGCCTTTTTTGAGACCATCTAGCACCCTAATAATCATCATTCTGAACTCTAGTTCTGACATATTACGAAGGTCCATATTGATTAGGTCCATAGCCATCAGTACTGCCTCTCGTTCTTTTTTTTTTTTTTCCTTTTGTGGTGAGGTTTTCCGCCTAGTCATTTTATCCAGGTAAGAATTTATGAATGAGAGAGTAAAGTACTAAAGTAAAGTACTAAAGTAAAGTACTAAAAGGGTGGCAAAGACCCCAGAAAATATATGCTAACCCAAAATGAGGGGTAGAAGAAAGGGAAAAAAATAAAAAGGTAATAAGTAAAAATACATATATATTAGACTAGTGAATAGAACAGAGCCACCCACTTGATTTTGGTCTCTTAGAAGAAACTATATCCCAAAATTTAAAGAAATAGAAACTTATATATACTCAAAAATATGTGTAAACACGATAAAGGGATCGAATATGACTGTAAAGATGAAAATTTTAAAAGATTCTAAAAAAGAACTTGATAAGTTGGTTGGAAAACGAGAAAAAAAAAAAGAGGAGAGAGTGTTATCAGCCTGGAGCTAGATTTAGAGAATATTTTGATATATTAGAAGAAATTATATCTCAAAATCGTAAAGAAAAGACTCTATATGTATAAAAGAATAAGGTTAAATATAACGAAGGGATAAATGTGACTATAGCAATGAAAACTTAAAAAAAAATTTTTTTAAGTATTGATAAGATAAAATAATCGAAAAATGTTAAAAGGGGAAAAGTAAAAAAAAATAGAATAAGAAAAAAATAAAATTAAAAGAAATTAACTTTGTAAGATTAAATGATCATGGGAAAAGACCATGAATTCTATATGTTGCTTACCTCTAGCTCTAGAGTTTCGCAGTTCTCATTGATCAGCGAACTTGGTCTTGGTTGGATGTTCTTGCTGATCTTCTGCAGTGATTCTCAAATGTCTTTGCCCAAGGTGGAATTGCACCACCCTTGTCAGGGGCCAGGCTGAGTAATCTGCTCTGGTTCATTCTGGGTAGCTTTTTTTCCCTGAATGCTTTCCATACAGCTCTGGAGGACAGGAATGAAAATGGCAACTTAAAGAATCTGAGAGCTCAGGGCCCCACTCCTCACTCCCCACTCCCACTCCTCTGAGTGCACCCTCAGAGAAAAACAGTCAATCCCTCCCATCTCCCTCATCTCTGGCCGCACTCTGTGCTCACCCAACCTGCGACTGAGCATTTCTATCTCTGATGCACAGCCCTGTTTGGAGTCTCCAAACCTAGCAAATTCCTGCCACAGGGTCCCACATCTCTCCTCCCAGAAGAGGAAGGAGGGGATCTCTTCGGATCTGCCACTTTTGGGGTCCCTGCTCAAAGAGCAGTGTCTGACTGTGCCTTGGATCATGGTTTAAGGTAACCCAAGCTGAGAGCCCCCACCTTGGCTTCATCTAGCAGGCTTCACTATTCTGATACCTGGGAGCTCTGCCACATTCAGACAACCTTGGTCTTTCTGTGTCTCCGTCGTTCCTGAGACCACACTGTCCCTGCCAGGGCTTCACCCCTGCTTGACCTCTGGAGTGATGTCCCTCAATGGAGCAGACTTCTAAACATTCTGATTTTGTGTTCCACTGCTCCACCGCTTGCTGGGAGCCAGCCCCTCACCCCCTCGTCTATCTTCCCATCGCTTTGGATTCATTTCTCCACACATCCTACCTTCTCAAAAGTTGTTGATTTTCTGTTCCTAGAATTGCTGCTTTTGTTCTGTCTTCTGTTGAATTTGTAGGTGTTCAGAATGGTTTGGTAACAATCTAGCTGAACTCCTGGTACCTAATTCTATTTTAGTTTCCTACTCCCCCACCACCTTGCTTCCTCCTCTCAAATAATGATTTTAAAGAAAAGATTTCTACATATGGACAGATGTTAATAATACTAAGGTAGTAGTAATCTGTAGTTACTATAGATTTCCACTTTTTATTTGTTGTATGGTTTGATCAACTAATTAATTCCTGTCAGCCATGATTCACTGTGATATTTTATGCCAAGGGCTAAGATTAAAAAGTTTAACTAATTTTTACCTTTTAAGAAGTTTTCAGTCTAGTAATCACAGACATAAAAGTGAGAAAGTACAATTTCATGTTTTGCTTGTGATGTTACAAATATCTGTATATTCCAATGTGGGCACCAGTGAGACAGTGGTTGGTTCTGCTTCTGGAGATAAATGGGAGAATTTGGAAGGGAGATGTTAAAAGAGGTGTCTAGAAGAGGGATAGGTATTCTTCTGTTCCCTCCAGGACTGGAAGATAATGTCAACAGAAAGCATGAGCAGGGGTTTTCCAGATGTCATAACAGTATAAACAAAAACTGAGGAGCACAATGTAACTTGACATTTAATAGAACTTCCAGCATAATGTGTAAATATAGCACAGGTTACTATGGCATAACATGAAGCTAGATTGACTATTGGAGCCCCTGTAAAGGAAGTTTGTGTCTACCCTGATGATGATACTGTCCTGAAATGAGAGAGTTTTAAACAGGGAAGAACGATGACCTAAAATTTGTACTTTAGAAATGTCCCTGCCCTTGGGGTAGCTGGTGACACAGTGGGAGAGGAGGATAGAGATCCAGATTGAAAAAGAATGTTAGTAAAGCCATAGCAGAGGGTAGCAGAGGGCTCAGGGAATGAGGGTCTTGAGAATAAGACAAATTCAGCTGTAGCAATTCTCTGGGCTGGAAAAAAAAAGTGGCAATTTATTTGTACACACACACACACACACACACACATAGATGTCTATCCCACAGAATGTATGAATATGTTCATGTTTTGGAACTGTGTTTACCACTTCTCCCTACTGTACTGCAATTTAGTTGAGGAGTCTTGCTTTGTCATTCCTTCTTGTGTCCTGTGATGTATAATAAAATAAGTCGTAACTATAAAATACTGAAACTATTACTGATAATACAGATATACTTAGGATGCTTTACTTATGAAAATAGAAAATTTATTTCTCTGGCCACTTGACATTCTGTCTGAAATTTTGGTCCATGATATTGATCAGGATCTCATATTAGAATGATACTGTTTATATGGGAAAAGTGCCCAAAACAAAACAGGACTCCATTAATCCAGCACAGACACAATGCAGTTCTTTTTACTGAAGTCTTCTGGGTAGTGATTTATGCTTTGAGATGCTAGTAGCAAGAACCACAAACTCTTCATATTTTAGCATCTTTGACACTTCCATACACTGGATGCATTTCCACACCGTACCTGGCACCTTTGAAAATGTTAAGTCACATTAGAATGATTATTTTGAATCCCAGTCCTCTGGAATCAGTGATGCAGAAGGTCTCTTGGTAAAGCTTTGGTCTGAAATAACTGTGTGTTTCTTTTCCTCATAATTTGGACTCATATGGTTTATAGAGATTTGGCATGGTCTCGAAAACTTCCCTCCAGCCAGCTTGCCACTCCAGATGGCATTGCCTTTCTGAACAAGCTGAATCCTCTGGTCATGAAGGTAAAATAACATTTATTTATAAGTCCTTGGCTAGTCTTGCTTACCACTATTATTCACTTCATTGATCATGAATATACAGTTCTTAACTCTTGATATTCCTGACTGGTGGCAAGCATTTTTAAAACTCTCTAGGCTGATCATCAACAAGTAAAAACTAATGGTTAAATTTTCAAAGGCATGTTATTTATTTATATACATGGATTCTGAAAATGTCAATTTAAACATAGAGTTTACCTTTAAGCAGCTTACACTCTAAGCCATTCTTTGAATTATTTAAAAATATGATTGATTCTTTTTCTTTCTAATTGACATATTTTTATAAATTTAAGATGATCATTTATATATTTAAAGAATTCTAAAAGCATTCAGCATTTCTGAGGAACATAAGGCTTTAGAAAAAATACATCTTATTTAATCTATTGGTTATATTTAATCAGGTTTTTGGTTTTGTGTGTGTGTGTGTGTGTTCTCTGTTCTAGGATGCTTATTTCATCTGTCACTAGCCCAACAACACAAATATTGGTCCCCAATCTGTCATCCAGTTGTTTCTTCAAAATGGAGTATTGACTCAGCACATACACCTAACTTTATAGTACTGAAAATTGAACCATGATAAATACAATAGCTGTGTAAGAGGTACTTAATAGGGATGCATCAGTTTTAATCTGAAATTTTAAATATTTGGTACTAACTATATTTAGTCTTTCTGCAAAACCAACTAACTTCAAAATAAATGTTTTGCTCACTATAATTTCAAGTGATTTTTTATAATCTTAGAGAACAATATTTCTTATAGTCATCTACATTTAATTTTTAGCTGGATTTTATTCTAAGTAGTTCTCCCACCAAATAATCATGGACAGGATGCATCTTCCCAGTAGTCCATTTGCAGATACCTCTGAAGGCAGAGGAATTCACAGGTTTTTCCATCTGCCTTCTGTTTGTGTGGCATAGTTTTAATACCCAAGTTGTTTATCAAAGATTCAAGTCACATTTTGAACTTATTCAGAGTTTACTACAGTATTGCTTAATTACTAAATAATTATTCTTACAGTAGATTTTAAGGATAACACTGATTAGCCTGATGAAGATAACATTCCATTTCAACAAAAATACTTCTCTCATAGCTTCATTAATGTATCTCAAAATCTCACAAATAATAAGATTTGGCTTCTTAAGTCATTAGCACATATATGAATATTCATCATCAACACGTCCATTTTTAACATTTTGGTAAGCTGGCCTAACAGTTATATGTGCTCTATGTGTAAGAGGTTTTTGTAGAGGAGCCAACATTTTTAACTTTTAAAGAACCTAAAGCATTGTGTTCACTTATGCTCAGTGGTATTCTCTTGGATTATACCTTTAAGCCAGAGAAAAGAGAAATTAATAAGAAAAAAAGTAGAAGTTAAAAAATACATCATAGTTTGCTTCAGCCTATGAGTGGTTATATTTAGTTTTGTGTTGAAACAGATGGAGAAGTCACTTTTGTTTTAAAGAGAGCTGTGGGAAATAATATGCAGGTCGGTGGAGTATACATTGACCTCCTCATTTCTCCTTCAGTAAATGAATCTGAACACTGGTCATGGATCGTATTGATCATATATTAAAATGACAAATGGCCTTCACATTGGCTTCCACACAAGTCTCTTAATGAAACCCATTGTAACTTGTCAGACACAACTTAAGAATTGAACTGGACATTGATGGACAAGACCTTCCACTGATCATTGAAAACATGTAGATTCTCCTGATTAAATTGATGCTTCTGACTTTAATGAGCTGCTATTGATTGTGTGGTTACTGCAACAATATATTATTATATTGCTGCTCACACTGCTATAGTTAAGCGGTCATAAGCATTTCTGTTATAAATCCTTTTTTTAGCTTGTAGCTCAACCATAAAGTAAGCTAGTGATATGATACATAACATTCAGAGTCATTTTGACTGCAAATTAGTTTCCACAATTAATATATATGAATATATATTTATCAAATTCAATTTTATTTGAATAATCAGGAAAATGAAGGCCTGAGCTTGTCTATGCAGTGTATGAATATGTAATAAAGAGTTCTTTTTGTTGACAAGATTTAATAGGATATGCTTATTGAACTACCTTATATGACCACAAAAGAGTTCTAAAAGTGGTAAATGGAAAATGACATTTTGGCAGTTTCTCCCTGAGTTCAAATCATGGACTGTGAACTTAGTACTTATTCTAGTTTGATATACCCCACTATTATTAAAATAATAACAACATACGACAAGGATTAGTCTGAACTGAAAAGCTGAAAAAAGTGGGGCTATCTTTCTATAATAAGTAATTTTTTGGAACCCTGAGAACATTAAAAATAGTCAAATATCTTTATTTTATTTAAATAATAAAGGGTTGATTTTGGAGCACATTCTAATTTAAAGAGAGTAATTCTGTCTTTATTATTTTTTTTTGACAGAAATACCCTTTCCCCAGATCATTAAATTTACAAATGAGATACTATTTTAAACACCTAGTACATTTTTTTTCTACTCTTTGGAGTAGGCATTTAAATGTTTGTTGGATGATTTAGTGAATAGATGAATGAGTGAAAGTTATAGGACTCGATTTTACCTCTCTAGTTTTTTTTTTTTTTTAAGATTTTATTTATTTGACAGAGAGAGATCACAAGTAGGCAGAGAGGCAAGCAGAGAGAGAGAGAGAAGAGGAAGCAGGCTCCCCGCTGAGCAGAGAGCCCGATATGGGACTCCATCCCAGGACCCTGAGATCATGACCTGAGGTGAAGGGAGAGGTTTAACCCACTGAGCCACCCAGGTGCCCCATACCTCTCTAGTTCTAATGGAATTCTGAATATGACTTTGTCTGTAGAGTATGTTTCTGCCTTAACTATAAAACTCCAGTTCTTTATTTACCTTTCAGAATTTAAAGGGGAAAAAAAAACACAGATTTTCAGATAACTTGCACCATTAATTGTAAGCACTATTTCAGATACATTTTGAGGCTCCCTGCCCAAGCAGGATACACTGATACACTATGGATCCGCTCTTATATACCAACCAAGAGATTTCAGTGTGTCCTTTGGATTATTAAATATCACCATGAAATTGCAAGCAACAATACAGCTTCTTTGCACCAAAATAGTAAAACCTAAACAAAAAGAAGTTTTCTTAGTGCTCTAAAAGGCATATTTTAGATATTAAGTAATGAACTACTGAGCTATTCTTTGAATATATAGTGTATAAGTCTTACATCATTGCTAGATATCGTTCATGTAGGTGGAAGCGCTAGAAATTATGTCATATTAGTAACTACCTAAATGTTATTGTATGTAAGACACTTCCAATTTTTTTGAGAAAATAATGCATGCTATTTTGTGTTTCACAATATATGTAACATCAATAGTTTTACTGATACAATCCTGTTTGATTTTGAAGGAATTAAGTGAAGACTTCTTTTTTTTTTAAGATTTTATTTATTTATTTGACAAGACAGAGATCACAAGTAAGCAGAGAGGCAGGCAGAGAGAGAGGAGGAAGCAGGCTCCCCGCTGAGCAGAAATCCTGATGTGGGGCTCGATCCCAGGACCCTGGGATCATGACCCGAGCCGAAGGCAGAGGATTTAACCCACTGAGCCACCCAGGTGCCCCAAGTGAAGACTTCTTTTAACTGTGACTATGAAGCACAATACTCTAGACAAAAAGTTATTGGTTTCTTCTGGCTAAAATTTTTAATTCTTTTAAAGTATATAGACATATAAGTTAACATTAGTAAGCTTCTGATGACTCTTTTACATGGCTTCCAATAGAATCTTTCAATTAACATTTGTTATAATTTTTTGTTCAATGAAATACAGGATGTGCATGAGTAGAGAGTATAGCAATATGTAATTAAGCTGAATGATATCTACCATTCAAAGAACCACTAGTTTGTACTATCCAATAAAGAAAGAAACATATTCAGGAAATTCAACTCACCTTTCTGGCTATATGACAAAGGAAAGACTGCTGGAGAAAAAATTTGAGGGCCAGATTCTCTGTACACTAAAATCAATGGGAGTTTTATAGTAGGAGTATCCGAGCCAGATTATTTCTCTCCCTGCCAGAGTATAGTTCACAGAGCTATGCAGCTTTATAATTACCACAAATATTAAAGCTGGACTGAACTTTTCTTTTTCAATTTTATCCACAAACACAAAAGGTATGCTGAACTAGAATAATCTTAGTGCGGAATTTGAATGAGCATCTCCAGAATGATTTCTTTAATTTCCAAATCACACTTAGAAAAGTTGTAACGTTCTTTTTCTACATAATGTGAGAAGTAATAAAAGGAAGAGATGTATTAACGCTAATTCCTAAGACTAGAAAAAATGTTTTCTCTCAATAATTTTGTAGACCATGTAAAAACTGACTAGTTCCCCAACTGTGATAATACTGTATAGACAAATGAATTTTCTTTCACTTTATCCTCTTAATAGTTTATGTAAAGCTGATTATATACCAGTGAATTCTATCATTCTCAGTTTTCCTTTCTTGGATTAAATCTTCTTGGTACAGTGTTGTGGGGGCGGAGAATGACAGAAGAGGGGAAAAAAATGAAATAAAAAGCGGGGCAGAGAAAGCAGAAAATAAAAGGATATTAGGTTTCAAGAAAAGGAATAAGAAAAAAGCAATACAGACCATATACTATTGTACAACTATCAGCTTCTAGCTAGTGTCCATGAAAGGAAATTGTGTTTCTTCATTCTCTATTGTCTGTACTTCCTTAGAGCTCTCAACTATTAAATCAGTGTTCCACTCCTGGTATCTAAATAATTTTTTATACTTATGGTAATCACTCAGGCTCAGAATTTGACCCTCAGACCCAAAAAGAGCTAATTCTTGAAGTCAGCGCTTTCTGAATTAAGTAAAGACTTTGAAACAATGGAAAGGCTATGGGGTCTGTATGGAGTATCATTTTATTGCACCTTCCCTCTCTGAGATCTGAGCCATTAGCTAACCCATCATCTCTCTTGTTTATAGTCAAGGATAATATGTATGTTTCTGACCTTCAACAATGCTATGTCCACAACACTCCCACACAAAAAGCATTTCTATAGAAACAAAAAAGAATGAGGAAAATATTTATCACTTATATTGTTTTAGGATTTTTCTTTTCACAAGGTGCTTAAAATAGGCATGCTTGTGGTATAGGAAACAGCTTCTCTAAGGTATAATGAGGTACAAAGTGTACTGTTTATGAAAAAGTGATATACACTTTTTGCTAAACCATAATGCAATTCATCCTTCATTAGAAGTACACACTAAGAACATTTTTCCCCTGTGAGCCAACACTTTCCAGAAACTAATCTAGAGAAAGCAAACTGTTTCATGAATTTATCCATGTGTGGAGATACTTGAAAAGGTACTCACATAAGAACTGTTTTGGAGAAAATCTTTGGTCATCCACAACATTATTGTTTTTTAATAAAATGAAAGAGAAAGGAAAGTTAGAAGCTTACCTTCCAAAATCATAAAGTGTTATTATT
Organism: Meles meles; assembly: GCF_922984935.1. Taxonomy (NCBI): domain Eukaryota; kingdom Metazoa; phylum Chordata; class Mammalia; order Carnivora; family Mustelidae; genus Meles; species Meles meles. The sequence goes on from NC_060079.1 coordinate 68,940,610, forward strand.
TTGTTCTTAGTTTCTCCAGTTATGGAATCTAGAATTAAAAGTGAGTTTTAATCTATGGAGAAGATGACTTGGAGTGCGCCAATCTAACAAACACAGGACAAATTCTACAGCTAGAAAGGGATACTAGGAAGGTAATTAGCAACTGCTAAATTTGTATATAAAATAACTTTCAGGCATGCAAAGAGTCTTTCTTGTTCCTTCTAATTGTATATTGTAGAAGTGAAAAGCAAAGCCTGTAGAACAGAACTTCTCAATTTAACTATTGATATTTTGGGACAAGTAATTGTTGTGAGGGGTTTCTCTTGTGTCTTGTAGGATGCTTATCAGCATCCCTGGCCTCTACCACCAGATGCCCCTTGTACTCCTGCTTCCACAGTAGTGACAACCGAAACTATCTTTAGACATTGACAGACATCTCCTGGGGGACAAATTCTTACCCCTACCCATTGAGATCCATCACTTTAGGGTCATTCTAGCCGAATTTCTTTTTTATTTTTTCACTTCTTATGGAGACAATGCAAATAGTAATTATACTTATTTCATGTAGTTCTTGGAAAGATTAAAATATTAAAGTGTTCAGAAGATTGTCAGGCACATAGTAAATTTGTGAGGAAAATACAGAATTATTATCATAGGCAGAACATTATGAATGGCAATTGCTCTAAACATAGAATGGGCATTTTTTGACTATTAACAACCATTTGGTCATGAGATGGATTGACATCACCTGTGTTTATATTTATGTTCAGGGTCATTACACTCATTATATGGGTCCCATTCGTTTTCTCTTTTCAATAGTATTAGATAAGGATTTCCCCTTTACCTGTAAGGACTAATAAGCCAGAAATTACAATAGGGATCTATTGTTTAATTTTCTGTGGAAAGGATTTGAGACTTAAATTTATATTATGATAATACATGAAGTAATTCACTCTTCCATCTCCAAGCAAAAGCAAGAGGAAATTTGAATTAGCATGTCAAGACCAAGGCCACACACTTTGGGTGGAATTTAATTTTAAAAATAGCTCTGTAATCCTGGCAAAATTAACAAGCTCCCTACTTTTTCAAAGATTTTTTTTTAATTTTTACATTTCTTCAGAGGGTTTATTTGGAAGATGAGAAAAGACACTTTGAGAAAGATAAGCAGTATGCAAGCTGATGACTTTGTTGACATCAGTGTGGAACCATCTCATTAGATTAATAAACTGCCATGTAGGGCTCACTGCATAGGTATTTTCCCTATGGGTTTCTTATTGATTCTGGGCCATACACATGTTGCACACAGGCTGATGAATTTAAGAACAGATCTAATGATTGTTTAATGTAGCCTGGAAAACAGCCTTCAAAATTCATTAGGCCTATAGAATGATAAGGTTTACACTCTTGAGATATCATTCTACAGACAAATGGATTTCAGTTTGAATATTCTCTCTTAATTCATTACAAGTTTACATATAATTCATTATGAGAGTAAAATTTTTGTTCAGTTGAAAAGAATTCTAAGGCTAAAGCCAAAAACTGTATTTAAATATGGTTCTACAACTTCATAGCTGTGCCCTGGGCATGCTAACTTAATTTCTTGGGCTTCAGTTTCCTTCAGTGTAGAGATTGATCTAGACCACTGGTTATCAGTGTGTGACCTAAGAGTCAGCAACATCAGTATCCCTTGAAAGCTTACAACAAATGCAAATTCTTAGCCTCTGTACCAGACATACTGGATCACTCTGGAAATATGACCAAGATATTTGTGAATTAACAAGTCTTCCACGTGAATGATTCATGACAGTTTTAGAACCACTACTCAGAATCAGAAAATATTTTCTCTATAGCGCCAGAGAGTAATACAATAGCCCCTCCCCCTTACCTATGGGGAATGTTCCAAGACCCCCAGTGGATGCCTGAAACCATGGATAGTACCAAACTCTCTATATAAAATGTTTTTTTTCCCTATAGATACATGTCTATGACAAAGTTTACTTTACAAACTAGGCACAGTAAAAATTAATAGCAATAACTACTAACAAAACATAACAATTATAATAATTTAGTGTAATAAGTTATGTGAGCATGATCTAACTCTCTTCAGACACCTTATTGTATTGTACTCACCCTTTTCCTTGTGATACTGTGAGATGATAAAATGCCTATGTGATGAGATGATGGACATTGTGATACAGCATTAGGTCATTGACATGGGTCTTAGTTGATCATAGATCAGGGGCGACTACTATATTTTAGGCTATATGAACAAAAAGCACAATCAAGGATATTATGTAGAAATTTATATAAAAAGAGAGAATACATGTTTCTTGACATAATTTAAGACAATCATAATAAGAACATATGTTGTGTTGCTCTATATGTCTACTGATGTAAAGAATGGAATCTTCTTTAGAAAGGATATTATTTCAATGAATTGGAGTTCAAGGTTAATCTTCCTTCTTATCAAATTGACTGCATATACTCATCTTTAAAAGTCATTCTTAGTTCATGGACCTTACAAATGAGAAGGCAGGCTGAATTTGTCCTGCAAGCCAGAGTTTGCCACCCCTATATATAGGACCTCTAAAGTCCTTTCCATCTCTACCCTTTTAAAAGTCTATCTGCATCAATGTTGGATTTCCTTAGTTACTTTTGCCTTTTTCCCTCTTCACATAAAATTAAGACCCAAATTAGAAATCCTGGCACTCCATCCTCAATCTGACCTCATCCAACCACACCACTGCCTGCAGCTCTTTCAGGAAAACTAAACAACAAATGACTAGACAAGCTATAAAGTCCAAAATGAGTCCTTATATTCCTCAACTTATTTCTTCCAGAATAAAGCCAAATAGTAATAATGATCTTCTAGACAGACTTTAAATATCCTGTAGAATCATCAGCAATATTCTTCATGGCTCTTTATTGTCTGTTGGGAAAAGGACTGTTAAAAGTCAACAGTGTTTCAGAGATTAGCTGAAATAAAATGTATCAAAGTCCTGTGTTCTTCTAAATAAGATATAAGCAAGAACTTAATATCCTAAGCAATTACCTGTTATCAGGTTGTGAATAAGACATATTATTCAGATTCTCTTTTATCCATTCATTTGGGAATACTGGATATAGATATCTTTTTTAATCAAAGTTTCCATCTTAAGTAAAAACATTGAGAGGGCACAAATTAGTTGAATCAATTCATTTGCTTTTGCCGGAAGGTTGCCTCCTGCAATTAATTCAATTGACTAGTTTAATTTCTTTATACATTCATTAGGGCATTGATGAGGATATGATTATTCAGTTTTAAACATCACTTGGGCTCCATTTTCTCTAATCCCCTTGACTCAGAACCACTGCGATGCCACTAGTTGCTATGCTTTCTGCTATCTGGAAGAAGAGCCCAGAGCTCTCCCCAAAAGTGTGTAAACAATGCAACTCACTACCCCCACTCTAGACTGAGCATATCTATCATGGGTATTGAGCACTTGATCATCTGATCAAGTCAAGGTGCTTGGCATGAGGCCAAAAATTGGCTACGTGGGAAAGGTGGGAGGTGGTGACACATTGGTTTTCTGTTCACAATGTAAAATCAAAAAATCTTCCCTTCTGCCTGGATGGAAAAGTAGTTCTTTTCAGTTTCTTTTAGAATTTGCATTGGAGATTGCAGATGTAATGATAACTGCAAGCTATATTTTAATCACCAGTGTTTTTCCACAAAAGGGAAGGACTATGAGTCATTTATGAAGGGGCGGGGGTGGGAGGTTGGGGGAACCAGGTGGTGGGTTATAGGGAGGGCACGTATTGCATGGAGCACTGGGTGTTGTGCAAAAACAATGAATACTGTTATGCTGAAAAAAAAAATAAATTTTAAAAAAAAAAAAAGGGAAGGACTGAATTCCTCCAGTCTCTATTTGTGACACTGATTTACAGATTTACTCTCTAGTCTTTCTTTTTCATTTTATAATGAAGTAAAATACACACATGGTGAAATACATAAATTACACTAATCTTAGGTATACATCTCAATGAATTGTTGCCACCTCCAGGTCACATGAGAGAACATTTCCACACTCCAATCAGCCAGTTCCCACCCAGAGGTAAACACCCTTCTAACTTATAGAACCATAGATTTTTCTGTTTCTTAAAATTTTATGCATTATTTAGTCTTCAGCGTAGGTCTTTTTCTCAAAATTATGCCTCTGACTAGGTATGTTCTTAGGTATTTTTATAGAAACAGCCACAATTTGGGGTCCACAGCTTATAAAGCCAGGTGGTTCATCTACCTACAAAACATGTAAAAACCTAGTCTAGATGAATGAATGTTAATAACATTAAACAAATAATAAAATGCTGTTTCTCTTCTGTTATCTGACATAATTGTGATTTTCTTATATGTAGAGTTACAAGAACAGATATAACTGTCCATCTTCAAAACAAGACAGGAATCTATCAGAATCCTAGAGGAGAACATAGGCAGTAAAACAAATCTAAAAATTATTTGTAGGTTTTTTATGTTTTCATGATTATTGATACCCTGTATATATATATTTTTTTAATTTTAGTTAGTATTTTTTGTTGTTGTTGTTTATTTACAGCATAACAGTGTTCATTGTTTTTGCACCACACCCAGTGCTCCATGCAGTACGTGCCCTCCCTATTACCCACCACCTGGTTCCTCAACCTCCCACCCCCGCCCCTTCAAAACCCTCTGGTTGTTTTTCAGAGTCCATAGTCTCTCATCATCATCAAACCTACCTAGGAGTCCATGAAGATGAATGGCTTTACTTTAAGAAAATTGATAATTTTCATCTAGTTTACTCTATACTTTATGAGCCTAATTTTTCAAGGATCATGAATTCACTTTTCTCTGGTGACTGTTACATATTTTTTGGGCTTCATTCATGTCATTTTTGCCCTCTAATCTATACTGTGCTCTTTTGCAATTTTTTGTTCTGTTAAACTCATTCCATTTTTGAACCATTTTCTATGCACAATATTATTGTTTTCCTTGCTTGATTTATCTTTTTCTAAAAAAAAAAAAGGAATATTCTTCCTTAATCAATTTTTGCCCAGCTACTCCTTTATTTCCATTATTTACCAGTTCTCTAAGCTGGCCAGTGGGAGTCCTTCAACTCCCTTTCCACTGTCTTCCCACTGCCACTCATAATTCATATTCTCATCACTGGAGTCCTGATTGCACTGATGATCTAACAAGCCTGCCTGGTCCACCCTTTCCCAGCTGCAATCTATCTACTATATGCTCCCTAAACCTCTGATGGAATTAGGCAAGTCCTCTGCTGAACAACTTAAGTCAGTATTTCTCCAACTTCAAGATTGTGTGGGTCCATTTAAAAGGAAAAAATATCCTATAGATCACCAACATTGACTTAAATAATTTTCATTATTGTGTAATATAACATAAGCATAAAATCCTTCTTTTATAGATCCTATGTAAATATAAAATCAAATAAATTATCAACTAACACGAATGAAATTGTGAAACTAACATAATTCAAATGATTATAATAAATGAAAATAAAACCCCACCCATTAAGTGAGCATAGTAATAATTGCTACTTTTTGTACACTGCCAAGCCAAAAATGAGTGTTGGAGGATTGCATCATCTCATGGAAGAAGTATTATGGCAGGACTATAAATAACACCTGCAATGTGAGATGATGCAATCCTCCCAACATTTTTCTTCATTCAAAATATTCTAAAATATTCATGCCTTCATGCACTGCAATGCCATTTACCATCACTGGTTTCAAATGCATCATTTACTCCTTAAGTCCACCTGGATTCTTTTCTCATTAGTTCACTAAAATTAAAGCAATGTTACCTGATTACCATGCAATGAATGATAAACACACGCAAATGAAATAGTCTTGCAGTCTGTAGATAGGAGGCTGGCATCCAGATGGCACAAAATATACTTACATTATTTTATAAACTATTATTTAAATGAAAACCCCAAGTGTAATGTATCAAAAAAATATTTCAGAGGACCTGAGTTTAAATGCATTTAGTTAAATGATACTCTACTATCTGTATGTTCACACCCAAATAATGAAGTAAACCTCATTCTCTTAAAGATTTTTTATTTATTTATTTGAGAGAGAGAGATCACAAGTAGACAGAGAAGCAGGCAGAGAAAGGGGGGAAAGCAGGCTCCCTGCTGAGCAGAGCACCCAATGCAGGCTCAATCCCAGGATCCTGAGATCATGACCTGAGCAGAAGGCAGAGGCTTAACCCACTGAGCCACCCAGGCGCCCAACTTCATTCTCTTTAAAATGCATTTGTATGGGTGTAATATTTCATTAACTAGATTTTAATTTCCTTAAGGGCAGAAGCATAGCTTAAATCCATTTGTGCTTTCAGATCCTAGTTCAAGACTTGTACATATTGATCATCACTAAAAGTTCTCATCAGTTATTTATTCACTTAAAGAACTTAAATAAAGAATTTATTCACTTAAAGAACCATTGACGTTCCACTGTTTTCAGCCTTTCTGCACTCAAACATGATTCCCCTGCTAGCTCACTCTTCCTTACCCCAAAACTTCTCCACCTTAAACAGTCTCATATCCATAACTTTGTTCATGATTTTCTTTCATTTAAATAACTTCCCTGTACACCATATTACTACATCTTATTATTTATTTATTTATTTTTAGCTTTCTGAATATCTCCTATTTCTTTGTGGAGACTAATTTTTTCATGTCTCTAGGAGGGTCTTGCTGGTTGAATTTTTATGATTGATGGCTGCTCTAAAACCTTTGCAAGATAATTACAACATCTTTGTTATCTTAGTACTGGTATCTATGGATGGTCTTTATTGTTGCTGCTGTTGTTATTATTATTATTAGGTTTGATATCTTCCTGATTCTTGACTTCATCAGTGTTTTTCACCTGAAACCCAGCCATCATAGGTGTTGTATGTTAGGAGACTCTATACCTTACTTCCTCCTCTGTTTTCACCACCACCCAGGACCCTGGGATCATGACCTGAGCTGGAGGCAGATGCTTAACCCACTGAGCCACCCAGGTGCCCCTTGTGCCCATTTTTAATTAGATTATTTGTTTTATATGGTGTTGAGTTATATAAGTTATATAAGTTCTTTGTATGTTTTGGATACTAACCCTTTATCAGATTTGTTTTTGCAAATATCTTTTCCAATTCAGTAGGTTATCTTTTAGATCTGTTGTTTGTTTTCTTTACTGTGTAGGAACTTATTATTTTGATGTGGTCCCAATCATTTATTTTTGCTTTTGTTTCTTTTGCCTCAGGAGATATATCTAGAAAAACGTTCCTATGGTCAATGTCAGAGAAATTACTGCCTGCGTTCCTATGGCCAATGTCAGAGAAATTACTGCCTGTGGTCATGTTTTCATGTCTCACATTTAGGTATTTAATCCATTTGATTTTATTTTCATATATGCTGTGAGAAAGTGATCCAATTTAATTCTTTTGCAAATGTCTGTTCAGTTTTTCTAGCACCATGTGTTGAAGAAGCTATATTTTGCTCATTACATTTTCTTGCTTTCTCAGAGATTAATGGACTGTGTAATCATGGATTTGTTTTTGGTTTTCTATTCTGTTCTATTGACCTATGTGTCTATTTTTGTGTCAGTACCATACCGTTATGATTATTACAGGTTTGTAGTATCTCTTGATATCTGGGATTATGATACCTCCAGTTTTGTTCTTTTTCAAGAAGCTTTGCCTACTCAGGGTCTTTTATGGTTCTTTAACAAATTTTAAGATTATTTGTTCTGGTTCTGTGGAAAATGCTGTTATGTATTTTGATAGGGATTGAATTAAATCCTTAGATTGCTTTGGGCAGTATGAATGTTTTAACAATATTTGTTTTCCCAATATAATGGGAATATCTTTCTATTTGTTTGTGTCATCTTCAATTTCTTTCATCAATGTTCTATAGTTATGGAGTACAAGTCTTTCACATCCTTGGTTAAGTTCATTACTAAGTATTTTATTATTCTCGGTGTGATTATAAGTGGGATTTTTTCCCTCAATTTCACTTTCTGCTATGTCATTATTATTGTATGGAAATACAATGGATTTATATATATTGATTTTTTTCTCTCACAACCTTACTGAATTCATATATTAATTCTGGTATTTTTTTGATGGGCTTGTTAGTGTTTTTTTAATATAGTATAATGGCATTTACAAAAACTCAAAGTTTGGGGCACCTGGGTGGCTCAGTGGGTTAAAGCCTCTGCCTTTGGCTCAGGTCATGATCTCAGGGTCCTGGGATCGAGCCCCGCATTCGGGCTCTCTGCTCAGCAGGGAGCCTGCATCCCTCTCTCTCTCTCTCTGCCTGCCTCTCTGCCTATTTGTGATCTCTGCCTGTCAAATAAATAAATAAAATCTTGAAAAAAACAAAAACAAAAAAACCCTCAAAGTTTTACTTCTTCCTTACTGATTTGGATGCCTATTATTTATTGTTATTATCTGGTTGCTGTGGCTAGGTCTTCTAGTACTGTGTTGAAAAGAAGTGGTGAGAGTGGACATCCTTGTCTTGTTCCTGATCTGAGAGGAAAATTTCCCCATTTATCACAATTGAATAGATGTTATCTGTGGGTTTTTCATATATGGCCTGTGTTATGTTGAGATATGCTCCCCTAAATTTACTTTGCTAAGGTTTTTTAGTCATGAATGAATTTTGTAGTTTGCCAAATGTTTTTTTGACCCTATTGAAATGATCATATGGTCTTTATTCTTCCTCTTGTTGATGTAATGTATCACATTGATTGAGCTGCAAATATTGAACCACTCTTGCGTCCCTGGTATAAATCCCACTTGATCATGATGTATGATTTTCTTAATGTATAAATAGACTTGGTTTGTTAATATTTTGGGGGGGAAACTTGCATTTATGTTCATCAGAGATATAGGCCAGAAGTATTTTTTGTTGCCGTTGTTAGTGTCTTTATCTGATTTTGGTATCAGGGTAATGCTAGTCTCAGAATGAATTCTGAAGTTTTCCTTCCTCTTCTATTCTTTGGAGTAGTTTGAGAGTAGTTATTAACTCTTTAATTGTTTGGTAGAATTCACCTGTTGGCCATCTGGTCTGGAAATTTTGTTTGCTGGGAGTTTTTTGAATATCTATTCAATTTCTTTGCTGGTAATTCATCTGTTGAAATTTTCTACCTTTCTCTGATTTTGTTTTGGGAGGTTATATGTTTCTAGCAGTTATCCATTTCTTCTAGGTTGTCCAGTTCGTTGGCCAATAACTTCATAATCTCTAATAACCTTTTTATTTATGTGGTATTAGTTGTTATTACCCCTGCAAAGCTTTAGCTAGTAGCTTGGGCCTCTAGTCAGAGCAGATGTCTGCCCCCAACCCACTGCTATGGCTGCAGTTGGACTGATGTGTGTGGTAATTTTCCCCTCTCCCCAGGGTAGAAGTCACTTTGGAGTGGTGCTGGCCCCTGTTGGGGATGCTTGCACACTGCCAGTCTTATGGCATCATTTGGATGGGCTCTAGCCAAAGGATTATTGAAGGGTGTGTGTGCAGAAGAATGCAGGAGCAGGGCGCATGGTGCTGGTCCAGGCAAGTGCATTTCAATAGGGTCCTGCAGCTATCTGAGCAAACTGTCAAGGTAGCTAGGTGGTAGGAGGTGGATTCACGGAAGCACATGGCGGTGGGTGTTCTGTTGACAGGCTAGGTGGAGAGTGTTGGCACTGAGTTGGTTTCCACAAGTGTCCATGTAGCTAAACTAGGGGTGGGGAAGAGATATGGAGCCTGCCAGCTCTTTTGTTCTTAGAGAAGTCTCCTAAAGATCCCTGCCCCTAAAGCACACACACTGAGACCATCAATAAATCTTCCTCTATACCTCAGGTGTTTTTCTTTTTCTTCTCTTTCTTTTTTTTTTTTCTAACACTTTTAAAAATTAAATTCAGTTAATTAACATATAATGTATTATTTATTTCTGAGGTGCAGGTCTGTGATTCACAGTTTTATGTAATATCAGGTGCTCATTAAAACACATACCCTCCCCAATGTCCATTACTCAGTTACCCTATCCCCTAACCCCTTCCCCTCCACCTCCCTCAGTTTGTGTCCTATGATTAAGAGTCTCTTATGATTTGTCTTCCTCTCTGGTTTCATCTTGTTTCATTTTTTCCTCTCTTCCTCTATGATCCCCTGCCTAGTTTCTTAAATTCTATGTGTCAGTGAGATTATGTGATAATTTTCTTTCTCTAATTAACTTATTTCACTTAGCACAATACCCTCTCGTTCTATCCACATTGTTGCAAATGACAAGATTTCTTTTTGATGGCTGTATAATATTCTATTGTGTATATACATCACTTCTTTATCCATTCATCAGGTGTTTTTCAAAATGCTTTTTCTATGCTGTATCTCACAGTAGGACTGTTTGTTTTGGTGTCTCTTTAAGGGCAGTGACTCCATCCTCTCAGCTCTCCCAGTACCACGACTGCTAATTTTTAATGTTCCAGATAATAAGCCCCACTAATTTTTAGGCGTCTCTGGTTTTCAACCAAATGTTATGGGAAATTCATCTTCTCCATGTGGTTCCCTCATGCCTCGTGTGAGGTTCTGCTCTTCTCTCCTTTCTGTGTTTGCCAAGCCCCTCCCTTCTAAGGACAGCCCTTGGGTCCATTTGGCTCCTCTTTTAAGTAGCCTTTTCTCTACATTTAGTGGCAGAGTATTTTTTTTTTTTTTTTTTGGCCACTTTTCAGGTCAGATTTTTTGGGGGGGGTATTTACACTGATGGAAGTGTTACCTAATTTTGTCTGTCGAATGAGGGATACTTAGGGTTCTCTTACTGTGCTATCTTCCCCAGAAGTCCCAGAGAGTGATTCTTTTTCAAGATTTTATTTATTTGAAAAACAAGAACATGAGCAAGGGGAGAAGCAGAGGGAGAGGGAGAAACAGGCTCCCTACTCAGCAGGGAGCCTGATATAGGGCTCAATCCTAGGACCCTGGGATCATGACCTGAGCTGAAGACAGATGCTTAACTGACTGAGCCATCTAGGTGTCCAGAGGGATTTTTATTTTAAGATTTTATTTATTAATTTGAGAGAGAGAGAAACAGAGAAAGCATGAGAGGGGAGAAGGTCAGAGGGAGAAGGAGACTCCCTGTGGAGCTGGGAGCCCGATGTGGGATTTGATCCCAGGACTCCAGGATCATGACTTGAGCCAAAAGCAGTTGCTCAACCAACTGAGCCACCCAGGGTTTTTTGTTGCTGTTGTTGTTTTAGATGGAAGTAACATCATATTAATTCTCTACCCAACAATTTTTCAACATCAACTCATTATATTCACGTTAATATATAAAATTCTGCCTTGACTTCTAACACAATCTATTATACTCACACTGTTCCTCCAAATTAGGTTCTCTGTAGATCAGCGACCAGGCCAAACACTCTAACCACACTTGTTGCTTCATATATGTAGAAAGTTCTTTTCCCAGATATCTTTATGTTATTTTAGTTTATATCTCTGCTCAAAAGTCACTTTATCTGAAAGGGGTTCTCTGATCACCTACATTATCTCATTACCCTGTTCTATTTTTCTTTGTAGTTTTTATCACCTGACAAATTGTAGTTTGTTCATTCATTGATTTCTGATTTTCTCCATGGGAGGTAAGCTCCATGCAGTTGGGAGCTTTCTTTTATTCTCTGCTGTATTTCCAGTGCCTAGAAAATTTAAGGGAACATTATGAGTATTCAGTAAACATTTGATGATTAATTCTGAAATACTCCTTACTACAGGTGAGAGTAGATAAAAAATATGTTTCTGACATATAACATCTTTTACTTTCTATATTTTCTTCTTCTAAAGAAAATGTATTTAAATTAATTCCAAACTATAAGAAAAAAAACAAGTAATAATTCTGATTAAAAATATGTATGTTTAGGGCACCTGGGTGGCTCAGTTGGTTAAGCTGCTGCCTTTGGCTCAGGTCATGATCCCAGGGTCCTGGGATCAAGCCCCACATCAGGTTCCCTGCTTAGCAGAGAGCCTGCTTCTCCCTCTCCCTTTGCCTACTGCTCTGTCTACTTGTAGTCTCTCTGTGTCAAATAAATAAAAATCTTTTTAAAAAATGTACATTTAAAACTTAGAAATTTCAATGACTTCAATATATAATTACCATCATCTTTTAAATAAATTGCTAGAAATAGAGATCCTCTATTGCAATACCCTTTCTGATATTATAGAAAATAGGAAAAACTAACAGGTTTCCAGAATTTAGAATGATATATTACTTCTGAATAAAATATACATTTTCTTTAATGCTTATTTTCAGCTTATGTGTTTTAATAGTAGGATTTACTTCTTATGCCCACTTCCATTTCCTTGTGAATTTATAAGCTCATAATGGTGGGTGGAAATATTACTCTTGAGTCTGGTAGCATTGAGTAACCAGTATGTATAACATTCTTCTCCAGACTGATTACAAACTTTTTGGGAACTTCTCCTTGTTGACATGACAATCTATTTCTGTAATTATAGTTCACTCTTCTAATGATGAATTCTAAAATATAACTGGACATCTGCAAAGAGTATTTTCTCTACTAAGATTTTCAGATGTGTCCAATGACTTTCTTGGATATTTGATTGTTAGAAGAAAATTTATCAAACGATTTAAATAAAATCACAAATATTATTTTGCAGAGTCATAAACTTCTCCTTTCCTACATAGTCAAAGACATTTATATCTTATTAGGCCTCAGATCCTCTTGAGAAAAAAACCATGATCTACTAACTAGTTTTCTTGCTCCCAGGCTGTTGAATGGCCTACCAAGCCATCTCTCCTTCTCCCTTTACAAGGGTGTTCTTTGATCCCAAACTTCCAAAGGCCACAATGGTCTTTCAATAACTAAAGAAGAAGAAATTCCACAACTTTCATTTGCCAAACAAAGCCTTTCACAGGTTAATCCTGATCAATTGTTTCCAGCCATGTCATCTCTATTTCACAGGTACAGCCTTGTAGGTTTGTAAAAATCCACACATTGCAAATAGATCATACCTTTACTTAAAGCACATTTCCCTCTTGCCTGTCTGGTAGTGTTCTGTATATTTTTCAAGGCTGAATTAAATATCACTCTCTGTATTAAGGTAAAATAATGGAATATTTACCAGTTTTCTGACATTCTTAGGTGTGAAATATCCGTACTTGAAAAATACATAGATCCTAACTTTCTAGAGCTCAGAAACTATGAATACTCCTCTACCTACTCACCTTTGATTCCACTCCCAATCAGAATTAGATTAGTTCCCAAACTATATAACAAACTTCTCTACCTACTCCCCTTTGAGTCCCTTCCCAATCAATTAGGTTCCCTAACTCTATCATATCATATCTAAGTCCATCTCTAGACTATGTACCATTTACCCATAGTCATCCATTTTAATCCTGAATTGAGCCCAATTTAGGGACAAGCTCAATGATTGCAGGTTTGGGATTAAGAAAGTGAATACAGTGCAAGGTTGAAAGAGCCAATTAACCATCTGAGTATTTTTTTTCTTCCTAAGGTAAAAGATGTCTAAAATTTAATTTGATATGAAGAATATCACTTAATACTTTCTTTTAAAAGAGAATCCTTAATCTTTAGAATTTTTATTGATGTGGGATGTTGAAATATACTAAAAATTGTTTTAAATTAGGCTGCCTCTTATTTAACATTAACGAATAGAGGCAATTATCTTTTTAAAAAATCTCTTTATCTTTTTTATTATTATCTTAATTAATATATAATGTGTTCTTTGTTTCAGGGGTCCAGTTCTCAAAATTAGCTTTTTTGATGTGTAATTATTGTGAATTTGCAATTTTCTCTAGGAAGGAAGGACACCAGCCACATATTCCCTCTGTCCTCCAGTTTTTGGAGTATTTTTTATATTGAAAATGAGATAACAGGCAATTTACCCATCAGAGTTTTTAATGAGTCACAGTATTTGAAGGTTATGAACTGAATAATATCATTCATTTATGGTCTTGTCCTGCAGCTGCTGTGTTTTGTATAAGATAATTTGAAACAAAGAAAGCAGAGTTCTTTAATAAGCTTCACTATTAAGTGCAACTAAGCCATTTTAGGAAATAATGGCATATCACGTAAGAGAATAAAAAGCATAAAACATAAATTTCCTCAAATAGCAAAGCAGTAAATGGCAAAAGAAGCATAAATATTAACATGGTGACCAACAAATAAGTCCTTGTTGTCATCTAAGAAAAGTCATCATGACACAATTGTCCGCAGTTTAGTTTTTGCTTCAAATAAGCCAATTGTGAATCAATTATAGTATATTTTCTCAACAAAACTTTGTCTCTCTCTCTCTTTTTCTGACTTACAGTAGAGTTACTTATAACTTAATGTGTTCTTAAAAGTTACACCAGAAGCTGTAAACCAAATTCAGGCTGGATTCCATTGTCCAACTAATGCTCAATCACAACTTCCTGTATATGTTTCCTTCTCCTTTCCCTTGCCTTCTGTCTGCACAGATCTTAAGATTTCTTAACCGAAATTTTTCAGTCACTTCACTATGTTCTCTTCCTCCCGCCCCCACCTATTTAGCTCACACCCACAATGAGTTCCAGTTCTAAAGCACAAATCTAATTGTATTATGCTCTTGCTTTAAAAACCTTCACTGACATCAGTCTTAAATCATTTCCTAATAAATCACACAGGCTGTTGTTTACCATCTGTAAGTTTTAGTGTTCTTGATGAAAAATTCATTCATCACAAAATGACTTTTAAGCATTTTAAGCATGATGACAAGCAGAAGAGAGATTGTCATCACTGTGTTAGAGAGACGTAATCTCTGCTCTCTTGGAACTTACATGGGTGCATTAGTGACCTATTGCAGCTGTAACAAATTATCAAAACCTTTGTGGCTTAACACAACACAATGGATCATTATCTTACAGTTCTGGAGGTCAAAAGTCCTAAAGTCAAGATTTTGGAAGGACTTCCTTTCTTCTGGAGGCTCTAGGGGACAGTCCATTCCCTTGCTTTTTCTACCTTCTAGAACCAACTGCATCCTTGTTTCTTGTTCCTTTTCCATCTTTAAAGCAAGCAGCATAGCATCTTTAAATCTCAATCTCTCATATACATGTTTCCTTCAGTGGTCACTTCCCCTCTCTGACTCTAAACCCCATAAGAATATGGTAATAACATGGGGCCTATCAAGACAATCCAAAAGTGAAGTCCCTTTTACCATGTAAAGTAACATATTCACAAGTTCTGTGTATTAGGACAGAGATCTCCTTTGGAGGTAGGGGCATTGTTTCATTTACCATACTTGTCTAACAAGTTGTCTAACTTGTCTAACAAGTTTTCAAGAAGTGTTATTTCTTGGGCTTTTCACAAGTTGCTTCCTGTTATCATCCACCAGATTCAGGATAAAAACACTTAAAATTATTTCAATTTGGATCTCTACTAAGAGTAAATTATTAAATCAACTGGCCTACATTATGGACTGAATAACATATTATTTATGAAACAGATAGCATGTACTTAATGCAGGTGACATTAACTCCAAAAACATATTGCCCTGATATTTGTTCCAATACTAAATCACATTAAAGTGATCTCATCCAGTGATCATTTCCAGTTTATTTCTTGGATTTTGCTCATCAGTAGTTCATAAAACTCAATATAAAATATCTAGTGAGGGAATTATGTCTACTCTGGTCTCATTCACATCTTCTAGTTTTATTATTTTGAGTTTTAGTACTAATCATCCTCTGTATCCCACATCAGCCAGTTTAAACAAAGTTAACAGTATTACACTTTTATTTTCAGACTGAATGTAGCTACTTCTTTATCTGTATTCACTCAAAATTACAGTATAAAATTTGCTCAATCATTTAAAAAGCCCTTCAACCCTTACTTATTTGCCTTTGTTTGCAATAATGAAGTACTAAAACATAGGAGTGTAATTCTTCTCTCATTATTCCTTATAATACTTGTTGCCTGTGTAGTATAATGTGTGTGTGTGTGTGTGTATATATATATATATATATATATATATATTCACTTTCTCCCTCTTCCCTCATTCTCAACTGTACTTTATAGTTGGGACGGGTAACATGGACTAGCCTGATAATTTACTTGGAAAAATATAACTTCTAACATGAATACCATCTGTGGAAAAATAAAATGATGACTCTATGTATCCATACTCTATGTATCCAGGTTATGCTAGAAATAGTCCTTCCCTCCTGGAATAGTAATAACTTTGGGGTTTAAAGCTCAATTTATTTTTTAAACCCATCCTGTGTGGATGATAGCTATTCCTTTGTGAAGTCTTATGGAATCACCATAGATCTAAAACACTGTATAAAGTATACAAGTTCAAACATTAATTTAACAATTGACCCAGAAATAATTGCTCTGTAACAGATGATACAAACTAAATTTGTAAGGATAAATTATTTAACCAGATAGCTAATTTAGTCATTAATATTTTTAATGCCAAGTGTTTCAAAATACTCCCAAATATTAGTAAACTATTTTCATTACAAAAGATAATTCTTTCACACTAACTTTAAAACCAGGAAGTTGGGGCACCTGGGTGGCTCAGTGGGTTCAGCCTCTGCCTTCAGCCCAGGTCATGATCTCAGGGTCCTGGAATCAAGCTCCACATCAGGCTCTCTGCTCATCAGGAGCCTGCTTCGCCCCTCTCTCTGTCTGCCTCTCTGCCTACTTGTGATCTCTCTCCCTCTATCAAATAAATAAATAAAATCTTTAAAAAAACAAAAATAAAAAATAAATAAAACCAGGAAGTTGCCAGTTAAAAGTCAGTGAAAAAAATTAAGCAATCTTTTTATATCCCCAAGCTATTTATCCCTATTAAAGGTAGATTAATTAGCATAGTGGTGTGTCTACTAAGTGGACTGTTACATTCTAGTTTGTTTACAGTATAATTTCCTTTAGCTTTACATTTTTAGAAACACAGTTACTAAATATTATTCTTCAGATCTACCCAAAATCCCTTATTATTCAAAGCTTTAATCAGGAAAACGTTTATTAGTTATTACTACAATATCTTAGATTGTACTTTAACTTATATTTCATTTAATATCATTTCATTCGAGTACTTAATCTCATCAAAGTGATCTTAGTGATCATTTTCAGTTTATTTCAGAGATTTTACCTATCCAGAGTGAATAAACCCAGTGTCAACCATAATGCTTATGAGTTTCAAGGTAAAGTGGAATATTTTCTGAAAACATCACTATGTTGATTTTGAGTCCATAAATAAACTCAGTGTCAACAATAATGGTTATGAGCTTCAAGGTAAAGTGGAATATTTTCTGAAAATATCACCATGTTGATTTTTAATCCAGTCTTTAGAATCTAGATCCCTGATTACACCATCGTGGAAGATTCACATCCTCTCAAGTTAGAGCACTTTGTTAGAATATTGATTATGATTTAAATAATAGCAATGCATCACCAGATCCTAATACACAGAAAATGCAAAATTCAATCTACAAGTGTCAGATATTTAATCAAATTAAAAATGTAATTGTTGGAGGAGTCAAGATGGTGGAGAAGTAGCAGGCTGAGACTACATCAGGTAGCAGGAGATCAGCTCGATAGCTTATCTAAACATTGCAAACACCTACAAATCCAATGGGAGATCGAAGAAAAGAAGAACAGCAATTCTAGAAAGAGAAAATCAACCACTTTCTGAAAGGTAGGACTGGCAGAGAAGTGACGGGAAGATAGACCGCGGGGGGAGGGGCTGGCTCCCGGCAAGCGGCGGAGGAACGGAGCACAAAATCAGGACTTTTAAAAGTCTGTTCCACTGAGGGACATTGCTCCAGAGACTAAACTGGGGTGAAGCCCACACAGGGTCAGCGTGGCCCCAGGTCCTGCAGGGTCACAGAAGGATCGGGGGTGTCGGAGTGTCACAGAGCTCACAGGTGTTAGAACGGAGAAGCCGGCGACAGAAACAGAGCCAAGGACTGAGCTCTCAGCTCGGGGTTACCTTGAACCGGTCACAGGCTGGGTGAGTTCAGAGCGCGGCTGGAGGCTGGGGATATGGGAGTGATTGGATGCTGTCCTCTGGGGGTGCACTGAGGAGTGGGGCCCCGGGGTCTCGGCTCCTCTGGGCCAGAGACTAGGAGGCCGCCATTTTCATTCCCGTCCTCTGGAACTCTACGGAAAGCGTTCAGGGAACAGAAGCACCCAAAAGCGAACCCAAGCGGATTACTTAGTCTGGGCCACCAGTAAGGGCGGTGCAATTCCGCCTGGGGCTAAGACACTTGAGAGTCACTACAACAGGCCCCTCCCCCAGAAGATCAACAAAATATCCAGCCAGAATGAAGTTCATCTATCAAGGAAAGCAGGTTCAATACCTAAGACAGCAGCAGAATTCCAGAGGAGGAGAAAGCAAAGCACGGAACTCATGGCTTTCTCCCCATGATTCTTTAGTCTTGTGGTTAATTCAATTTTTTTCTTTTTTTACAATTTTTTTTCTTTCATTTTTCTTCTTCTGCAAAATTTTTTAAAACTTTTACCCTTTTCTTTTTTAACGTTTTTTGACTAGTTTATCTAAAATATATATTTTTTCTTCCTTTTTTATATTTTTTCTTTATTTGTTTTATTTTTTAAATTTTTTCCTTTTTTTTTCTGAACTTCTTTTTATCCCGTTTCTCCCCCCCACAATTTGGGGTCTCTTCTGATTTGGTTACAGCGCATTTTTCTGGGGTCTTTGCCAACCTTTTAGTATTTTATTTGATCCTTCATATCCTCTAATCTGGACAAAATGACAAGGCGGAAAAAATCACCACAAACAAAAGAACAAGAGGCAGTACTGAAGGCTAGGGACCTAATCAACACAGACATTGGTAATATGTCAGATCAAGAGTTCAGAATGACGATTCTGAACGTTCTAGCTGGGCTCGAAAAAGGCATGGAAGATATTAGAGAAACCCTCTCTGGAGATATAAAAGCCCTTTCTGGAGAAATTAAAGAACTAAACTCTAAACAAGTTGAAATCAAAAAAGCTATTAATGAGGTGCAATCAAAAGCCCCGCATCGGGCTCTCTGCTCAGCGGGGAGCCTGCTTCCTCCTCTCTCTCTGCCTGCCTCTCTGCCTACTTGTGATCTCTGTCTGTCAAATAAATAAATAAAATCTTTAAAAAAAAATGGAGGCTCTCACTGCTAGGATCAATGAGGCAGAAGAAAGAATTAGTGATATAGAAGACCAAATGACAGAGAATAAAGAAGCCGAGCAAAAGAGGGACAAACAGCTACTGGACCATGAGGGGAGAATTCGAGAGATAAGTGACACCATAAGACAAAACAACATTAGAATAATTGGGATTCCAGAAGAAGAAGAAAGAGAGAGGGGAGGAGAAGGTCTATTGGAGAGAATTATTGGAGATAATTTCCCTAATATGGCAAAGGGAACAAGCATCAAAATCCAGGAGGTGCAGAGAACCTCCCCTCAAAGTCAACAAGAATAGGTCCACACCCCGTCACCTAATAGTAAAATTTACAAGTCTTAGTGACAAAGAGAAAATCCTGAAAGCAGCCCATGAAAGGAAGTTTGTAACATACAATGGTAAAAATATTAGATTGGCAGCAGACTTATCCACAGAGACCTGGCAGGCCAGAAAGAGCTGGCATGATATATTCAGAGCATTAAATGAGAAAAACATGCAGCCAAGAATACTCTATCCAGCTAGACTATCATTGAAAATAGGAGGAGAGATAAAAAGCTTCCAGGACAAACAAAAACTGAAAGAATTTGCAAACAACAAACCAGCTCTACAAGAAATATTGAAAGGGGTCCTCTAAGCAAAGAGAGAGCCTAAAAGTAGTAGATCAGAAAGGTACAGAGACAATATACAGTAACAATCACCTTACAGGCTAATAATGGCACTAAATTCATATCTCTCAATAGTTACCCTGAATGTTAATAGGCTAAATGCAACAATCAAAAGACACAGCGTATCAGAATGGATAAAAAACAAAACCCATCTATATGTTGCCTACAAGAAACTCATTTTAGACGTGAAGACACTTCCAGATTTAAAGGGAGGGGGTGGAAAACAATTTACCATGCTAATGAGCATCAGAAGAAAGCTGGGGTGGAAATCCTTATATCAGATCAATTAGATTTTAAGCCAAAGACTATAACAAGAGATGAGGAAGGACACTATATCATCCTCAAAGGGTCTGTCCAATAAGAAGATCTAACAATTTTAAATATCTATGCCCCTAATGTGGGAGCAGCCAACTATATAAACCAATTAATAACAAAATCAAAGAAACACATCAATAATAGTACAATAATAGTAGGGGACTTGAACACTCCCCTCACGGAAATGGACAGATCACCCAAGCAAAAGATCAACAAGGAAATAAAAGCCTTAAATGACACACTGGACCAGATGGACATCACAGATATATTCAGAACATTTCATCCCAAAGCAACAGAATACACATTCTTCTCTAGTGCACATGGAACATTCTCCAGAATAGATCACATCCTGGGTCACAAATCAGGTCTCAACCGGTATCAAAACATTAGGATCATTCCCTGCATATTTTCAGACCACAATGCTATGAAGCTAGAACTCAATCACAAGAGGAAAGCTGGAAAGAACCCAAATACATGGAGACTAAACAGCATCCTTCTAAAGAATGAATGGGTCAACCAGGAAATTAAAAAGAATTGAAAAAATTCATGTAAACAAATGATAATGAAAACACAACGGTTCAAAATCTGTGGGACACAGCAAAGGCAGTCCTGAGACGAAAATATATAGCGGTACAAGCCTTTCTCAAAAAACAAGAGAGGTCTCAAGTACACAACCTAACCCTACACCTAAAGGAGCTGGAGAAAGAACAAGAAAGAAACCCTAAACCCAGCAGGAAAAGAGAAATCATAAAGATCAGAGCAGAAATCAATGAAATAGAAACCAAAAAAAAAAACAAAAAAAAAAAAAACAATGGAAAAAATCAATGAAACTAGGAGCTGGTTCTTTGAAAGAATCAATAAGATTGATAAACCCCTGGCCAGACTTATCAAAAAGAAAAGAGAAAGGACCCAAATAAATAAAATCATGAATGAAAGAGGAGAGATCACAACTAACACCAAAGAAATACAGACAATTATAAGAACATACTATGAGCAACTCTACGCCAACAAATTTGACAATCTGGAAGAAATGGATGCATTCCTAGAGACATATAAACTACCACAACTGAACCAGGAAGAAATAGAAAACCTGAACAGGCCCATAACCAGTAAAGAGATTGAAACAGTCATCAAAAATCTCCAAACAAACAAAAGCTCAGGGCCAGACGGCTTCCAAGGGGAATTCTACCAAATATTTAAAGAAGAACTAATTCCTATTCTCCTGAAACTCTTCCAAAAAATAGAAATGGAAGGAAAACTTCCAAACCCATTTTATGAGGCCAGCATTACCTTGATCCCAAAACCAGACAAGGATCCCACCAAAAAAGAGAACTACAGACCAATATCCTTGATGAACACAGAGGCAAAAATTCTCACCAAAATAGTAGCCAATAGGATTCAACAGTACGTTAAAAGGATTATTCACCACGATCAAGTGGGATTTATTCCAGGGCTGCAGGGTTGGTTCAACATCCGCAAATGAATCAATGTGATAGAACACATTAATAAAAGAAAGAACAAGAACCATATGATACTCTCAATAGATGCTGAAAAAGCATTTGACAAAGTACAGCATCCCTTTCTGATCAAAACTCTTCAAAGTGTAGGGATAGAGGGCACATACCTCAATATTATCAAAGCCATCTATGAAAAACCCACCACAAACATCATTCTCAATGGAGAAAAACTGAAAGCTTTTCCATTAAGGTCAGGAACACGGCAGGGATGTCCATTATCACCACTGCTATTCAACATAGTACTAGAAGTCTTAGCCTCAGCAATCAGACAACAAAAAGAAATTAAAGGCATCCAAATCGGCAAAGAAGAAGTCAAACTATCACTCTTCACAGATGATATGATACTCTATGTGGAAAACCCAAAAGACTCCACTCCAAAACTGCTAGAACTTGTACAGGAATTCAGCAAAGTGTCAGGATATAAAATCAATGCACAGAAATCAGTTGCATTTCTGTACACCAACAACAAGACAGAAGAAAGAGAAATCCCATTTATAATTGCACCCAAAACTATAAGATACCTAGGAATAAACCTAACCAAAGAGGCAAAGAACCTGTACTCAAAAAACTATAAAGTACTCATGAAAGAAATTGAGGAAGACACAAAGAAATGGAAAAATGTTCCATGCTCCTGGATTGGAAGAATAAATATTGTGAAAATGTCTATGCTACCTAAAGCAATCTACACATTTAATGCAATACCTATCAAAATACCATCCATTTTTTTTGCAAAGAAATGGAAATATGGAACCAGAAAAGACCTCGAATAGCCAAAGGAATATTGAAAAAGAAAGCCAAAGTTGGTGGCATCACAATTCCGGACTTCAAGCTCTATTACAAAGCTGTCATCATCAAGACAGCATGGTACTGGCACAAAAACAGACACAAAGATCAATGGAACAGAATAGAGAGCCCAGAAATAGACCCTCAACTCTATGGTCAACTAATCTTTGACAAAGCAGGAAAGAATGTCCAATGGAAAAAAGACAGCCTCTTCAATAAATGGTGCTGGGAAAATTGGACAGCCACATGCAAAAAAATGAAATTGGACCACTTCCTTACACCACACAGGAAAATAGACTCAAAATGGATGAAGGACCTCAATTTGAGAAAGGAATCCACTAAAATCCTTGAGGAGAATGCAGGCAGCAACTTCTTCGACCTCAGCTGCAGCAACATCTTCCTAGGAACATCGGCAAAGGCAAGGGAAGCAAGGGCAAAAATGAACTATTGGGATTTCATCAAGATCAAAAGCTTTTGCACAGCAAAGGAAACAGTTAACAAAACCAAAAGACAGCTGACAGAATGGGAGAAGATATTTGCAAATGACATATCAAATAAAGGACTAGGGTCCAAAATCTATAAGGAACTTAGCAAACTCAACACCCAAAGAACAAACAATCCAATCAAGAAATGGGCAGAGGACATGAACAGACATTTCTGCAAAGAAGACATCCAGATGGCCACAGATGCATGAAAAAGTGCTCCATGTCACTCGGCATCAGGGAAATACAAATCAAAACCACAATAAGATATCACCTCACACCAGTCAGAATGGCTAAAATTAACAAGTCAGGAAATGACAGATGCTGGCGAGGATGCGGAGAAAGGGGAACCCTCCTCCACTGTTGGTGGGAATGCAAGCTGGTGCAACCACTCTGGAAAACAGCATGGAGGTTCCTCAAAATGTTGAAAATAGAACTACCCTATGACCCAGCAATTGCGCTACTGGGTATTTACCCTAAAGATACAAACGTAGTGATCTGAAGGGGCACGTGCACCCGAATGTTTATAGCAGCAATGTCTACAATAGCCAAACTATGGAAAGAACCTAGATGTCCATCAACAGATGAATGGATCAAGAAGATGTGGTATATATACACAATGGAATACTATGCAGCCATCAAAAGAAATGAAATCTTGCCATTTGCAATGACGTGGATGGAACTAGAGGGTATCATGCTTAGTGAAATAAGTCAATCGGAGAAAGACAACTATCATATGATCTCCCTGATATGAGGACGTGGAGATGCAACATGGGGGGTTGGGGGATAGTAGAAGAATAAATGAAAGAAGATGGGATTGGGAGGGAGACAGACCATAAATGACTCTTAATCTCACAAAACAAACTGGGGGTTGCTGGGGGGAGGTGGGATTGGGAGGGGGGAGGGGGCTATGGACATTGGGGAGGGATGTGCTATCGTGAGTGCTGTGAAGTGTGTAAACCTGGCGATTCACAGACCTGTACCCCTGGGGATAAAAATACATTATATGTTTATTAAAAAAAAAAAAATTTGGAAGGGGAGGCGAACCATAAGAGACTATGGACTCTGAAAAACAACCTGAGGGTTTTGAAGGGTCAGGGGTGGGAGGTTGGGGGAACAGGTGGTGGGTAATGGGGAGGGCACGTTTTGCATGGAGCACTGGGTGTTGTGCAAAAACAATGAATACTGTTACGCTGAAAAAAATAAATAAAATGGAAAAAAATGAAAAAAAAAGAAAGAAAGGATGAATACCCAACTTTTGTTGCAACATGGACGGGACTGGAAGTGATTATGCTGAGTGAAATAAGTCAAGCAGAGAGTCAAGTATCATATGGTTTCACTTATTTGTGGAGCATAACAAAGAACATGGAGGACATTGGGAGATGGAGAGGAGAAGGAAGTTGAGGGAAATTAGAAGGGGAGGTGAACCATAAGAGACTATGGACTCTGAAAAACAACCTGAGGGTTTTGATGGGGCGGGGGTGGGAGGTTGGGGGAACCAGGTGGTGGGTAGTAGGGAGGGCACGTATTGCATGAAGCACTGGGTGTTGTGCAAAAACAATGAATACTGTTTTGCTGAAAAAATAAATTAATTAAAGTCAGAAAAAAAAATGTAATTTTTTTTCCATACTGATTACTTTTTAAAGGAAATTTTAAAACTTTTGAATCAAACTATAATTTTGTTTTTAAAAATTCTCTTATTTTACATGTTTATCCATATTATATGTGTCAATATCTTCATTCTTACAGAAGACTTGCATAAATAAAGGAAATTGGCACATTAGAAGCCCTATGGCTATTTAAAATAAATGCACGTTCATACTCTTCTCTTTTTTTAAAGTTTTATTTATTTTTATTTATTTTTTATTTATTTTCAGTGTAACAGTATTCATTGTTTTTGCACCACACCCAGTGCTCCATGCAATACGTGACCTCCCTAATACCCACCACCTGGTTCCCTCAACCTCCCACCCCCCATCCCTTCAAAACCCTCAGGTTGTCCACAGTCTCTCATGGTTCACCTCCCCTTCTAATTTCCCTCAACTCCCTTCTCCTCTCCATCTCCCCATGACATCCATGTTATTTGTTATACTCCACAAATAAGTGAAACCATATAATTGACTCTCTCTGCTTGACTTATTTCACTCAGCATTATCTCTTCCAGCTACAAAAGTTGGGTATTCATCCTTTCTGATGGAGGCATGATACTCCATAATGTATATGGACCACATCTTCCTTGTCCCTTTGTCCATTGAAGGGCATCTTGGTTCTTTCCACAGCTTGGCGACCATGGCCATTGCTGCTATAATTCTAGATAGTTAACATGCAGTGTTATATTAGTTTCAGGGTACAATATAGTGATTCAACAATTCTGTACATCACCCAGTCCTCATCACAAAAAGTGTACTCCTTAATCTCCATCACCTATTTTGCCCATCCCCCCAACACATCTCCCCTCTGGTAACCATCAGTGTGTTCTCAATGGTTAAGAATCTGTTTCTTGGTTTGTCTTTTTCCCTTTACTAGTTTGTTTGGTATCTTAAATTCCACAAATGAGTGAAATCATATTGTTTCTGTCTTTCTTTGACTGACTTATTGCACTTAGCATTATACTCTCTAGCTCCATCCATGGCATTGAAAATGTAAGCTTTCATTCCTTTTTATGGCTGAAGAATATTCCAGCATGTGTGTGTGTGTGTGACTTCTTTTTTATCCAGTCATCAACTTAGAGACATTTGGGTTGCTTCCATATCTTGGCTATTGCAAATAATGCTGCTATAAACATAAGGGTACATGTATCCCTTTGATTTAGTATTTTTGTATTCTTTGGGTAAATATTCAGTAGGGTTATTGCTAGATCGTAAAGCAGTTCTTTTTTTAACTTTTTGAGTAATCTCCATACTATTTCCCACAGTGGTTATATCACTTTGCATTCCAACCAACAGTGCAAGAAAGTTGCTTTTTCTCCACATCCTTCCCAATATGTATTGTTCCTTATGCTGTTGGTTTTAGCCATATTGACAGGTGAGGTGATATCTCAATGTAGTTTTGATTTGACTTCCCTGGATACTAAGTGAAGATGAACACCCTTTTATGTCTGTTAGGTATCTGGATGTTTTCTTTGGAGAAATGTCTGTTCATGTCTTCTGCCTATTTTTAATTATTTATTTTTGGGGTATTGAGTTTTATAAGTTCTTTAAATATTTTGGATATCAGATATGCCATTTGCAAATATCTTCTCCCATTCTGTAGGTTGCCTTTTAGTTTTGCTGATTATTTCTTTCACTGTGCAAAAGCTTTTTATTGTAGCCCCAATAGTTTATTTTTGCTTTTGTTTCCCTTGCCTTAGGAGACATATCTAGAAAGAATTTGCTACAGCTGATGTCAAACAAGTTACTGTCTATGTTCTCTTCTAGGATTTTTATGGTTTTGTGTCTCACATTTAGGTCTCTACCACAATTTTGAACTTTCCTTCGTTTATGGTATAAGAAAGTGATAAAGTTTCATTCTTCTGCATGTTTCTATCTAGTATTCCCAACACCATTTATTGAAGAATGTTTTTTTTTTCCCTTTGCATATTGTTTCCTCCTTTGTCAAAGGTTAATTGACCATATATTTGTAGGTTTATTTCTGGACTTTCTATTATGTTCTATTGATCTATAGAGTCTTTTTTCTATTCTGTAATTTTCGAGATTGCTTTGGTTATTTGGGGTCCTCTGTGATTCCATACAAATTTTAGGATTCTTTGTTCTAGCTCTGTGGAAAATATTGTTGGTATTTGACAGGGATGGCATGAAATGAATAGATTACTTTGGGTAGCATAAACCTTTTAATAATATTTGTTCTTTCAATCCTTGAGCATTGAATGTCTTTCCATTTCTTTGTGTCATCTTCAATGTCCTTCATCAGTGTTTTATAGTTTTCAAGTACAGATCTTTCACCTCTTTGATTAGATTCTGCAGTATCTTATTTTTTAAATACAGTTGTAAATGAGATTGCTATCTTAATTTCTGGCCTAATATGTGATCTATTCTGGATAATGTTCCATGTGCATTTAAAAATAATGTGTAGGGGCACCTGGGTGGTTCAATGCGTTAAGCCTCTGCCTTCAGCTGAGGTCATGATCTCAGGGTCCTGAGATTGAGCCCCACATGGGGCTCTCTGCTCAGTGGGGAGCCTACTTCTCCCTCTCTCTCTATGCCTGCCTCTCTGCCTACTTGTGATCTCTGTCAAATAAATAAATAAAATCATTTAAAAAATAAAAAAAATAATGTGTACACTGCTGTTTTAGGATGAGAAGTTCTAAATATATCTGTTAAATCCATCTGTTTCAGTGTGTCATGCAAAAACATTGTTTCCTTGTTGGTTTTCTGTTGAGGTGCTCTCTCCATTCATGTAAGTGGGATGTTAAAGTCCCTAACTATTATTTTATTATTATTTATTAACTCCTTTTGGTTTGTTATTAACGGTTTTATGGATTTGGGTGCTCCTATGGTGGGTACATAAACATTTACAATTACTCTATATTCTTGTTGGCTTGTCCCCTTTAGAGGCATATAGTTTTCTTCTTTGTCTCATGTTGCAGTCTTTATCTTAATCTCTATTTTGTCCAACATAAGTATTGATACTCCATCTCTCTTTTGACATTTGTGTGCATGATTGATGTTTCTTCATCCCTTCACTTTCAATCTGCAGGTGTCTTTAGGACTAAAATGAGTCTTTCTTATAGCCAGCATATAAATGGGTCCTGTTTTTAATCCATTCAGTCACCTTGTCTTTTGAGTGAATCATTTAATTCATTTACATTCAAGGCCATTATCTATAGATACATATTTTTTGTCATTTTACTTGTATATAACCTTTTTGCATATAGCAGTCTATATTAAATTAATAGTCATTAAGTTTGAACCCATTCTTTACTCACTTTCTCCCCATGTTTTAGGTATATGTCATTATATTTTACATTGTTTTAGGTACTCTTTAATTTTTTTGTCAGAGAGAGGAAGCAAAGGGAGGAGGGGGCAAAGAGAGAAAGAAAGAGAATCTTAAGCAGGCTCCATGCCCAGTGTAGAGTCTGACATGGGACTCAGTCTCACGATCCTGAGATCATGATCTGAGCTGAAATCAAAAGTCAGATGCTTAACTGACTGAGCCACCCAGGCATGTCTTATTTTACATCCTTTAAATTTGTGAGTTCCTTGACTGATTTTTTACAAAAATATTCATTTTTACTGCTTTTGTGTCTCCTACCTTTCTAATGTTACTTTGGGGCTCTCCTTACCATTGAAATTGTCTCCTTCAATGTTTCTTGCAGGGCTGATTTAGTGGCTCTGAACTCCTTTAGTTTTCATTTCCTTGGGAAACTCTATCTCTCCTTCCATTTTTTTTAAAGATTTTATTTGTTTATTTGTTAGACAGAGAAAGCAAAAACACACGAGCAACAGGCAGAGCAGGCAGAGGGAGAAGGAGGCTCCCTGCTGAGCAAGAGGTTTGATGCAGAACTCAATCCCAGAACCCTGAGATCATGACCTGAGCTGAAGGCAGTCATTTAACAACTGAACCACCCAGGTGTCCCTCTCCTTCTATTCTTAAGGATAGCCTTGCTGAAGAGTATTCTGGCTGAAGAATTTTCCTACTCAGCACTTTGAATATATCATGCTGCTCTCTTTTGGCTTGCCAAGTTTCTACTCAAAAATCCCTCTTAGCCATATGGGTTTTGCCTTATAAGTTATTGTCTTAAAAACAATAACAAACATTTATAAAAACAAATAAAAACATTTTCAATGTTTTTAACATTTTTTATTACCATATGTTGCCAGTTTAGTTGCAATATGACTTGGTATGTATCTGCTTTTGTTAAGAGTTCTCTGTGCCTGTTGGATCTGAATATGGGTTTCCTTCTCCCAGATTAGGAATGTTTTCAGCTATTATTTCTTCTAATAAATTCTCTGCCCCCCTTTTATATCTATGCTTCTGGAGCTCTCATAATATGAATACTATATTTGATGGACTTACTGTGTTCCTTAAGTCTATTCTCATTTTTCATAGTGCTTTTTTTCTCCTTCTTTTGTTCTAGCTTGATTACTTTGCACTCCTCTGTCTTCTAGGTCGTTAATTCTTTCCTCTTCTTCTAGCCTGTTGTCCATTGCATCAAGTATGTTTCTCATTTCATTTATTTTTTTTTTCTCATTTCATTTATTAAGCCCTTTTTATCTCTGTGTGTTAAGGGTCTCACTCCTGTCTTCTACTCTTTTCTCAAGTCCAGTGACTTGATCATTACTTTGAATTCTCTATCAGGAATATTATTTATCAAGGTACCTAGGTGGCTCAGTGGGTTAAAGCCTCTGACTTCAGCTCAGGTCATGATTCCAGGGTCCTCGGATCCAGCTCCTCATCAGGCTCTCTGCTCAGCAGGAAGTCTGCTTCCCTTCCTCTCTCTGCCTGCCTATCTGCCTACTTGTGATCTCTGTCTGTCAAATAAATAAGTAAAATCTTTTTTTTAAAAAGGAATATTATTTATCTCTGGCCATGGCCTTATCCTGTTCTTTCAATTGGGATAAATTTCTCTGTCTTCTCATTTTATCTAAGTCTCTGTACCTGTTTCTCTGTGTTAGGAAAGTCAGCTACATCTCCTATTCTTGAGGACTATGGCCTTATGAAGAAGAGGTCCTGTAGTGCCCTGCCACATAGTGTTATCTGTTTCCCAGGGCTTGGTGCTCCAATGTGTGCTGTATGCTCTGCTGTTTTTTCCTGGCTTCTTTATCCTTCAGGCCAATCATCTGCGGAGGCTTCTCTATTGTGGGCAGTGTTTTGTCCCTGGCCTGAAAGTCGTGCATTTTAATTAGGTATGCTCTGATCTATTTGTGAAATAAGACCTGTCACTACCACCAGCAGAACTGAGGCTCTGCAAAATTCCTGAGTCAGGATATGTGATGTTGGCAGGGGTTTGGGCCAGTATTCCAGTGGCTAGGACTGAGGCAAGTGTGACTGGGAGGGGTTGTTTCATCACAGCCTAAAGGACAGGGCTTGTATAATCAGGTTAGATAGGGAGTATCAGCACTCTGCTGGCTCCCACCAGTGGCCCTGTGCTTGTCCTCTGAGGAACAGGGGAAAGAAATGACACCTTCCGGATCTTTTGCTCCTGGAGGAGTCTCTCTGTGAATGCCACCTCTCTGGAACATGGTTTGAGATGAGTGAATCACCTCCCCACTCTGTGTACCGGGCACTCTTCGGTAGCTATTTCTGTACTGTATGTCCTGGGGCTATTTGTCTGTCTTCTCCCCAAGAGCACTGCAATGCCCTGCAGGCTCTATCCCAGACAAGCTACTGACCTTTAAAATTCACCTTTAAGACCCATTGGTTGCAAGAGCTCCTGAAATTTGGCCCCTTACTTTCCAAAGCAGTTGCTACAAGCAAACTGGTATCAGGATTCATTTTGCTCTGTGAGCTCCCCTGCATATTCATGTCTATCACTCTTCTCTATGCCTCCCTCCCCACTATAGCATCCATGATCCATTTCTCTCCTAAACCATGTATCTGCCTGCCTTGTTCCTTCAATGTGGCCTCTTCTCTCCCTTTAGTTCTGGAGTTTGTTCTGTCAATCTTCTGGTCAATTTCTGGAATATATTTAGGATGATTTGATAGTTATCTAGTTGTACTCCTGGGATGAGGTGAACCTAGAGTCCTCCTAGTCCACCACCGTCTTCCAACGTTCTTTACATCAAAAATATTATGACAATACAGATAAGGGTTTCTTTAACTATATAGCTATGTTGAACAAAGCTAAGTATTCCTTATAGATGAGTTATTGAACCAAGAAAAGAACTCAGTAAAAAATATAGCCATTTCGTTGGCTAATCAAAATTCTAGAAACCAATAAAGAAATTATGTAAACATAATAAATTTCTGGAAATTCACACACTAGCTACTACAGTAACAAATAGTGATGTTTTATTAAATATTGTAGTATCTTCAGACTATATATACATATATGCTATATATATGTGTATACTATATATACACATATACATACATATATAGTGAACATAAGAATATCTATATCTCTCTATACATATCTCCCTTCCATTTCTAAAATTAACACTTGGTGCTAAACAATTTTATTCTATATGTTATTTCTTTTCATTTAGAATCATATGATATAAATGATAGCATAGTAAATTTAAAAATTGCTTTTTGGGTGTCTGATACCTTTACCTAAATACTTTGTCATCATGAAGAAATTTAAATGTGAATACTTTGTGGTATCAAACTTATCCAGAAATCTGAATATTATATGCAAAAATATAGTGGGCACTCAGAAGAGTATAATTTTTACTTATTTCTATGTACAGGTTTATTTCATAGACTCTAGATGGTATAGGACAGCCATTGCTAAATACTTGTTTCTAGTTTTGTTTTTTTTTTTTTTTTCTCATTTTATTTTTTTCAGCGTAACAGTATTCATTCTTTTTGCACAACACCCAGTGCTCCATGCAAAACGTGCCCTCTCCATTACCCACCACCTGTTCCCCCAACCTCCCACCCCTGACCCTTCAAAACCCTCAGGTTGCCCCAACCTCCCACCCCTGACCCTTCAAAACTTGTTTCTAGTTTTTATATGTAAATAAGAAAAACTATCAGAGCAGTTGACTGAGCCATTTGTAAAATTAACATGGAGGAGTGAATTTTTCTTCCTATTCCTATTTCTAAGACACCATGTTGAATATTATCAATGAATACAAATGAGAATGTAAAATAAACTAAAATTTACATTATTAAAAAAACTTTATGCAAATGTTTATTTAAATGGAAAATTCCCCTGGGCATTTAAAAATATTTGCAAACAGATTGTTAACTGTGACTGATAGGCAAAGATAGTAAAGCTACAGTTTTAGTAGCTGCTGCCAGCCAAGGATCAACTAGAAATTGAGATTGAGCAGCTGTGAAGCTACAGAGCAAGTTAATTGCCAAAATAATTATAAATAATGCATATAAAAATTAATTTCCACACAATTTTCAGAGGTAATAATATTATGTATGTAATATAGTGTGAAAGGTATTCTGGCCCATTGACCTATGAATAAATAAAGGAGGAGAGGGAAGGGAATGGAAGGGAAGAAAATGGAAGGGAAGGAAGGGAGGAAATCACAAATATAACATTACCATTAATTTCCCTACTATGATTCTGAATAAATTTTTCATTCCCCCTTCTTTCAACAATTCCTTATTGAATTGTTGCCTTTAATTTTGGGTATAGTATATACCCAGATATATAGTATTGGTATATAATGTGCAAAGAAGAATAGCAAATGCCCCTGTGGGGCTTTTACTCCAAAATAAGGATACAAATAAGCAAACAAGTTAATTGCAGATAGATCAGAACAAGTTCTGTAAAGTATAGGGATATGATGAGAATGAGGATAAGGACATATCACTGGGAGACCACCGCTCTGAGTTGGTGAGAATTGAACTGAGTCCTCAAGACATGATAGGAGGAAGGCTTTTTGACAAACATCATTGTGAGTTGAGAAAACATCATGTTCAAAGACCTAAGCAACCAAACATATTTATCACAGTGAAATGTTAGATAATAAACTAATTTTTTCATTTCACTGTTCTTGAAGATTATCAGGATCCTATTAACTCAGCTGTCTGTGCCTAAACACTGGTATGTTTCTTGTTATTATATCTAAAATCTAAGATATTAAAGGTACCATTGATTTCACTTTATATTAGACCTAAGATGCTGACTTACTTTTATATATAAATTTTCTTCTCTTTGATTCATAGCTTGTGATTTTAGTATCGCTATGGTTTCATTTTCTGGTTAAGAATAGAAAATTGCCTGGTCAAGATATTTGCTTAGAGAGTAACTCAATACTAACAGAGTACTTTTACAAAATCAAATTATCAATGGATCTCAACATTGTACTATCCTACTTATTTCTGATATTGGCATTTCAAATATTAGCTATCAAATATTTTTATTGTTGAATTATTATAATTGCAAAGAGCTCATGCTATTTTAGATCTCCCTAATCCTTCTGCAAAGACTGACCATTCTCTCATTTTCCAACTGGTAACCTACAGAGCATGCTTCAGTTATTACCTGTTCCAGGCAGATTTCTACTCCCCGCTTCTGTCCTCTTATGCTTCTCTGTGGACCTGGTAGATACCATTATCAACTGATCATACAGTAGTATCTGTTTCCCCATACTAGACTGCTTAATACTTTAATTGTTTTTAGGCTTCACATATATTGATCTGATGAAATGTTTGTTGATGTTGGGGAGGGGGGATGTCCTATCAGCAACCTTCCCTATGCTAATCTGGGGATTGTCATAGTGACAGGAGGTTCACTAGTCTGAAAATCTCCTATTGTAAACCACTTCACTTTATATAAAGGGACTTTCAAAAAAGAGATTGTATTGATTTGAGAGAGAACATGCACACACACAAGGAGGGGGAGCAGGAGAGGTTGCTGCAGAGGGAGAGGGAGAAGCAGGTTCCATGCCAAGCAGGGAGCACAATGCAAGGCCCTGACCCTGGGATCCTGACTTGAGCTGAAGGTAGACACTTAACCAACTGAGCCACCCAGGTGCCCGTAAATAATGGGACTTTTAAAGAGCCTATATTTGATTGTCCAAGCTCCAAGATCTAAACCTCTATGAGGCTAGGTACCAAAAGGGAGGGTCAAGGTGATTTAATGATCATCTGTTATATAATGGTTTGGCTAAAGTTTATGAAGAAAGTTATTATGCCATAGAGTGGTAAATTTAGCCATGATGAAAACTGCCAAAGAGTGTGTGACTAATTATTAAACTCACACTGCATTCATAAGTTTCATTTTTTCCCAATATTAATGAATGGGCTGATAGTATCAGTCTATCTAAAAGGTCACTTCATCTATGACATTCTTTTTGTAATCTTTCCATCAATATTAAGATAAAGGTAAATGCCATATTCTTGTGTGTTTTTCTTTGAAAACATTTAGCAAATGCCAAGCCATTGTAATTCTTCTAGCTACTCAATATAGAAGGAAGCTGTGGGTTATTTTTATTTTCCTTCAGCAATACAACAACAGACAATGATGGTTTTACAAGTCAAGATAAACATGAAAAACATGTTCTCTCAAGATGAATCAGGTAACCTTTGGTGTTGTAAGAGTTGCTCACTCTCTAGGAGCATATCTTCTTGCCAGCAGTAAGCCCCAATTATTATCTAAATATTAAATTCGTAACAAACTATAATAGACCTTATTTAATCATTTAGATATTTGATGCCTGATTCTCTTCTCTCTCAGTCTGAAAACATGTGAAGTGGATGTCCACAAAATAAAACTTTTTTTCCTTATTTGTATGTAGTTACACAATCGGGTATGGAGCAATGGGAACCATTAACTCAGTTTCCATATTTCCCCACATCGTTAAACATTTCATCTCTATAAGAGATGTTAGCTAAAAAAAAAAAAAAAAAACCTCATCTTCTATAGTCGGGAGACCACAACAATTTATAAGAGAAAGAAATGAGCTCATGTTACATCTATGGAGTTGAAATCATGGCAAGATAATTCATTCACTGCCGTTCTCCATGGAATATATAATTAATCTAGGAATCCATCATGCAGCAGTTTGGTTTGTTGAAAGCCATGTGAAGTGATCTTTCCATCATTCACTTGTTTAGCTCATTAAGGGGTGAAATATGTGTATTGAGAGGTGGTAAAATATGGTGTTTAAGAGCATGGATGCAGGAGATAGCCTGCCTCTGTGTAAAACCCAGCCCGTAACTCACTAGGTACCATTCTCTGTGATTCAGTTTCTTCATCTGTAAAATAATAATACTAATAGTACCTGCATTACAGTGTTGTTGTATGGATTAAATGAGTGACCATATATTAAGAAGTTTTACAGAGTCTGGCACAGGAGAAATTCTGTATAAGTGTGAGCTTCCATTGCTATTATTTTATGTACTTCCTAGGACTCTATTATTCAAAAGTCAGCCCTCCTTAAAACATGGACAGTAAATGTTCTCCAGTGATGGTTGTTCTAATACTGAATTGGGGTATGGATTGGAAAATGGTAGAGTTAATTCCAAATGTCAATTCATTTGGTCAGTTGAACTATAATGATTATAACAGAGTGTTTATACAAATAAGCCATGAAGTTTTCCAAGATGGAATTTATAATGCCATGGTGAAAAGAAATACAGTGGATTTTAATAAAATGCAGGATATAGAATGTGCTCAATAAAGGCATGGATATAATTTGATTTTGGTGGCCTTGCAAGGTTTTAAATTATTATTCAGATGAGATATTTGGACTGAAAGTGGAAAGATATATATGATTTTGACAGGTAGACATAGTTGGATAAAGGACTTTGTTGTGACTAATTCACGATATATATATATATATATAGAGAGAGAGAGAGAGAGAGATGATAGATAGATGGATGGAATATATAATAGTAGATGACTGGACAAACAAATTAGGTATTGATTGAGAATGTTAGAAATCTTAAATCCTCACTAAAGAAACTGACACATCTTGAGATGAGAAAGCCATTGTTAAGTGTTTAAACAGAATGGAGATATAATTGAATCTGACTGTTAGAAATAAAATATTGGCAGTTGTATAGATAATGTCCAAGAAAATTTAGTGAACTATTCTAGTAAAATAGTGCTTTGAATTCATGTCTTGAACTTCTACACCTACCACAAACACAGTACAAAAAGTATAAAATAAAATAAATAATACAAGATGTACTCTATAAAACAGAAAAGGAACAATAACCTGGAGTGGTGAGAACTGGGGCATTAAGTTCCACCCCACTAGTATCTGTATCCAAAAGCAAGAAATGTTACTGGTTGGGTAAAGAGGACAACAAGGACCACGTGCATAGTGAAGGACTGCTGTGAGATACAGGGGCAGCCAAAGTACCTTACTTTCCCTGGAAGAAGCCGGAAGACAACTGCCCCACAGACTGGAATGCCAGCTTATACATAGGTAACTATACCTGAAGAAAATATAAAAAGCCACTTGGACTGATGAGCTTGGTCCAAATTTATCTTCTACCAACTTCATGCAAGGGAAGGACCCTCAGTGAACAAGTTAAAACCTATCATCATCAGACTTGAAGTATGGGGAAGATAAATTCCCAAAATGAATACTCCCAATGGCGGAAGAAAAACTAAAAGACAAACGACCAACAAAATCACCAGTTGAAGAATGAATTCACTGTCAAAATGGAAGAAAACAATAATTTAAAAAATTTATGAAGTCCTAGCCTCAGCAATCAGACAACAAAAAGAAATTAAATGCATCCAAATTGGTAA
Organism: Meles meles; assembly: GCF_922984935.1. NCBI lineage: Eukaryota > Metazoa > Chordata > Mammalia > Carnivora > Mustelidae > Meles > Meles meles. Next base: position 68,976,857 of record NC_060079.1, read on the forward strand.
AGAAGAAGTCAAACTATCACTCTTCGCAGATGATATGATACTATATGTGGAAAACCCAAAAGACTCCACTCCAAAACTGCTAGAACTTGTACAGGAATTCAGTAAAGTGTCAGGATATAAAATCAATGCACAGAAATCAGTTGCATTTCTGTACACCAACAACAAGACTGAAGAAAGAGAAATTAAGGAGTCAATCCCATTCACAATTGTACCCAAAACTATAAGATACCTAGGAATAAACCTAACCAAAGAGACTAAGAATCTATACACAGAAAATTATAAAGTACTCATGAAAGAAATTGAGGAAGACACAAAAAAAATAAAAAATTTATGATCCAAGAGTATGTAATTAATAATATTATAAAAGAATGATAAATTATGAAAGAAAAAGAGGTGCAAATGAACCAGCAGGAAATGGACAAGGGATTTTTTTAAATTAAGTAAAAATGAAATCAGACACATACAATTGAATTTTCCTTAAATCAGTCAAAGGAAAACAGTAAATGTGTAATTCAGATAGGATACACCAAGGGTCCTTTTTTTTTAAAGATTTTATTTATTTGACAGACAGAGATCACAAGTAGGCAGAGAGGCAGGCAGAGAGAGAGGGGGAAGCAGGCTCCCTGCCAAGCAGAGAGCCTGATGTGGGGCTCCATCCCAGAACCCTGAGACCATGACCTGAGCTGAAGGCAGATGCTTTAACCCACTGAGCCTACCAGGCGCCCCATAAAGGTTTTTCAGTAAAAAAAATATTTCTAAATTTTTAATATCATTTTTAAATGAAAAAATATTAAACACAGAAAACAGATGATAACCTAATACAATAATTTTAACAGGGAAGAAAAAAATGGAATGGTAGAAAAAAAATAAAATATGTAGTGAGAATGAAGACTTTACAGATGTAAAGAATGATGTGAGATTTTAGATTAAAAGTAAATATCTAGCGCTAACTGATATAAACAATAAATTTTCATGCACATTGATATTAAATTTAAATTTAAAAACCCTAGAAAGGAAAAGAAGGGCCATTACATGACAAGATAAAGAAGTCACTGAAAACGTATAGCAATTTGAACTTGAATGTGCTTAAAACCATAAATGAATGTTTTTAAAACACAGGAGGAATTAAAAGGAAAAATGGGAATGTATCATTCTCTCTCAGATAATAAGAGTAATATTTTAAAAATGACATACACAACATATGATCTAATATAAATATAGAAACCTGAAATCTACAAATATATGATGTTCTATTTTTTAAGGTTCATGTATTGAACCTTAACAAAAATTGACTACACATAGATGAGAAAAAATAAAGACATTTCAAAGAATGATATCTTAAAAACCACATTTCCTTTTACCGGGATGAGAGAGTACTTTTCCAAAGCTTTCTATCTTAGTTACTGATTAGAGGATCAAAATATCAAAGCTAAGGATGATGATGAGTATCAATTTATCCATCAAATGTAAAGCCTGTTTTCTAAAAAATCATTACAGGACTCAAGACAGAATTGTAAGCTTCTGTGGAATTTATGGACACTTAAAATATGAACATGTTCTCTTATTATACTTTTGACTCAATTCCCATTCACCTGTTTCTTGATTGATTTTCTTATCTTAAAATAAGGAGATTCGATTATATAATGGTTAAGGACCCTTCCAGTTCAGGAATTGCATTATGATACATCTTTAATCTTTCAACTGCTGCATTTTCTCCATGTGTCTTATAGAGATAGTTTGCCTTTCTTAAAAGTGACAGAGAAAAGAGATCTTGGGGAATCAGACAAATCTGATCTTGAATCAGGTCCTGCCACTCACTAATTGTGTAACTTTACATGAGTTATTTACTGTTGAGCAAGCTCTTCCATCTCTGAAAATAAAATCAACCTCAGTTTTCAATGATGTGAAAATGTTTTGACGTTTCAACCAATGTTGACCCCCAAAAATTGCAAGTCGTCTATTAAGTGCTGGGCATTAAATGTGATAGATTAGAGAGAGACAATCTAGACTGTGGAACACACAGTATTAATTCCTTCCCTCTCTATTCCTCACCTTTCTTCCTAAGTCTTTGTCCCCAAGCACTAGTGTCTTACTCAGCATCAACAAACTTGCTTTGTATATGTTAAAACGGGCATGCAGGGGAACCTGGGTGGCTCAGTTGGTTAAGCATCTACCTTCGTCTAAGTCATGATCTCTGGGTCTTGGATGGAGCCCCATGTTGGGCTTCCTACACATTTGGGAGTCTGTTTCTCTTTCTCTTCCTCTTCCTTCCCCACTGCTCATTCTCTCTCAAAATCTTAAAAAAAAAAAAATGGGAACGAGAAAATAAGGCACAACAGTGCTAAGGAAGAAGCCTCTCTCCACTGGAAAACTGGATATCTGAAACTTAAGCATACTGTTGAGACCCAACCAATTTCCAATGTCAGACATAGTTTATGGGTGTTTGTCTCCAGCTCTTTGTTGAGCACAATACTGTGAGAGCTGCTCAGCAATTTGCAGGACAGAATAGCAAGGCAGACACTCTCTCTGCTCTTTTCATAATTTATACTAAATTGATGCAGGCAGATAGCATGAAATGCCTTTTTGCTTTCCAGGTTTGAAACAACTAGTGAATCATTTATATGTTATTTTCCTTGTTTGGAAATTAAATATTCTCCATATTGAGGATTTTGGAGTATTTGAGAGGGGAAGATTATTCAGTATACCTTGTGTGATGATAACCTACACTGTAATTCAAGCAAATTTACTTCCCAGGATATAAAATTTCAAGGCACTCAGACAGGAATATTATCTCAGTTTTTGGTGAGATTTTTCATATCTGTTTTTAATTTAGTCTTTAAATTTCATACTAGATATAAAGTACAATTTCCTCACTTTCCTCACTGCAATTTTTAACATTTACAAAGTAAAACCTCACTTTAGATTAGGCTGTGGCAAATTTTCCTTTTCAAGGCATTGACAATTTTCGAATTTATGGTCTGACAGTACATTAAACAAACCAAAACACAAATATTCAAAAATTAAATTCGCGTTAACTATAAACACACACTGCCACAAGAAAACTCTAAAAATAGCTTTACTAAATGAACCGCACTACTGAAATATGTAAAATTCTAGATGCCTCACTATTTTTGTGCTTTGTCTCTAAGAAAGAGTGCATAAAAACAGAAACGAGTAAATTAGGAAGATCTTTAGAAAGGAGTCATCTTTCCTTAGCAGCCTGAATACTTAGCAAAACTTAACAGACTTTCATTTTTTCTTTCTTTTTTAATTTTTTAAAAAGATTTTATTTATTTATTTGTTTATTTATTTATTTATGGACAGAGAGAGAGACAGCGAGAGAGGCAACACAAGCAGGGTCAGAGGGAGAAGGAGAGGGAGGGCAGGCTCCCCCGCCAAGCAGGGAGCCTGATGTGGGGCTTGAACCCAGGACCTTGGGATTATGATCTGAGCTGAAAGCAGAAGCTTAACAACTGAGCCACCCAGATGCCCCATCATTTTTCTTCCAATAAAACAAAAATCTTTTTGTGCCTTACTTCCCCATTCCTGGGGTACATGAGGATGTATAGATGTCTTGGAAATATACACAAGAGGAACTTGTGTGTAAGTGACTGACCTCATGTTGATTTCACATATTCCAGAATTCCTACTGTCCAGAAAATCTTCCTCTCATCCACTTAAATATCTCAGATTAAGCTACTGTGTCCAAGGGAAAATAAATGAACATGAATTGTTTATATATTAAGTTGGCAGACTGCCCTATTCATCCAAAATTATTTAACAGTTACATGAGCCAGATGTTGTTCTTTATCCCATTACCATATTAACTCATGATAGTTGATCAGATAAAGTAGTGTCAAAAAAATTTTTAAGAGAACAAGGAATTATGCACATGATGTTTAAAAATTTGCAGCAGAACAGGAAGAGGAAACCAGAAATGTCTGGAAATTAATTTAAAGGTAGGAGGCATTGAAAATGAAGTGTAAGCAAAATCAGGTAAAGAATGAAGGATAATAGATACTGATGAATAACAAGTTTCAGAGGAACCTTTTCAGTGATTTTCCATTATACAGTTGTTTTGATCTTATTGTTGGATCCTACAAAAATGTCTGGGTTTGGTTGTTTGCATTGATACAACCATGTAGTCATTCCAATTAAAGAACCATTCTGTCCCCTCTGAACCTCCTTCTTTTCTAAACATATGTCAATTGCTTTTCTTCTTTCTCTTTCCCAATCCACTTTTCTCCAATGCCCTTATAGATAAGTACGCATTCAAACAATTTGATCTGTCAGGGAAGAGAGAAGAAGGTGAATAAAAATGCAGATGACAGAACATCGGCTCTGGTTCAAATTTCCCATTCCATCATATCATATTGCCAAATTTTAAGAATTTTCTGCTACATTATATTGGCAAGTTCTTACCTTACTATCAATTCCCACTCCAGAGATATGATAACAGCTCTAGATCTTCAAATCTTGACTATCCAAAACTAGATGATCACTCTTCCTTCCACACAAGGTAAAAATCACAAAACCATTTACTTTGATCCAAGTATTCTGTTTAAGACATGTTTAAAGCTTTCACTTTTTTGATAAAAATAATCTTCTTCCATAAGTAAAAGCTATGTATAATTACTGGTATTTCAATCCCTGGTATTCACTAGGAAATTTACATGGTAATCTTTCTCCTGAAAGCCCCAAATAGGTATACCACCATCACTATACCAATACTTATTACATAGCCTCTCCTCACCTCCCAAAGTTATAAACGTCATCCAGTAAGAGCCAAACCCCAAACTCTCCTTTCGTCATTGTGCTTAATTCTACCCCTAACGAACAAGGGATGTCTTTTTGTGAGATAAGAGTTATTATAACAATTTGTAGAATGTGAAATTTCTGTCCAAATAATCAGTATCACATGTGACAAAAGCATTTCTAAATCTTCTTGAGCATGCTTTTCCATAAAGGAATCTTGTACAACTGGAACAACCAAACTTCAGGAATACCCTCTTTATCGAGAAAGATGAAAGTCCAGAAAAGAAGCAGAGTCAAAGAATGACACAGATATAAGTGGTGAAGGGCCCTATGATTTACAAAGTCCATTTCCCTCGGTATTCAGATTAAGAGTTATAAGCGATTTAATACTTTCTCAATGATACAGAATTAGTTGAGAACAAGGACTTAACTTCTGATAGTCTCAATTCTCAATAACACCTTAGGGGTTTTTTTTTCTTTCTTTTTTTTTTTCCTTTTTTGTTTTTTTGTTGGGGGAGTGTAAAGAAATGTCAAATTCTCCAACCCTCAAATAATAGTTTTAGTATCCTTTAACCATTTCTAATTCTCTTATATGATGACTTTCCAATCTCCATATTGTTACGAATGTCAAAAACTATTAGCAAAAATAAGCTCATTTCCAAATTTATAAAATTACTTCTATCTATTCTTGACTTCAGATGTCTTAACAAAAAAAGAAGAATATCTTTTTTGTACAGGAACACCTGCCAGAATTATGATTAATATATATATATGTATATATACACATATGAATGAATATATGTATGTATATATAAATACATATATATATTCATCCTACCTATATATATTCTATTTTTTCATTCTACCTATATATTTAATGTATATAATCTATCCTTCTAATCTCCCCTAAAAATTAATGGCTTTCAATATACTTGCCTTGGTTAACGTTTATGAGCATTTAAAAGTATTTGGGATCTAACAAAGTGAATACAGTTCAAAAACTTTCACATGTCTACATGACAAGCAGTGCACAGCATTTTTACTGAGGTATTTTGTGCCTGAGGCCCGTGATTAACACTGCCAAGGAATTTCCTGGAATGTAGGCTGGAATATTCTAAATTCTGAACACATTCCCTCAAATTTCAAGTACCTTTGAAAAATGGAAAAGGGAATGTTGTCATTTATTTGACTTGGCTGGAAAATATTTTTAAAAGCACTTTCTTCAATAGGGTAATATTTATTAAGAAAATAAAAAATATTCTACTTTCGTAAGTGGTTCTCAGGAAAGTATGTCTAAATTTATGCCTAAATTTACTGTAATCAGTAGTAAAATGCTTTATGAAAATAATGCTGATCTTACTACATCAATAATGTATCATTAATATGGCTGTCTTACAATTATGAATAATCAGATCTCAAAACATAAATTCTGCAACCTCAAGTGATATGGGCTATTTCATTGCCAGAAGCAACTAAACCATTCAGCAGAGAAGATTCTGTAACTTTTTAATTTTTTAAAATCTCTGTATTGGAAATTTAAACTCCTTTCAAAACCCAAATCCCTTTATAATTGAGGAGGTTTTTTTTTCTTTTGTAGAATATCTGCATTCTTATTATAATATTGCTATATAAATTTCTTGTTCTATTTACCTGGTAATAATTATTTGTTAGCTAAGGTCTTGGGATTAACAGCTTTCTCTGCAACTTTTTCTTATAGATTTTATTTCTTAACCTTTGCTCATGTACACATTCTTCCTTCTGAAAAGACTGAAGAATCTCTAATTTTGTGTTCAAAGGGCTAATACCTTCATGTCTGAAATTAATAAGCAGATAGTGAATGTTCCACAGTACAAGCTAGCTCATTCATTGTTTCCCTGTACTATGGTTTTGTTTAGCTTCATGAAGATACCACATCTCACATCCCCCAGAAAAAATAAATTGTTTTGCCACAAATTGGTAATCTAAAGCAGTACAAGGCAGCTCAGAGACTTTTCTGAATAAGAGTGTCAACATTGGGTGTTTGGCAGAATGAAGTGTTGTGGACAGCTGGTGGGAGTTCAGATTCTTCTAACTGAGAAGAAAAACTACTTTGGGACCCAAAGATTTTTATTTTTAACCCAATATAAACTCTTTGCAGTAATCAGCTGATAGTTTGTAGACAACATCATTCATATCCTTATATGAAGTACTCAATAGAACATTTAAGGTAAAACAGAATTTTTTTGTTCTTTAATATTTAGTGTGAAAATAGATCTTTCTTAGAGCCCTCAGGTGATAAAACTGCCATTTTTTCTATTATGAGACGCAAGAGCATAATGGTAAAGAACTGCCTTCATCATCAGATGTGTCTGGGTTTAGGGAATAACTCTTCCATTTATTGGTTATGAATTACAGACAACTTATTTTACTTTGGCCATTCAATCTCCTCATCTGTTCAATAGAGGTCATTTCATTACTTCATAGGGTGGTTATGGAAATGATAATAAATGTGAAGCACTTAGCACAATACCTGAAATTTAACAAGTGCCATAAGAAGAATTTGCCATTCTATTTTTATATTTATGACTAGTACCATGGTTGTTTAACTTTGTGCAGTAATGGATAAGTGGCTTGCCAATAGTCCCCAAAGCAGAATTCAACAGTTCGGGACGCTAGAAAAACTATATGAATAAAGAAAAACAAGAAGGAGAAGTGTTAAATCTCAAAATACATATTATGGGTGATAGTTATCTGTGTAACTTGTTCATGATGTGAGTTTATGGAAAAGAACAAATATTTTTTTAGTTAGGCTTTGAAACTTGAGGTCGATTATCAAAATCAAAAGTAGAGTCAGTTTTCCAGTTGCCACTGCTTGACTGTGTGCTCTCAGTTTGAGGTGAGATTCCTTGCGTTATTCTTCTGGTATTTGTTGGCTTTGTATCATTTCGCCTCCTTGTCAAAATTCAGTGTTGGCTGCATGAAAGCAACCGGCATTTGTTTCTTCTGGCAAAGAGAAGTGGTAGGAGGGTGACTGGGAGCCTTGTTTATAGAATAACGGCATTAGTGAACATTTTTGATCCTTAGGCTTTCATCCCAAGAAAAACCGTGAGGGAAGTTGCAAACAGTAAAAATTATTTCCTTCGCTCTAAAACTGGAATGATAACAGGATTTTTTCTTTTTTTTAACAGTGCCTACTTGTAAAATCAGTACAACTGACATTTCCTTAGGTACGTTAACGTATAATGCAGACAACTGGTTTGGTTTTTCCTGCATGAATGTGCCAAGTATTTAATTTATTTTAAATGAGTAATTTATTTTAAGTGTGAACCTGTTGTATATGTACATATATACCATGTCAACAACAGATCAGAATTATCAATTATTTAAGTTTTTATAGAAACTGATCAGGAAAATGAATAAACATGTCATGTGTCTGTCAGCACCAACTGAAGGTTATAGGAAGAAGTCTTATATTTCTGACCATGCATACACTATTTCCCCAAAATATATATAATCATTAAAAGGAAAATGAGTAGAACATTTATAGAAATCTGCTTTACAAGTTTTGTTACAAACAGCCCACATTTTTAGGTCTGAGGTGACTTGCTTGGATACTTGGATGCTTTGAAAGAATTGCTTTTTTCCTTAAGAAAATTAACACAACTGCTTCCTAGACAGAGGTTTCTTTTTTTCTTTACTTAGAAACATACAATGTACCCAAGTTATAACAAAGATTATTATGCTTAAGTAAATATCAACCACAATTTCATTTTATTGTTTAATACTTTTCAGCTTTATCATGGTATAATTGACAAAATTAAAATATTTAAACTACACATAGTGATGTTTTGAGATATATATATAGTGACATATATATGATTATATATATAGTGACATACATATATGATTATATATATATAGTGACATATATATATATATGATTAGTGATGTGGATTGTCCAATCCAGTTGATTAACACATCTATCACAGTATTTATTTATTTTTGGTGAGAACATTAAAGTTCGTCTCTGCAAATGTCAAGTATATAATACAGTGCTATCAAATACTAGATCCTCAGACTTTATTCATCCTATAGCTGAAATTTGTACCCTTTTAGAAATTTGTACCCTCTTAGCAGTGTCTGTTTTCCAGTCCCCTCTCCCCACACCAAGCCCCTGGCAACCACTTCCCTACTATCTGTTGTGTGAACTTGACATTATTTTTAGACTCTACCTTTAAGGGAAACCATGCAGTATTTATCTTTCTTTGGCTTATCTCAGCATATGTCCCCAAGTTCCATCCATGTTATCACAAATGGGAAGTTTTCCTGCTTTCTCATGGCTGAATAATATTCCATTCTGTGTGTGTACACATCCATTGTATCCATTTGTCTGTCTATCCATTTGTCTGAAGCAACACAGGTTGATTCCATATCTTGGTATTATAAACTGCAATAAATATGAGTGTGCAAGTATCTTTTTGAGATTCTGTTTTATTTCCTTTGGATATGTGGCCAGAAGTAGGATTGCTGGATCACATGGTAAATTTGTATTTAATTTTTTTTAATTGAGGAATTTCCATACTGTTTTCAAAGTGGCTGTATTATTTACATTCCCATTCATGGTGCATAGGGTGCCTTTTCTCCACATTCCCACCAACACTTGTTATCTGTCATCATTTTTATAATGGCCATTCTAACAGGTATGAGGTGGTATCTCACTGTGATTTTGATACAGATTTCCCTGATGATTAGTGATGTGGATTGTCTGCTGGTCATTTATATGTCTTCATTGGGGAAAAAAATGTCTATTCAGTTATTTTATTATTAGAAGGAATAATCATAATGGTACTGGTTCTGATATTTCTAGTGAGTGAATTAGTTTCAATTCTGATCATATGAAGTCTTCACTATAAAGGCTCTCAAACTATTATCAAGTATCTATAGAACACAAATTTTGGCTGAATTTACACAAAATTAATGAGTTTATTCTAATACATTTATTTAAATGAAATATATAATATCTCTCTATAGACGCACACACACATACACAAAAAAACACCTAAATATATACAAACTAAATTAACCAGCTAGCAAAATTGCAGTTCTAGAATATGAAATACCTCATATTATTTAATATTTAAATTTGTTATTTTTCCATCTTTGTTTTAGAATATTTTGACAAACCATAATCTCATGAAACAAACTGAAGGTTGCTGGGGGTGGGGGGTAGGGTTAGGATGGCTGGATTATGGACGTTGGGGAAGGTATGTTCTATGGTGAGAACTGTGAAATGTGTAAGCCTGATGATTCACAGACCTGTACCCCTGGGGCAAATAATACATTATATGTTAATTTTTTAAAAAGACCATTTTGACAGATGCTTCTGTCAAAAAGCATAAAAAGTATTTTTTAACTTTTTGTTTTAGCTTATTTTCTTGTTAACTCTATAATGAATAGTATTTCTCCTAAGAATTGGCCCTTGACATTTTTATCTATTTACTTCCAAGAATATCCTCAGATTCTTAAAAATGAGACCATTTCTTACCTGCAGTTAGTGCATTCTTCTGGGAAAAGACAAAATAATAGCAGGTAAATGTTCTCTCGTATACGTTCACCTTTCAACTGTGATTAGATATTGCCAGTTCCCAAAATATAAAACTAGGAGATGAACAACTTGAGTTTTAGGGCCAGTTTTGCTACCATCTATTTACTCTTGGAAAACCTTGATTTAGCCTATTTGCTCACCTATGAAGTGTTCAAAAGAGTGAATGATTACTGTCTATTAAATACTTATATGAGAAGGAAAGAATTTATAGCTGTTCTCACCCAAGCATAGCTGGTATACCACTAATGAAAATAATGTTTCCATCTTTAATCTGAGTTTTATCTGAATTTGCTGTGTTTTCTGTTATATAACATAGATACTAAAAAGGCAACTGAGTCTGGCTATTGGAAACATCTCAAACATACTGGAATAGTTCATGTCAAGCTTGCACCTAATAAAACATGTTCACCAAAAGCACATCACTTTGCAATCCAATAAGGTGGGAAGAATGGATTGTGTTAGGTTTGTGGTGCACTTGACAAAATTAAAAGTTCAAATGACTAGCCCCAGGTAATGAGCCAAAACCCAGATTGAGACAAAGGTCTTCTAACTCTAACAGTAAGTTACATTGCTACACGTGCATTTCTAAAAGGGCACAGTGTTGGGGCACCTGGCTGCCTTGGTGGGAGAAGCATGCAACTTTTGATCTCAGGTTGATGAGTTAGAGCCCCATATTAAGTATAGAAGTTGAAGTAAACTTAAAAAAATAAAAGGGCATGCTGATTATTTTCAATGTAGATTCACATATTACTTACTTGTGATTTTTAAAATTTGTAATATTTGCTTTCTTTAAATTAAACCTTAACATATCCTTCCTGTTTATTTTGTATACATAAAAATATACCATTATATAGTGTAGTATTTAAAACCCAAAAAACTTTTTTTTTTTGCATGAAAAGTGACAAGTCCTTGAAAAATTTAAAGACTGAGTGGATCCTCTCTGCTATTTCCATGAATACAACTATAATTAATCACAAACAGAAATAAATAATCCCCTCTGAATTTAGATTCATCTTCTCAAGGTCAGGCTTCTCTGGTAAACAATGCAAAAGACTACTGGGAAACCTAAAGTCGAAGTTCAGAAAGAATACACTGCATACCTGTGGTGTTAGTATAGTACCAATAAAATGAATTAATTACTTTTCTCTAAATATTACATTCACATACTAAAAGTTACTGGAAGGTTATTTCTTTTTGTAAAATATATCCCATTTATATTTGTATCACATTGTGAATGCCCCCATTCTGCCTTAACAATAAGCTCTCGATCTCTCATTATATAAACTAAAGTTTTATACTTCTAAAACAATGATAATTCTAAAATATCAAAATGGTTTGTCTTCCCAGTCAATATCACTGCTTAATAAGACTGAATAATAAGGATCATCTTTATATAGTAATTACTAGAAAAGAATTAGATCATATACATTTTTAGGTCGAACATAGATTCACAAAGGATGACCTGTGTAAGTCTGCTTAGCATAAAAGTTATCTCACAAAGAAAACCTTAAATCTAACTAATTGATGTATTTTTAAAAAAATAGGATATGGAAATTTTTTATTGTGGTAAAATATACATTATATAAAATTTGCTACTGTAACCATTTAAAAATGTTCAGTGACATTCATTCCGTGTTGTACCACCATGACCACTATTTTCAAGTATTTTTCATCATCCCCAAAAGAACTCTAACCACTTAGCAATGACTCTTCATTCTCCATTCCTTCCTTTCTCTGGTAACCTCTAAAATATTTTTGGGGGACGCCTGGGTGGCTCAGTTGGTTACGCGGCTGCCTTTGGCCCAGGTCATGATCCCGCGTTGTGGGATCAAGTCCCACATCCGACTCCTTGCTTGGCGGGGAGCCTGCTTCTCTCTCTACCTCTGCCTGCCATTCTGTCTGCATGTGCTTGCTCTTTCTCTCTCTCTGACAAATAAATAAATAAAATCTTAAAAAAAAAAAATTTTTGGTCCCTGCCTATTCTAGGTACATTATCATATAATTGGAATCAAACAATAGTTGCCTTTTTATTTCATGGAGAGTATTGTTTTTAAAATTCAACCATGTTATAGCACATGTCAAAACTTCAGTCCTTCCTCTAGTTGTTTTTATCCATTCATATGTTGATGAATACTTGGTTAGTTTCCAGTTTTTGGCTATTCTAAATAGTGTTCCAAATAAACACTGAACATACAGGTATCTCTTTGAGCCCCTATTTTTAATTCTCAGTTTTACATCTTTGAGTTGAATTTTTGATATATGATTATATGATAATTCCATGTTTAGCTTTTTTTGAGGAAGCACCAAACTTTTTTTTTTCCCAATGACTACAGCATTTCCCATTCCCAAGAGCAACACACAAAGGTTTCCATTTCTCTACATAATTGTCAACATTTTAAAAGAAATTATAGCCATTCTAGTAGGAGTAAAGTGGTATTTCATTGTGCTTCTGATTTGTATTTCCTTAATAACTAGTGATTTTGATGTGCTTATTGGCCATTTGTATATTGCCTTTGTAGAAATATTTATTCAAGTCCTTTGTCTACTTTTATGTTGGGGTGCTTGATTTTTTTGTTGAGTTGTAGAGTTTTTTATATATATTCTAGATATTAAATTGTATCAGACATATGGTTTATAATATCTTCTTTCATTCTGTAGGTTGTCTTTTCATTTTCTTGATAATGTCCTCTGAGGTACAAAAAAGACATTGTCTTGATAATGTCCTCTGAGGCACAAAACTTTTTAATTTTGATGAATTCAATGTATATATTTTGTTATTGCCTGCATTTTTTATGTCAAATTTAAGAATCCATTACCAAATTTAAGAATGTGAAAATTTAAGCCTAAGATTTTTATAGTTTTAGCCCTAGATTTAGGTCATTGATTCATTTTAAGTTAATTTTGTAGGGTCCCAACAGCATTCTTTTGCATGTATATATCCAGTTTCCTCAGCACCATTTGTTGAAGGTACTATTTTTGCCCCATTGAAAGGAATTGGCACTTTTGTCAAAATTTAAGTGATCATATATGTGGGCTTTTCTTTCTGGACTTGCAAATATATTTCATTGGTCTGTGTGGCTAACATGTTACTATCACACAGTTTTGATTACTATAGTTTAAAATACTTGGAAATCAGGAAGTAGAAGTCCTCCAATTTGTTTCTCTTTTTTTTTTTCAATATTATTTTGATTATTTAGAGACTTATTATATATGAATTTGAGGATAGGGATTGTATTATATCTGTAGATCACTTTGAGTAGTATTGACATTTTAATGATAGTAACTCTTCCAGTCATGAATACTAGTTGTCTCTCCATTTATATAGGTATTTAATTTCTTTCAGGAAGTTTTATTATTTTCAGTAAGCAAGTCTTTCACCTCATTTGTTAAATCTAATCTTAAATATTTTATTATGTTTGATGTGATTGTAAGTGGAATTGTTTTCTTAATTTCCTTTCTAGATTATTCATTGGTAATGTATGCAATATAATTGATTCAGTGTAATGCATCATGTAAGTAGAATGAAGGCAAAAATCTACATGATAATCTTATTGATGCAGAAAAGGTATTTGACAAATTCAATACCTTTTTATAATAAAACCACTCAGAAAAGTAGGAATAGAAGGTAACTTCCTTAATATGAAAAAGGACATTTATGAATAACCCACAACTAACACCATACTTAATAGTATAAGACTTAAAGATTTAAATCGGGAACAATACAATGATGTCTGCTTTCACTACTGTTATTCACCATTAAACTGGCAGTTCTAGCTACAGAAATTAGGTAAGAAATAAAAGGCATCAAATTGAAAAAGCAGCAGCAAAATCATCTTGATTTTCCTAGTGTTAAGTAACGTTTAAAAATTTAATGAGCTAATTACTAAATAAAATGGTTTCTTTTCCAATCTTATGGGAAAAAGAATAAAAGATTTCTATTTTAAATACCAGTCTTTCCAAATTTATATTACAGGAAAATACTGTATCTTAAACAATCCTTACCATGGAGAACTGATTTTATCACTCTGACTTGTACTTCCATAACAATGGTTGCCCTGAAACTCAAGGCATCCTACCAGTGTCAGAAAAGAGACTCATTCTATTTTTGTTGAAATTCACTAAGAAAACTGATGACCATTTTTAGTAAGGCCATGAAGATGTATCACGATAATTTTGTAGTCTTCCCCTTAGTTTCTGATTGTAGTAAAATGACAGGCACAATTACAAGTAAATAATATATTTTATTTTTATTAGTATTTTTATGGTGTTAGTAAATAATATATTTTAAATAAAAATATATTTTTCTTACGTGAGAATTCTCATATTCTTAATTCCCAGTGCTCCATAAAATTTCTCTAGAGGATTATCTTATTTAATAGTCACCCTGCTTCTACTGCCACCCTTCCCCCCATCATTCCAAACTACTTTATGTAAATTCTTGGGTTAGAATTGTTTTTAGGAATTCTTATTTTTAAAAATATTTTATTTATTTATTTATTTTACAGAGAGAGAGAGAAATAAAACAAGCAGGGGATTAGCAGAGGGAGAAGGAGGCTCCCTGCTGAGCAGGGAGCGTAGTGTGGGGCTCTATCCCAGGAACCTGTGATCATGTGATCATGACCTGAGCCACCGGAGTGTGTTTTTTGTTTGTTTGTTTGTTTTAATTTCTTCTTTAAGATTTTATTTATTTATTTGACAGAGATCACAAGTAGGCAGAGATGCAGGCAGAGAAAGTGGGGGAAGCAGGTTCCCCACGGAGCAGAGAGCCTGATGTGGGGCTCGATCTCAGGACCCTGGGACCACTACCCAAGCCAAAGGCAGAGGCCTCAAACCACTGAGCCCATTTTTTAGGAATTCTTCACCATGAAATCATGTAATAAATTCAGTTAACAGAATGACAAATACATGTTTGGGGGATATGGAAGATGTCAAGATGTACAAAACTTTTTAGATAAAACTTTCTTTAGTATAATATATACAACAGTATTCTTTATCAAAATATTATAAAAAATGTGCAAGTCTTGTACAGTGAAACCTGCAAACATTGCTTAGAGAAATTAAAGAAGGCATAAGAAATGTACCATGTTCATATACTGGAAAATTCAGTATCACTTTTTTTTTCCTAAATCGATCTGTTCATTTAGTGCAATCCAAATCAAAATCCCTGTCTCTGTTGTTGTTTCTAATTTCTGTTGAAATTAATAAGCACATTTTAAAATTAACATGGAAATACAAAAGACCTAGAGGATCCAAAAGAATCGATTTTGAAAACAGAATGAAGTTAAAGACTTAGAAAAAAACAAAATAAAACAAAAACTTAGTAAGAGAGGGGAGATGATTCAAGAAGGTGGCAAAGGAAGATCTTCAACTCACTGCCTCCCACAGGCACACCAGATTTACAGCCATACATGGAAGAAGTCCCTTTGAAAAAGACCTGAAATTAGCTGAACAGTTTCTTCACAACAAAGAAGGCACATCAAAATGGGTAGAAGATGGCTATCAAAACTAGACAAATATATTACCAAAAAATGACAATTACAGGCCAACATTCTGATGAACATGGATGCAAAAATCCTCAACAGGTTATTAAACCAAACTTAACAATACATTAAAAAGAGTATACACCACAATCAAGTGGGATTTATTCCAGACATACAAAGATGGCAAAAGATCCACAAATTAATGTAATATGCATATGTAATATGTACATTATTATGCCACATAAGTAAAAAGAAGGATAAAAATCATATGCTCATCTCAATAGATGCAGAAAAAGAATTTGACAAATTCAGCATTCACTTATAATGAAAACTCAATAAAGTGGGTATGGAGGGAATGTACCTCAACATAATAAAGGCCATTTATTGGGGCATCTGTGTGGCTCAGTTAGTTAAGCATCCAATTCTTAGTTTCAGCTCAAGTCATGATCTTTATCAGTCATGAGACTAAGCCTGCATATGGCTATGTACTCAGCAGGGAGTTGGCTTGACGATTCTCTCCCTCTGTCCCTCACCATGACTCGTGCTCTCTCATTCACTCTTACTCTCTTTCTAAAGTAAATAAATCTTAAAGAAAAGGCCATTTATAACTAGCCCACAACTAACATTGTACTCAATCATGAAAAACTGAAAACCTTTCATCTAAGATCAAAAATAAGACAAGGATACCCACTGTCTCCACTTTTATTCAGCACTGTATTAGAAGTACTAGCCAGAGCATTTAGGGAAGAAAAATAAATAAAAGATGTTCAAATTAGAAAGGAAAAATAAAATTCACTGTTTGCTAACAACATGATTTTATATATTAAAAATCCCTAGAGTCTTCACCAAAAATCTTTTATAATTCAGTAAAGTTGAAAGTACAAAATCAATATACAAAAATCTATTGCACTTTTTTAAAAGATTTTATTTATTTATTTGACAGAGAAACAGAGATCACAAGTAGGCAGAGAGGCAGGCAGAGAGAGGGGGAAGCAGTCTCCCTGCTGAGCAGAAAGCCCGATGTGGGCCTTGATCCCAGGACCCTGGGATCAAGAGCTGAGCTGAAGGCAGAGACTTAACCCATTGAGCCACCCAGGTACCCTACTGCATCTTTATACACTAACACAAACTATCAGAAAGAGAAATTAAGAAAACAATCCATTTACAATTGCATCAAAAAGAATAAAACATCTAGGGATAAATATAACCAAATGGGTGAAAGAGAACTGTACATTAAAGACTCTAAAATACTGATGAAAGAAATTGAAAAAATAAATGGAATGAAGTTTTGTGCTCATGGATTGGAAGAACTAATATCCTTAAAATGTCCATATTACCCAAAGCAATCTACAAGATTCAATGCAATCCCTATAAAAATTCCAATAGCATTTTTTTCACAGAAATAGAACATTAAATTTATGTAAAAAATAAAAATCTCAAAGAGCCAGTCATTCTTAAGAAAAAAGAGCAAAGCTGGAGGCTTCACACTCCCTGGTCAAACTATACTGCAAAGCTACAGTAATCAAAACAGTATGGTATTAGCATAAAAACAAATACATAGATCAACAGAACAAAGTATCCCAGAAATAAACCACTCATATGTGGCCATTTATGACAAAGGAGGCAAGAACATAAAGTACAGTTTCTTCAATAAGCTATTTTGGAAAAATTAGACAGTCACATACAAAAGAATGAAACTAAGCAATTATTTTAATCCATTTTGAGTTAATTTTTGTGGATAGTGTAAGACTTGAACCTAAGATCTGCAACCATAAAAATCCTAGAAGAAAACATAAGTAGTAAACTTTTTGAGATAAGTGTTGGTGATGATTTTGTGGTTCTGACTAGGACACCACAGCAAACTTTAAAGCTTTTGCACAGTGAAGGAAACCATCAACAAAATGAAAAGGTAATCAGTCTGAATGGAAGAAAAAAATTGCAAATCATGCATTTAAGGAGTTAGTATTCAAAGTATATAAAGAACCATGCAACTCAAAGAGAAAAACAGACAATCCAACCAGTTGCATAGAAGGCTGCTCAACATCATTAATCACTAGGAAAATGAAAATCAAAACCACAGAGAACTATTACCACACACATGTTAAGAATGGCTATTACCAACACTTGTTTTTCTTGTCTTTTTGATGAGGATGTGTAGAAGGGGAATTGTGATGTGTTGATGGGAATGAAAATTAGTGCAGTTACTATATTAAAAAAAAAAGTGTGGAGTTTCCTCAAAAAATTAAAAATAAAACTACCAATATGACCCAGCAATTCCACTTCAGGATATTTATCTAGAGAAAATGAAAACACTAAATCTAAAATTATATGCAGCAGTATGTTTATTTCAGTATTCTTTTATAATAGCCATGATATGGAAACAACCTAAGTGTCCATAAATTAACAAAGACCACACAAACACACCCAATCAAATCTTGTCACTTATGACAACATTGATGGAAAAAAAGGGTGTGATGCTAAGTGAAATAAGTCAGAGGAAGATAAATTCCATACAACATCACATACATGATATAAAAAAGGAACATAACAAATACAGAGAACAGACTGGTGGTTATCAGAAGGGAGGAGGGAAGTTGGGACATGGGCAAAATGAAAAGGGTCAAAATGTACAAAATTACAATTACAAAATAAATATCATTGGGATGTAAGGTACAGCATGGTAACCAGAGTCAATAATGTATTCCTATTTGGAAGTTGCTAAGAGTAAATCTTAAAGGTGTCAGCACAAGAAAAAAAAAAATTATACCTTTGTATGATGATAGAAGGTAACCAGACATTGTGATCCTTTCACAGTCATACAAATTTCAAATCACTGTACACTAATAATGTGATATGCCAGTTATACTTCAATTTAAAAAAAGAAATAGAGTAATTAAGACTGTGTGGTATCTGTATCAAGACAGATAAATAGGTAAAAGAAACAGAGCACAGACCTACATATACACTCTCAATTGATTTTTCACAAAGTTACAAAGGCAATTCATCAGAGAAACAAATAGTATTTTCAATAAATTTTCGTGAAACAGGAATGTCCTGAAACTGGCTATGCATGTAAATTTTAATCCATACCTTACAACTTGTGCGAAGTTTAACTCAAGTTCAAGCATAGTCCTAAATATAAAACAACTCACGGAAGAAAATAGGACAGATTTTGGGCAGGGAACCAGAGGAGAGAAGTCATGAAAGCCTTATCATTTAGGTCTTATAACATTTTGGATGTTTTTCTACGTTTGATCTAAAATCACAGAGTACTGTAAGCAGGAAAGCCACATGAATCATCTCTGTGTGTGTCAGAATTATTCTGGCAGGAGTGTTGAGAGTGGACTTTACTAGAGCAGTCGATGCCAGTGGTGCTGGCTTGGACTCCAGGGGCAGTAGCAGAATGGGGAAAAGAAGTCAGATTTAGAGTGTATTTTGAAGACAGAGCTAACGTGTTCTGCTTGCAGATTGGTTGTGGAATGTGAAAGAAGGTCAAGGAAAATTCCAAGGTTTGGGGTCTGAGAAACTGATGAATGGAGGTGCCATTTTCTGAAATGGGAACACAGGGAAGAATAAGGCATTGGAATCAAGAGTTTGGTTTTGTACCTGTCATGTTCGAGGTAACTATT
Organism: Meles meles; assembly: GCF_922984935.1. Lineage (NCBI taxonomy): Eukaryota > Metazoa > Chordata > Mammalia > Carnivora > Mustelidae > Meles > Meles meles. The sequence goes on from NC_060079.1 coordinate 68,996,305, forward strand.
AAGCATCCAGGTGGCGATGTCAAATATAGAGAGTCAGAGGGAAAAATGAGAACCACAAATATAATTTTGGAGTCATGAGAATGTAGAGGATATTTAAAACCACGGGATGGGATCAACTCAAGTAATTAATGAATGTTTGTAGAGGAGGCCAAAGACTGAATCCTGGAATGTATCAAAATTGCTTATATTGGAGAGGAACAGATTTTTCCAATGTATCTATTATATACAAATATTTCATTCTGTTTCATTCTGTTATAGCACTATAGCCATAAAAGTAAAGTGCTGATAGGAAGGGGTATTGGGCAAGTCTTAGAACTAAGACACCTAACCCCGGATTTGCTAGTAACTAGATCCTGGCCTTGAGCTCTATGACTTCCCTCCCTGGGCTTCAGTTTCATCATCTATAAATTAAAACAATAGAACTTGTTGGCTATTTGAGCAGGAGGAATAAAAGAAAAGAGTAGAAATAACACAAAGGTTTTGAGATTCATTGATTCCCTGGCAGGAAAGCTACTAGTTTAGGAGAGAAGATTTAGCTACATTGAGTATGACCTATGTCATTTGTAATGACCCCTAAATCTTTTGCAGCTGTTCTTACATAGCACTAGCTTCTTATTTTTCAGCTTGCTTTTCACTTGAATTTATTGTTCTATAACTTAGTCAGGGATAGTTTGGTTTCAAAACCCAGAAACTCTCTGAAAGTAGCTTGAGCAGAAAAGAGAATATATTGGAAAGTCTACTGTGCCTTACAGAACTCAAGGATCTCCTGAGACTGAAACAGGAAATGGAAGACTATTAATCTCCATTCTGGTTTCCTCTTCTCTATTACACATCATCATCTGCCCTGACTCCTCCAACAAAGTGCTTGGATTTCTGAAATATACGCTTAAAAACCCAGTTTCCAACAACTGCCCCAGTCTTTGAAATTGTCCCAATTTCACATTCCAGGGAGATTGACTCTGCCTGGCTTCATTGTTGCTGCTTTCTTTCTTTTTTAAGATTTTATTTATTTATTTGAGAGAGGGAGTGAAAGAGATCATGAGAGGGGAGAGGGTCAGAGGGAGAAGCAGACTCCCGACACAGGGAACCCAATACGGGACTCGATCCCACGACTCTGGGATCATGACCTGAGCTGAAGGCAGTTGCTTAATCAACTAAGCCACCCAGGCGCCTGCTGCTTTCTGAAGCAGTTGCCCATCCTGGATCTATTAGCTAGGACCAAGCAGGAGTGGCTTCATGTAATGTAAACATGTTTGAAAGAGTCTCAACTTCAGGTTGGGAGCTTCAGCTGACATCTCACAAAAAAAGAATGAAGCTACTCCTAAGTGGATCTAATGTAAGAATGATAAATAACATTTTAAAATTTGTTCGAAATTACTTATGTTTAATTATTCACACTCACCCACCCCCTCACACATGCAAATTTTCTAATATTATTATTCAGCAGGAAATATAAACATAAATCTATGATTTCTGTCTTCTAAAATGGTAAAACACCAATGTCTTTAAATATTTTGGTTTGGGTAAATAAATTTTTTATTTTTAAGTCTTTCATCAATATCATGTGTTATAGGAAGTAAAAATCACTGAGGACATATTTTAATTCTTGTATCTTCACCAGTACCAATAATACAAATTCTCCATGGAACTAATAACACATTTTGATTGTAAGACTCTAAAAACAAACAAACAAAACCTTCTTAGCATTTGGATTGATTTTTAAGGAATTATATCTTTTATCAAGACTGTATAAGTAGAGGACATTAATATTCCTAAGAAAGGAATTAACTACCACTTTATGGCCATTTAAATTCTTCTGAAATAAAAAGGACGGCACAAAACTTACAAGACTAGGAAGCTCAATGCAAGGAAAATACTTTCTTCTGTATGCATTTAAAGTGCATGCTGATTTCATAGTGCAGCACATTTATTTTCCATCTAATGAAATTAACAGTATTATCCAGTAGGGTTATTTTTAAAGATGTATTTGTTGATACCTTTGGAGAATTTAAATGTAAGTCCTGGTACAAATGCAATGTTATGGACTTATATAGAAAGCAATCTTTGTGAAAGCCAAATTCTAACCCTAGTTAGAATTCAAAGTTTCATGAGATCTTATTTCTCCTCCCACTCCTCTAACTGCCCTTCTTAGTGGGCTGTTTCTTCATTTCTTACTTCCCTCACACTGGGAATGGCCAAAGATTTCGTCTTTCAATAACCATTCATTCATTCACTCAACTAAAGCTAGTAGGCATCTACTGTTTGTAAGGTGTTATCTCACTTGCTCTGAAGATCAGAAAACAGATTGGCTACCATGATTGTCTTCTGGGATCTTACAGCTTCTGGGTAAAATATAATATGTACATAAGTAAGAATAAAAGAAAATAGATACATGTTGTAATAGAACATGGGTAAAGTACTATGTGATACCAGGAGAAGGAAGAATTTTTTTTTTAAATTATACTACCTAGATAACCCCAGATCTGTCTGCTTGATAATCTTTCAATCATCAGTAATTTATTATTAATTATATTCTTTGTAGGACTCTTTCCAAACTATTCCCAACTTTTTTTTTAATATTTTATTTATTTATTTGACAGAGAGAGAGAGGTCACAAGTAGTCAGAGAGGCAGGCAGAGAGAGAGGGGTAAACAGGCTCCTCACTGAGCCGAGAGCCCGATGCGGGGCTCAATCCCAGGACCCTGAGATCATGACCTGAGCCGAAGGCAGAGGCTTAAACCACTGAGCCACCCAGGCGCCCCCAAACTATTCCCAACTTTTAAATAACAATAATAAGAGGGGTACCTGGGTGGGTCAGTTGATTGAGCATTTGACTCTTGGTTTCGGCTCAGGTCATGATCTCACAGTCATGAGATTAAGCCCCAGGTTGGGCTCTGCAGAGAATTTGCTTGAGATTCTTTCCCTCTGCCTCTGTCCCTTTCCCTACACATGCACTCTTTCTTTCTCTCTCTCAAATAAATAAATCTATAATGAAAAATAATAAAAATAAATAACATCAGTTAGAAATAATAAGTAATCACTAAATGCTAGACTATGTTCTAATCACTTACGTATATTTTTGTGTAATCCTCACAACTGCCCTACAAATTATACAATGTTATTTTTCCCATTTCACAGATAATAAAACTCAAATACACAAGGTTATGCCCAGGGTTATATAACCAATGAATGACAGAATCAGGATTATGGATCCAGGTATTTATAGTCCCCAGATTCATCTTTACCAGTTTCATTCCTTACCAGTAAACTAGCTTCATATTTTGCTATAAAGATGGCTACATCTGATAAGAGCTCCTTTGACCTCAGACATTTCTGTCTCAACATTTTTCCATATCTTTATCTCAGTGTTCTCTTAACATAAAATTTTTTTCACTTTGCGGTTTTGCTTGCTTGGTTGTTGTTTGAATCCTTGTCTCCATTACTTTGGGCCTTTCCTTCACTTTGTCTCCCCCCGATGAAACCTTTCCTGACTTTCAAGTGTGTTAATACTCTCCGTATCTGAACTCTCCAAGTACTGTTCCACATTATTCACTGATTTTGCAATAGTTTTGGCCCCTAAGGCATTATCAATTCTTTGAGGAGATGAATAACATGTTGGCAAATTTCTTTGTCCATAGCTCCGACTAAAGTGCTGGACACAAATAAGTCAGTGTACAAGTATTTACACATGGGGGCACCTGGGTGACTCAGTAAGTTAAGTGTCTGACTCTTGATTTCAGCTCAGGTCATGATTTCAAGATTGTGAGGTCGAGCCCCATGTCAGGATCTATTTTCAGCAAGGAGTCTGCTGGAGAATCTCTCTCTCTCTCTACTCCGGCTTTTGTATACACTATATAAAATAAATAAATCTTTAAAAAATATTTACACATGGATTTTTATAGCTTAAATCTAAAATGTTTAGTCATCCTTAAAATAAAGAATTTAAAGATTTTAAAAGTTGGGTTTGAGAATTTATATGGTCTACATTACCTTCAGATAGAATCATATTTAACAATTCTCATATTTAGTCCTTCATTTGTATGGAAATTCTTCCTTTATCATCTGTCTTAAATACTCTAAGAGTAGCTTTTGGTTTGCATAACCTTCTAAGTTTTAAGGCTACGTGAAACCTACACAAATTAATTAAAATATTAACATCAAGCTATTCGATTTAATGTATATCATTTCTTGAGTGTATTTTGATCTTTGAAAAATTAATCAGAATTATCCTAATAGTTATCTTCAGAATCTCTTCTGTTCTTTGTTGATATTTCTTTGAAAATTTTATTTTCTAGGCCAACATATTTATTTCTTCTTAAGACCCCCTTCAAGTCCTACAGGTATACTATTTTACCGAAGGTCTAGGAAGCAAGACTAAAACAGATTAAAAAAAAAAAAAAAGGCAAGGATTTTGAGTATGTTTTGTTCCCACTTCAGTCTTCCAAGTCATGTTATTTAATCATAAGGTATAATGCAAAATAATATTTTTTCTATTTACCTCTTCTTTAAATACTTTGAAAGGAAAAAAAAAATCTGCCATGGCAGAACATTTTGGTTAGAAACTAGCATTTCTACAAAATGTTTCACCCGGGTAATGCACATCTTGCCCAAATTGCTTGTTTTCCTTTTTATATCTTGAAGTTTGTTCCAAACTCCTCACTTGCTTCATATGATTTATAAACAGTTACTTAGCTGACTCTTAAAACCAAATGCCTTTAACTTACTAAAAAAATAGGCTAGGAAACAGTGCTCTTCTTATGACTGTGTCCTTCCTCCCTGGGGGAAGGAGTGATCCCTTCTTAGTGAGGAAGGCTGAAAAAAGATGCAAATGAATAATCAGGTTGTTGGAAGTAGGGTTTAACAGCTGGTACAAAGTAAACAAACTGCAGGTATTGAAAGAGTACAGGCTCCCAGTCCACAGTCCATTTCCTTTTTTGCAAAATGTCTGGCTCCTACATTCTTTATTCAGATAGGCTCATACCTGGCAGTGAAGTTTTTTTGGCTGTATTTTTGTGAAATATCTGTAGGAAATGAGTTGAGAAACTTGACAGGAACAGCTTGAGGTATTTGATGAATAATAGAGAACTTCCACCATTCAAGTGTCTGACTAGGGCAGAATGAGAAGTATTAGAAACTTGGAAAAAAGGACAGATTGATTCAAAAATAATACACTGCTCTAACCCACTGGCAAATACAGCTCTTTCTAAAGCACTGTAGACAGAGCACATAGGGAAAGAGCTTAAATTAGGTTTCCTTAGGCTTATTTGGACTGTCTTTCCTGTTGTTTGTCACTTGCTGCCTGCTTCATCCCATCAAAAACAAAAATATTTAAGGGGAAATGAAAACCTTGCACAGAAGCACCGATGTTTTAAGGGGCTCTTCCTCACGTATGTGAGGAGCTATTTATTTTGCATTCTTATGCAATGAAAAGTGATTGAGTGAATGCTTGCTGTCCTCGTAGTTCTATTTCCCATTTACCTTGACAACTTGGAAAAAAGAGTCTTATTTAACAACCCAGGGATAGCATAACAAGGATAGAATGCTTTCTTCTCATTTTAATATAGGAAATATCTAGCACATGCTTAGAATGGCTTGACTTAATAATACGGTGTTCTCTATGTGGACTTCATAAGCACTGAAAGAATTTTTAAACTCCAGCACACATTCAAAAGGAATGAGGAAGTTGATCCTAGAGAATAAAAGGGAAATAAGTTTGGGCTAACTTGGCTTAACTTTAATCCTCTCATTAAAAAAATGAGCCTGTTTGACCAGATGAACTGTAAAATGTCTTTCAGCTCTAATAGTCTATATATCTAAATTACTTTTTATGAATAAAGTTTTCTTTCATTCACCATTGATTTTTTTTTTTCACTTAAGACGTGTTTTTTTAGTTTTCACAATGAGTCGGAGGGCATATATTATCATTCCACATCCATCTCCCTGGGGATAGTACAGGTTAACAAAACACCAGACTTAACAGTAAATAATACTGAGCCTCATGATCTGAATTCTATCTTATTTGCAGTTGGCAGGGTGGGGAAGACTATTCTAGCTTAAAATTTTTTGGAACTATTATCAGTTACACTCAGACACCTTCCTTATTTGACTTAAACTCAACAGCTTTCAACAGGACTGCCTCCCCCTCATGTAAAAATATACATATATGTAGACACAGCACTCTTTTTCTGACACCATCCTCTTGGCTTCCTTCCATCTCTGCACTGCTCCCAGTCAGTCCCCAGTACATGCTCATCCTTCATCCTTCACTGTTCTTCCCTGAGCTGTCTTCTCTCCTCTGCTTCTTCTCTTGTGAACACCTCATCTGTGCCCATGGTTTCAATCATCAAGTGTTAATACATGCCCAAATCAATATCTCCAACCTAAACTCTCTTTTGAGACACAAACTAGTTTATCCAATTACCTAGTGCATATCCCTATTTGTTTCAGAGACACAAAGCACAGCATGTGTAAAACCAAAGTCATACTCCAGGACCCTGGCATGCTCCTTCCCTCATTCCTTTGTCAGCGAATTTCATTATCAAGCAGTCTCTCAGTCAGTCATCAAAGACACCTGCTTCTCCCTCAACACCACATTCAAGCAAATACCATGCATGATACTATTCAATCTATTAGGGTCTCCCCTATATCCACTTTATCCCTTCAGTACAAACAATCATCATCTTTGAATGGTTATCTTGTTCCCAGTCTTTCCCTTTTTTTAAAATTTTATTTACTTATTTGACAGAGATCACAAGTAGGCAGAGAGGCAGGCAGAGAGAGGGGGGGGAGGCAGGCTCCCCGCTGAGCAGAGAGCCCGATGGGGTGCTCGATCCCAGGACCCTGAGATCATGACCTGAGCCGAAGGCAGAGGCTTTAACCCACTGAGCCACCCAGGCACCCCATCTTTCCCTTTTGAAGAACATTTTTTATCCCTTACTCTCACCTCCCAGCAGACAGAGTGAATTTGCCATAATGCAAATATGATCATATTACTATTACTTAAACCCTTTTATTTGTCTCTCATTAATGTTAGGATAAAACCAAACTCATTAACAAGGCTTATAAAAAACTTCCTTAGATGGTATTCATGTATCCTCTGGCCTCCAGCTCTCCCCTCTCCTGCCTCAAACTTAAAGGTTACTGGCAGTGAATTTCTTCTGATTCCCGAAATGTCATTCCTTTCTCTGGAGACTTATGTGTAGACACCTTCTTTTGCCTAAAAACATCTTTTCCTTCCTTTTCAATTCTCAGTTGAGACAGAAACTAATTGCCCTTAACATATTTTGATTAATTTCCATAATATAAATCCTTACTCTATAGCATTTTGCATGTATTAACTTCCTTAATCTCATAACAGCTCTCTGCATTATCATCATCACCATTTTACCACAAGGAATGTGAAAAACCAATCAAGTTAAGGAACTGCCCAAATCAGAAAGGGGGGAACTTGCAGAGCCAACGTTGAACTTCTGCAACGGAACCAATGACTTTGGGCATTAGGCTTAAAAAATCATTTTCCCTATTTGGACTTGTACTGTCTCTGCCTCACAGCCCTTAATCCAGATGGAGTTTATTGCTCCTGATCTCCCAACATCATGTCTCTTTTGCCCCCACTACCAAAGCACTTACTTATTTAAGTCACTGCCTTTTAATTTTCTTCCCTGCCAGACTATCTAGTTTTCAGGGTAGAAATCAAGCTTATTACAGGAATGAATAAATGAGTGAACAAATAGGCACCACTAATGCTCTACATCCATTTGGCATTTGGTAGAGTTCTGAGACTTCAGGCAGAAGCTTTATCCATATTTTCAGTACTTCCTTTTCTCAATTTGTGAAATTAGAATTATGTATTTCCTTTTAAGAACAGCCAATTAATAATCATTTGTATCTTTTTCACAAGACAACATGTTTGCCTCAAAAGTCTCAAGAAGTTAGAAATGGTCTCCAAGTCTTGTCTTGCTCTACATCTGGTGGTGCTTGTCCAACATTGGGCAATGTCTATCAGAGGCAGGGTTCCTCTTTGCACCAAGTAGCTGGCACAGCTATGGCTGGAGGCCTGAATTTTCTTCCATCTTTCACAATACTTTCTTATTGTTCTCCCTAGAAGGCATTTTGTCATAAATCAATATTTTAAAATGATGCCAATATCCCTGAGCAGACCCACCAACGCATATTTAATTGATCCTAATAGTGAAACTGTTGAAATGAAATGGCAAAATGTTATTTCTTTAAGAGTTCTATATATTAGTTAACTTTTGCTCTCCTGGGAACCCAACTACCCAGCTATGGCAAGATTAATTCTGTAATACCAAGAACAGAGTTCGATTTCGACTCACAAAATGCAATCTTGTAAATGAGATCTGTTTCTATTGCCCTTCAAAACGTGCCCATAGGGGCACCTGGGTGGCTCAGTGGGTTAAAGCCTCTGCCTTCAGTGGGTTAAAGCCTCAGGTCATGATCGCAGGGTCCTGGGATCGAGCCCTGCATCAGGCTCTCTGCTCAGCATGGAGCCTGCTTCCCTTCCTCTCTCTCTGCCTGCCTCTCTGCCTACTTGTGATATCTCTCTGCCAAATAAGTAAATAAAATCTTTAAAAAAAATGCCCATAAACATATGAAAAAAAAAGCCACAGGGATGAATAAGTTGGGATTTGCAGGGTGGATGAGCATCCTTACGAGGGTACAGGATAATCATGAAAGTATAAAACTGTAATGTGTATTATAGAACTCAAGCATGTTTTGAGGCTATACATACAATCTCTGAGTAACTTGAACAAGTTATTTAAGCTCCTTGATTGCTACTTTTTTCCTATAAAATGTGACTAATTATGTTGATGAATTGTTATAAAGATTAAATAAATGTGCATACACAGAGGAAAAGTTTAATAGATTCTAATTAATGTTAATATGAAAGATACTAATTTATTAACAAAATCATTTGTCTTAAAGACATTACCATGGAAGTATTTTTAAGGTAAAATTTATGGAATAGTAAAAAAATGGGTAAAGTATGTGTTTAGTATGGAATATATGGCAGTCACTGACCACACACTCCTTTTATCCATTCACTCATTAACTCCTCACAACAGGTCTAGGAGAGAAGGAGGATTATTATTCCCATTTTATCAATTAAGAAATCAAAGTGTAGAGAAGTTAGTAAGACGTGAAACTGCTGAATCAAACCCAGAAAGTCTAGCTTGAAATTTACTGTACTTTACATCCCTGGCTTTAAGATATGTTAGCTGTACCTCTGGTCAATGACTAGGAGATTTGTGGACAATGTAATGTTGAAGATGAAGAATATACATCTTAGTAGAAACTGAAGCAATGAACTAAGAGGGGAGAAGTGAAATGAGGATCTTAAAGAGGTCTCTGTTGTTTCCCAAGGCAATAACATCACATAGTCATATGACATACCTGTATTTTTTTTAAAGATTTTATTTATTTGACAGAAAGATCATAAGTAGGCAGAGAGGCAGGCAGAGAGAGAGGAGGAAGCAGGCTCCCTGTTGAGCAGAGAGCCTGATGTGGGGCTCGATCGCAGGACCTGAGATCATGACCTGAGCTGAAGGCAGAGGCTTAACCCACTGAGCCACCCAGGTGCCCCCTGACATACCTGTATTTTTACCTGCAGAAGAAGAACAAATCAATAACAGAAAAGTTTGATCATCCTTGAACTTCATTAAAAGAAGCAGTTGTGTCTTATGGGAACAGAAATTTACATTGAAGAACGAATATAAAATTCCCAGAGATTTCTTGTGTATTGTCATAATGGTGACTCTTCAGCAGATAGTCAAAATCCAGAGAAAGATTTTTTTCATTAAAAAGTATTATTTGCCTCCCCTCCCCAATGAACCATAAGAGACTATGGACTCTGAAAAACAACCTGAGGGTTTTGAAGGGTCAGGGGTGGGAGGTTGGGGGAACAGGTGGTCGGTAATGGGGAGGGCACGTTTTGCATGGAGCACTGGGTGTTGTGCAAAAAGAATGAATACTGTTACGCTGAAAAAATAAATAAAATGGAAAAAAAAATGGCAAACGGAATAAAGGCTTCCTATGAGGGAAAAAAAAAAAAGTATTATTTGAAGGGAAGCTGTGTTCTTTGTAGTAAATGTTTTTTGAGAAAGTGTGAAAAAATTTTGAGTGCCATAGAACATATCAGACGTCAGTGGGTTTTTTTCCACTGAAAGTTTAAAGAAGATGACCACAGTTAATAAAAGGACACAAATGACCACCAGATGGAAACAACTATATTTTTTTCACCTTCAAATTAAACTGTCATTTCAAAAATGTTGTTGTCACTTAAGCTGAAAAGTAAAGAATATCTTCATAAAAAAACAGGTGAGCCAGGTGCATAAAGGAAATAGTTGGCCACAACAAACCTCCCTTCCAGGAAAAAAAAAATTAACCAGCTGTGTAAATAGCATTCTTTCTAAATGTCAGTATCTATCTAAAATTATACTTTTTTTCAGATTACATAATGTAGAAGAAATGACTTGGGAAAATACAAAGAACTGTACAAATACAACTTATTAGTGTAATTACTTGGCTTCAGCTGGCTTTCTATAATATGATTTAATGAAAATAAAATATGCCTAGAAAATATTAAGCTTGAGTGACCAGAAAAAAAAATTATCCCAGAAGGATTTAAATATTGTAGAATGTTCTATGATGTTCATTACACCTTTTTAATACTGTTAAACAACTCAGTAAGGAAATCTACTAAAACAAAATCTTAAAAATATGTATGCATGCAAAAACTGTTATTTATGTTGAAAAACTCACATTTTAAAAAGTATAACAAGGGGCATCTGGATGGCTCACTGGTTAAGCAGCTGACTCTTGATTTCAGCTCAGGTCATAATTTCAGCATCCTGGAATCAGTTTCTGCCCTCAGAGTAGAGTCTGCTTGAGATTCTCTTCCTCTCCCTCTGCCCCTCCCTCCACTCAACATGGGTGCAAGTGTGCTTTCATGCGCTCTTTCTCTCTAAGATAGATAATTATTTTTTTCAAGTATAACAAGCTGTCCTTTATCCTATTAAAACACCACCTGAATACCAATATGCAACTTTACTTTTCTCTCCAACTCCCTTTATCTTGCTATATATGGAAATATAAATTCATGTCAATACCCAATCAATTTCCCTGGACTGGCACTAGAGCTATCTGGTTTTTCTCTTTGCTTTTGATCTTTTCTTTAAAATTTCTATCTGGTCCTGCAATTGTACCTACGCCAGCCTACTTTGTACTCTCCTTTCCTCCCATTAGCACTGCAGTGGTAGGTCCTGGCTAGAAAAGTCTTCCTTAGCTTCCTCTTCCTAATATGTGCTTGAAGTACTTAAATTCTATATTCAAACAATTCATGGGCACCTGGGTGCCTCAGTTAAGTATCTGACTCTTGATTTTGGCTCAGACCATGATCTCAGGGTCATGAAATCAAGCCTATTGCTGGGCTCTGTGCTCAGTGGAAAGTATGCTGGAGATTCTCTCTCTTTCTACCCCTCTCCCCCTTCTCTTTCTCTAAAATAAATAATAAATCTTTTTTTTAAAGATTTTATTTATTTATTTGACAGATTGAGATCACAAGTAGGCAGAGAGGCAAGCAGAAAGAGAGAGAGAGAGGAGGAAGCAGGCTCCCTGCTGAGCAGAGAGCCCAAGGTGGGACTTGATCCCAGGACCCTGAAATCATGACCTGAGCTGAAGGCAGAGGCTTAATCCACTCAGGCACCCAGGTGCCCCCTAAATAATAAATCTTTTTTAAAAATTAAAACATAAAACTTCAGTTGCTTGCTCAAAATTCTGTTTATTCCCCTGCTTTTACTGCATTTTACTGCATTTACCAGTTCACACTGTCCTAATTCCACTTACTTTTCACTACCACTCCTCTACAAAACATACCCTTCTCTTAAACACACACACACATACACACACACACACACAAAAGCAAATCTCCCTACAGTTATCAAATTTGACAGATGTTTTCTAAGCTTATCACTTAGCTGGAGCCTATCTTTCAAAACTCAGCCATGCTGATTTCTGCTTCTTGGAAAATCATTCCTGACTATTTCTAGCCCTTCATCATTCCCTTTGTCTCCTACCTCCACTGAGACATATTTCATCTCTTGCTTGCTGTAGTTTCATGGGATACCTTCTAGACTGGCTATTGGAAAAGAAGTTCTTTAGTGTATGACTCCATATCTTTAGGACCAGGGAACATAAAAGGTGCTCAGTAATTTTTGTTAAATGTAGATAGAATAAAGGAGATGCATTGAGTAATTGAAAAATGAGTAGACACTACTATCCTCAGGCTCCATCAACTGAAATTTCTTTTTCAGCACATACATTAGTGTGTCAGTGAAGTGAACCCTGTAACTTTAAACCAATGTCTTATTTTAACTTGAAACAACGAATGCCTCTTTAAAAAAAGTTTCTTACATTCCAGCATAAACAAACAAACAAACAAAAATACACACACACACACACACACATCCCAGAAAGAGAAAACTATTCCACTGGCAAACAATCTACAAGCCTCTGTCCACAATTACATTCATCTGGAAAGTGAGTAAAAATAGAATAAAATAAAATAAAATAAAACTTTGACTAATTCTTCTTTATTCCAATATAGTTTGCATGGCATGTCATCAAAAAGCAGTAAAATTTGCTTGATGACTTACTATTATGAAGCTTTTAGCTCAGTTCTTATCCAGGGTGGTAAAGGTATTTTAAAACGTTTCTTTTGTAAATCTATTAACACAAGTCAGATGAACTATATAATTCAGGCATCTAGTTCTACTTGGGGTACGAAGACATATACTGGAGAGGGAATTTGAAATGTGTTGATCTCTATGCTCCCTGGTCAAATAAGCATAGCTCTATTCCTGAGAAGGTTCCTTCTAGATTTTTGAGAATCTCCTAGATAGAATAACTGCACAATCCACGTGCCTGAATTTCCTCCTTTTCCAAAAGGCATAAAGAATGAAGAGTTTAAAGAGTAGGACACTTCATAATTCATAGTAAATACAAATTTGCATTGAAGTTTTAAGTACACAAGTTATATTGCTAAAATTTCATGGGTCCTAAAGATTAAAATCAGGGTAAAGATATATGTAATCCACTAATGGAAAAAAAATAAAGACAAAAGTAATCCAAAATAATTCTGAAAGCATAAAAACAAGACAAATATTAATTCAATACATATTATGGCCTATCCATGATCTTTTTCACAACTCTAGTTGGCTTTTTCCCAAAACATTAAAATGCCAAAATAACCCCAAGTTATATTGGATATGTATTAATTGTATGCACAATATAGCACGAATTATACACTTGCAAGGTAACTGTGTAACTCTTACTTAGCATGTGTATCAAATGCATGCCAAATAAATTACCAGGAATGATGTCTATCAAGGATTTTATATATTGATTTATTTAATTATATTCTAACTCTATTCTCCCCTTTATTTCTCCTCACCATACCCTCCCATTTTACTATGCTTATGGACAGTCTTTCATTGTTCTTTATATGTCTTTGTAACATCTGTATCATTTTCATGTATGTGTATTTTGGTATATATAAATGTCATTATGCTATAGATCTCATCCTGTTTCAAACTTTTCATGCAGGTTTATTTTTTCCATACTTATTCATAATGCCATGAATACATAAAATCTATTCCTGCTCAAAACAGCATATTTTTCTTCAAAATACATTTTTCATTTCTTATCTATCCATACCCTACTGATGGGCCTCAGATTGCTTCCAATATCTTGCCAGGATAAACAAAGCTCCAGAGAATATTCTTCTGAGTATCTCTTGTGGGAGACTAAATTCTAAGATAACTTTCAATGACCTTTGTATGCCCTTGTAGAACATCCTCTGAAATGTGACAGGATCTACAAACATGATAGAATTTCACTCCTGTGATTAAATTACATCCTCATGGAGTGAAGATATTTTGGATATGTAGCTAAGGTCTCAAATTAGTTGGTTTTAACTTAATCAAATGGGAGATTACCCTGAGTAGGATAAAAGCCCTAAAAAGTAGTTCTCCTACTAACTTTGAGTAACCAAGCCACTATGGGTATTATAGCTATGAGAAAATAAACTCCACCAATAACCACCTGAGCTTAGAAAAGAAAAGAACCCCAAGTCTCAGATAAGACCACAGCCCCAGATGGTACCTGAATTGTAGCCTTGTGAGACGCTAAGCAGAAAATCCAACCAAGAAAACTCTGACTTTTTTTTTTATTTTTTTATAAACATATAATGTATTTTTAGCCCCAAGGGTACAGGTCTGTGAATTGCCAGGTTTACACACTTCACAGCACTCACCATAGCACATACCTTCCCCAATGTCCATAACCCCATCACCCAAGCAAACTCAGACTTCTGACCCACATAAACTGTGAAACAATAAATGTCTGTCATTTGAGATCTTTGAGATAGTGGTAATTTGTTCCATAACAGTAGAAAACTAATATTTCCTATTAGACAGTTTTGAGAATCTCTTAGGATATATCCCAAAGGACAGAATTTGAGTCACTAGGTACATATATTCTATCCCTGACCTTCACAGTATGAAGGTTCCTACATTCTAACATTCCTGTGTATACTTAATTAATGCCACCATAACTGGTATAAAAATCCATCTTATTGAGCACCTGTGTGGCTCAATGGATTAAGCATTTGCCTTCCACTCAGGTCATGAACCCAGGGTCTTGGGATCAAGCCCCAAGTCAGGCTCCTGCTCAACAGAAAGTCTGCTTCTCCCTCTCCCTCTGCTGTTCCTCCTACTTGTGTGCTTTCACACATGTTCTCTCTCTGTCAAATAAATAAATAAAATATTTTAAAAAATCTATCTTTTTGATACTGTTCAATTCTCATTTGCTAGTGAGTTTAGCCAACTTTCATTTGCTTGCTTCATATCCTTATTATCTTGAGTTCCTCTTCTGTAGGCAAGTTCATATTCTTGGTAATTTTTATACAAGGTTTGCTGGATTTCTATATTCTTTTTCTCATTAAAGCTAGACATTCCAAATATTCTTTTCCTATCTGTCTTCTACCTATGTATGCTTTCAAGTTAACTTGTTGGAGAAAATAAATTTAATGCACAAAATTAGTATTTTTCCTTCGTGAAGCTATTAGTGAAACTTATTTAAGTACATGTCTTTGTAGGCCTAATAAGTCTTGGGTATCCTCCATCTAAAAAAGTATGTAGTGGGAGACAGGAAGCAGACACAGGAGGAATGCAAAGAGCAAGCTAGATATTTTTCAGCTTCTGACGTTCAAGAGTAGGATTTTGCATCCAGACAGCTGCTGCCTTTCAAGACAAGATCATCAAAAGAGGATTTTTTAAAAATTATATTCTGTGGCTACCATTTAACACATAATAGCTAATTCTGGATATTTTAGAATCTGAATTCTCCTGAAGTGTAGCAAGAATATCTCTGGATACTATTTAGTCTTATTTATTAGGTTGAAAGAAAGAGGCCATGACCTAGAAGAAAAGCTCACTACTTTTCAGCCTGTGAGATGTTAGTAAATGATGGGAGCAAAAAATAAGGTAGATCAGGGTGTTCTACAGTTTTCCAGCTCTGAATCACAAGATAGAGAAAGGGAGCAACTTTAGCTAACAATAGAAAGTACCATGTTCCCACTGTAGTTTGAGGCTTTGGGAATTAATTGCTTTGTGTGTTCACCCATACCAACCTAGGTACATTAGGGGCTGTAGTTGATACAATTTCTTTTTATTTTTCTTCCTAAAATTTATTTATTTGAGAGAAACAGAAAGAGTGCACACCTGGGGGAAGGAACAGAGGGAGAAAATCTCAAGCAGACTCCCCGCTGAATGCAAAGACTGTTCAGGGCTGGATTCCATGATCCATGAACCAAAACCAAGAGTCAGATGTTTAACCAACTGAGCCACCCAAGTGTCCCTGTCCTTACTTTTCTAAAGTCATCTTGGATCTCAAAAGAGAGTTGGAACCTGTATTAGCTGAAAACACTGACTGGGAAGTCAGTAGAGATTGCAGCATCGACAGAGTCTACAGAACAGATATCCAGAAAGAAAACTGTATGGGAGACAGAGCCAGACATGAGAGGGCGTGAGTAAACCAGGAAGTTTTAAGAAAACTGAAGGAGGAGAGAGGGAAGGATGAGAATTCAAGTTCCCTTGGCCACTGTCGGATGGAAGAAGTGCAAAAGACCTTGGGGTTGCTAAAGACACCACACTGGAGGACTTCAACTCATCCCCATTACATAAGATATACATACACTACCAGCCACATAGATCTTAAGGAAAAAAGCCTGGGAAGCTCACATCTGAGACTCTGAATATTCTCATCCAAAAGAAACTAAACTCAACCAAATAGGACCATTAAAGTTAATGTTAACTCTCCACCTTACTCCACCACATTTCCACACCAGCTGCTGAAGGCTTCAAAGGAAGACTAGGTTGGTTACAGACAAAATAAAGAAGCTGCTTTTTTCCCCTTGCACATCTGTGAGGCAGTGTGACTTAAACATTCCATTCTGTTTCATATAAATATAAGAGTACTCAAAGATTGTGATCACTCGGTGTTAAAAATACCTTTGTTTCACTTAGTTATTAAATATTAGCTGTTCATTCCAATGCCGTCTTTCATGAGGTCAGTTAAATCATATTTGAAACTGCCAGATGTTTTACCCTATGTTAACATGTTTGCCCAGTTGCATGCAAAACATCTGGCTGACTGGCTAAATTTTGCACTTTTTTACTGTATGTTTGATGTGATACAGACTCAGCCAAACACTTAGAAACATCACAATATAATCCAAGACAGCTGTGCATCATTTAACGCTGCTTTGGATCCCCCAGACCTCCATTTGTCTTATGACGATCTTTGGTGGAGCACAACTATGCACAGTAGGAAAACCCAACTCAGTTCTTAACATACTATTGGAATGATCCTAGAGCTCTGGCTGGAACTTTGTGAAAAGAGAATAGTAAGCCACTTCACATTCAAAGATGTCCACTAAAACTTCACAAGTATGGCATTAAATTAAAATGCACCCTCGGAAGACATTCTCTGGGGCAGATGTACTCTGAAGCATCACCTCTTAATTTAGTCAGGGAATCTAAGTGAGAAACAGAAACAGATATAAATCTAGACAAAACACTATAGACTTGTCCAGAAGAAACTACAAATGCCCATATGTACCACAGAGTCTATATCCAGAAGACTGAAAGTGATTCACCACATTGTCATGACACATTTTCTGAAACAGGAATCATTTTACTTAGGTGTTTGATGGGGAAAATAATTCTGGAAGGTGGGTTTGGTCAGATATAACAAGTTATTACCATAAAAGTACCAGCTCACACAAACATCATAAAGTATTATTTCAAAGTAAGACATTTATTTAAATGGCATTTTTTAATTTCAGAAGATGGTCTGACTAGCTACTGAAAGTTTCATATATTTTATTCTAAATCTGCTGAATATCGACATGGAATAAAATCTCAAGTTCTATAGCATATTTTGTTTTGCCAGAGCATGGATTTGATAGAATAAAATGCATATGACAACACCCTCAGGTCTTACATTAGTAAAAATATATACATATATAGTTTTTTAGTGGAGGAACTTTTAATTTCATGATAATTTTACTCATTACTGCCTCTAGAACTAAATGTCTTTGAAGAATTCATTCAAATGAGAAAATATAGTTTGAAGAAACAATACAAAAAATCATATAAAATATTTCAGTGCTTTCGATTCTGAATGGATGGCACTTTTTAAAGTTGTCTATCATTAGAATCAAGTTTCTGATACTTGGCTTATTTATTTTACATCTTTCTGATTTCTTTTAGAAAAAATATTAAGGAAAATAATTATTAAAGTGAGGAAAGGTTGATAAGCAGCATGAAATTGTGGGGGCTTTTTTTGCTTTGTTTTTTTACTTATGGCATTTACAGTTATACAGTGTAAAATCTGTCCAATATTTTTATGGCATACACTTTATTATTTGTTTCAGGGGTACAGGTCTGTGAATCATCAGTCTTACACAATTCACAGCACTCACCATAGCACATACCCTCCCCAATGTCCATCACTCAATCACCCCATCCCTCCCACCCTTTCCCCTCCAGTAACCCTCAGTTTGTTTCCTAAGATTAAGAGTCTCTTTTGGTTTGTCTCCCTCTCTGGTTTCATCTTGTTTCATTTTTCTCTCTCTTCCCCTACAAGTTAAGATTTTTGGTTCAATCCAAGATATACAGGATGAGAGTCATTTAGGCACTTGGAGCCGTTAAGTGTAATGTAAAAAACAAGTCAAGAAAATTTGAACTGAGGCTCTCATGACCTCCTAACTACCAGAACAGCCATTGTTTCTAATTGAATATGCAACTGCCCCACCATATTTGATTAATGATGTGTACTTGTATAAATGTCCTTGGCTGTGTCATCAATCCCGTCTTACATCTTAAATCAAATTAATCATTTTCTATGTTCCTTTTCCATGTTTCATCTCTAGGTTAAGATTGGTCTACATAAGCCAAAAATAAATTGAAATAGGATGTGCTGGAAATGTTTGATGCATATCCTTGAATCTTACAAAATTCACCTCATGATATCCTTTCCAGATTTTGTTCAAAAGAAGATCTTAGAGGCTTGGTTCATATGATTTGCCCACTCAGAAGCTCATAGATCAATGGTCCAGTAATTAAATATTTCTGATTACACTCTCTCAAAACAGAGACAAGAGAGCTCTCCATTTCTTACATGTCCATGCCCAGAATGATAATGGAATATAATGTGAAATAAGCCACATTCAGAAAGTCAGTATTTAAATGTATATTAAGAACACTACTATTAAAATCAATAATCATGGGATGCCTGGGTGGCTCAGCCAGGTAAGCTTCAGCCCTTCTTCTCGGGTCATGGTATCGAGATCTTGGGATCGAACCCCAAGTCGGGCTCCCTGCTCAGTAGAGAGTCTGTTTCTCTCTCTGTCCCTCCTCCTACTCTCTTTCTCTTGTTCTCTCTCATAGTCTCTCTAAAATAAATAGATAAAATCTAAAAACTAAAATAAAATCAATAATCATTTCACATGTTACTTTTTTAACACTTTATACAATCACTGTAAATGAGTTTTATTTATTGAGATTTATAAAAAGCCACCATTTTAAAATAATTTATTTTCAGCCACCTTTGGCACCCTAAGAAATGGGAAAAATAATCTTTAAATATATAAATATTACACAAGTTTTTAGACTATGAAATAGTAAAACATTCAAATTTCCCAAATATTAGCTGCAAATAATTTTAAAATATGGTTAATTTTTTTTAGGGTATTGAGAAAGAGTTCTGCCACAGAGGTAGAACATATTTAACTTGGAAAAAGAAAAACTGCCTTTTTACTTTTAAACAAGAGTTTTCTGTTTTAGAGCAGTGGTACTTGGCTGTTTCAACGTAGATCTGTTTGATTACAAATCCAAAGAAAATGTTCTCAGAACAGTCTACTTGTTTGCTCTAGGTTTAGAACTTGATGTAAGCCTCATTCCATTGGTGAAAGCTTACTTTCACAAAGATTTCATGTTCGCAAATAACACCAGGAAATGATCCCAGTGAGAAAATTATACAAAGTCGTATTCATGGCTGGGTTTGGCTTAAATTGGTAAAATGATAATATTAAACAGTTGCTGTGTATTAGATGTACAGCAGAGTTTAATTGCTCTAAATTGAGGTAAATCACCATTTTTAAAACTACTTTGTGAGTCTTTTCATGCTACTTTTTATTTCATTTTATTTTTTACTTAACACATATGTATTATTTCAAAATTATTTCTTCCAAAAAGCCTAATTCAAATGGGCCTTTTGGGGCCATAGTATTTCATTGCAAGATTAATCCTATTTCCACCCTGTGAGCTCCATGAGCTCAATGAGCTTAGAAACCTCTTTTTACTTTTCTTTGTATTCAAAAAATGATCCTAACAACTTTTCATTTAGATGTTTGTTAAATTATTTTGTATTTTTTTCCCCTCAGGAAAACCAGTTTTATTACACATAGCTTTAGAATACTTACATTTTCTTGGGCAAAAAATCAACTATCACCATTTAAAGTGATAAAACTGTTTTCATGTGAATCATATAAACACGACAGTTTAGGTATGCTATTTTAAAAAATATATTTTATTTTATTTCTTTTCAGTGTTCCAGCATTCATTGTTTATGCACCACACACATTGCTCCAAATAATACATGCCCTCCTTAATACCCATAACCAGGCTCACCCAACTCCCTCCCCTTCAAAACCCTCAGTTTGTTTCTCAGAGTTCACAGTCTCTCCTGGTTTGTCTCCCCCTCCGATTTCCCCCAACTCACTTTTCTTCTCCATTTCCCAATGTCCTCCATGTAATTCCTTATGCTCCACAAGTAAGTGAAACTGTACGATAATTGACTCTCTCTGCTTGACTTATTTCACTCAGCATAATCTCTTCCAGTCCCATCCATGTTGATACAAATGTTGGGTATTCATCCTTTCTGATGGAGGCATAATACTCCATTGTATATATGGACCATATCTTCTTTATTCATTCTTCTGTTGAAGGGCATCTTGGTTCTTTCCACAGTCTGGTGACTGTGGCCATTGCAGCTATGAACATTGGGGTGCATGTGGCCCTTCTTTTCACTACATCTGTATCTTTGAGGTAAATACCCAGTAGTGCAATTGCAGCATCATAAGGTAGCTCTATTTTTAATTTCTTAAGGAATCTTCACACTGTTTTCCAAAGTGGCTGCACCAAGTTGCATTCTCACCAACTGTGTAAGAGTGTTCGCCTTTCTCCACACCCTCTCCAACACACATTGTTTACTGTCTTGTTAATTTTGACCATTCTAACTGGTGTAGGGTGGAATCTCAATGTGGTTTTGATTTGAGTCTCCCTGATAGCTAATGATGATGAACATTTTTTCATCTGTCTGTTATCCATTTGTATGTCTTCTTTTTTTTTTTTTTTTTTTTCAATTTTTTTTTTTTAGTTCTTTTTTTTTCCCTTTTTATTAATTTTTTCAGCGTAACAGTATTCATTCTTTTTGCACAACACCCAGTGCTCCATGCAAAACGTGCCCCCCATCACCCACCACCTGTTCCCCCAACCTCCCACCCCTGACCCTTCAAAACCCTCAGGTTGTTTTTCAGAGTCCATAGTCTCTTATGGTTCGCGTCCCCTCCCCAATGTCCATAGCCCGCTCCCCCTCTCCCAATCCCACCTCCCCCCAGCAACCCCCAGTTTGTTTTGTGAGATTAAGAGTCACTTATGGTTTGTCTCCCTCCCAATCCCATCTTGTTTCATTTGTATGTCTTCTTTGGAGAAGTGTCTGTCCATGTCTTCTGCCCTTTTTTTGACAGGATTATCTGTTTTGTATGTGTTGAGTTTGAAGAGTTCTTTATAGATCTTGGATATCAGCCCTTTGTCTGTAGTGTAATTTGTGAATATCTTCTCCCATTCTGTGGGTTGCCTCTGTTTTGTTAACAGTTTCCTTTGCTGTGCAGAAACTTTTGATCTTGATGAAATCCCGAAAGTTCATTTTTGCTTTTGTTTCCTTTGCATTTGGAGACATATCTTGAAAGAAGTTGCTGTGGCCAATATTGAAGAAGTTACTGCCTATATTCTCCTCTAGGATTTCGATAGATTCCTGCCTCATGTTGAGGTCTTTTATCCATTTTGAGTTTATCATTGTGTATGGTGTAAGGGAATGTTTGAGTTTCATTCTTCTACAAATAGCTGTCCAATTTTCCCAGCACCTTTTATTGAAGAGACAGTCTTTCCCACTGCATATTATTTCCTGCTTTATTGAAGATTAGTTGACCATAGAGTTGAGGGTCCATATCTGGCCTCTCTACTCTCTTCCACAGGTCTATGTGTCTGTTTTTGTGCTAGTACCATGTTGTCTTGGTGATCACAGCTTTGTAGTAAAGCTTGAAATCAGGCAACATGATGCCCCCAGTTTTGTTTTTCTTTTTCAACATTTCCTTAGCAATTCAGGTCTCTTTTGGTTCCACACGAATTTTAGGATTTGTTTCAGCTCTTTGAGAAATGCCAGTGGAATTTTGATCAGGATGGCATTGAAAGTATAGATTGCTCTAGGCAGTATAGACATTTTAACAATGTTTGTTCTTCTAATCCATGAGCATAGAATGCTCTTCCATCTTTTTGTGTCTTCTTCAATTTCTTTCATGAGTGTTCTGATGAAAACTTTGAGTGCAGATCCTTTACCTCTTTGGTTAGGTTTATTCTGAGGTATCTTATGGTTCTTGGTGCTATAGTAAATGGAATCAATTCTCTAATTTCCCTTCCCATATTTTCATTGTTAGTGTATAAGAAAGCAACTGATTTCTGTACATTGATTTTGTATTCTGCCACATTACCGAATTGCTGTATGAGTTCTAGTAGTTTGGGGGTGGAGTCATTTGGGTTTTCCATATAAAGTATCATGTCATCAGCAAAGAGAGAGAGTTTGACTTCTTCTTTGCCAATTGGAATACCTTTTATTTATTTTTGTTGTCTGATTGCTGTTGCTAGGACTTCTAGTACTATGATGAACAACAGTGGTGAGAGTGGGCATCCTTACCGTGTTTCTGATCTCAAAGGGAAGGCTATCAGGTTTCCTCATTGAGGATGATATTTGCTGTGGGTTTTCCATAAATAGATTGTATGAAGTTGATGAATGTACCCTCTATCCCTATACTTTGAATTGTTTTAAGCAGGAGTTGATGCTATATCTTATAAAATGCTTTTTCTTCAACTGAGAAGGCCATTTGGTTCTTCTCTCTTCTCTTATTGATTTGTTCTATCTCATTGATTAATTTGTGAATGTTGAACCACACTTGCATCCCATAGATAAATCCCACCTGGTCATGATGGATAATCGTCTTAATGTACTGTTGGATCCTATTAGCCAGGATCTTGTTGAGAATCTTGGCATCCATATTCATCAGGGTTAATGATCTGAAATTCCCCTTTTTGGTGGGGTTATTGCCTGGTTTGGGGATCAGGGTAATGCTGGCTTTATAAAAAGAATCTGGAAGTTTTCCTTCTGTTTCTATCTTTTGAAACAGCTTCAGGAGAATAGGTATTATTTCTTCTTTGAATGGTTGGTAGAATTCCCTAGGGAATCTGTCAGGTCCTGGGCTCTTGTTTTGGGGGAGGTTTTTGATCACTGCTTCAATCTCATTACTAGATATTGGTCTATTCTGGTTGCCAATTTCTACCTGTTTCAATTTTGGAAGTTTATAGGTTTCCAGGAATGCATCCATTTCATCTAGGTTGCTTAATTTAATTCAATAAGCCAACTTATAATACATCATTAGTTTCAGATGTAGTGTTTAATAATTTATCGGTTTCATATAACACCCAGTGCTCATCACATCACATGCTTTCCTTAATGCCCATCATCAATTACTCATTCCCCACTCCAGGAACCCTCAGTTTGTTTCCTATAGTTAAGATTATCTCAGGGTTTTTCTCCCTCTGATGACTTGGCTTTCCATTCTTTTTTCCCTCCCTTCCCCTTCAGTCCTCTGCCCTGTTTCTTATATTCCACATATGAGTGAAATCATATAATTGTCTTCTGATTGACTTCTCTCAGCATAATGGCCTCCAATTCCATTCAAGTTGATGTAATTGGTTAAGTATTCATTCTTCCCTATGGCTGAGTAATATTCCCTTGTATATAAGTACCACATCTTTATCCATTCATCTGTTGAAGGACATCTCATCTCTTTCCACAGTTTGGCTCTTGTGGACAGTGCTATGAACATTGGGGTGCAGATGCCCCTTCATTTCACTACATCTGTATCTTTGTGGCCTATACCTCATGGTGAAATTGTTGGGTCATATAGTAGTTCTATTTTTAACTTCTTGAGGAACCTCCATACAGCTTTCCAGGGTGGCTGTAAAAGCTCACATTCCCACCAACAATGTAAGAGGTTTCCCCTTTCTCTGCATCCTCATGAAAAATTGCTACTTCCTGTCTTGTTAATTTTAGCCATTCTGACTGGTGCGAAGTGGTATCTCATTGTGTTTTTGTTTTTTGGATTTTTTTTTTAAGATTTTATTTATTTATTTGACAAACAGAGATCACAAGTAGGCAGAGAGACAGGCAGAGAGAGAGGAAGGGAAGCGGGCTCCCTGCTGAGTAGGCAGCCTGATTTGGGGCTCAATCCCAGAACTCTGGGATCATGACCTGAGCCAAAGGCAGAGTCTTTAACCCACTGAGCCACCCAGGCACCCCGCTCATTGTGGTTTTGATTTGTATTTCACTGATACCAAGTGATATAGAACATTTTTTCATGTATCTGTTGGCCATTTGTATGTCTTAGGAGAAATGTCTTTTCATACCTTCTGCCCATTTCTTGACTGGACAATTTGTTTTTTGGGTGCTGAGTGTGATAAGTTCATTATAGATCTTTCATACTAGCCTTTTATCTGATAGGTCATTTGCAAATCTCTTCTCCCATTCTGTAGGTGGCCTTTTAGTTTTTTTTTTGTTTGTTTGTTTTTTCCATTTTATTTATTTTTTCAGCGTAACAGTATTCATTCTTTTTGCACAACACCCAGTGCTCCATGCAAAACGTGCCCTCCCCATTACCCACCACCTGTTCCCCCAACCTCCCACCCCTGACCCTTCAAAACCCTCAGGTTGTTTTTCAGAGTCCATAGTCTCTTATGGTTCGCCTCCCCTCCCCAATGTCCATAGCCCGCTCCCCCTCTCCCAATCCCACCTCCCCCCAGCAACCCCCAGTTTGTTTTGTGAGATTAAGAGTCATTTATGGTTTGTCTCCCTCCCAATCCCATCTTGTTTCATTTATTCTTCTCCTATCCCCCTACCCCCCCATGTTGCTTCTCCATGTCCTCATATCAGGGAGATCATATGATAGTTGTCTTTCTCCGATTGACTTATTTCACTAAGCATGATACGCTCTAGTTCCATCCACGTCGTCGCAAATGGCAAGATTTCATTTCTTTTGATGGCTGCATAGTATTCCATTGTGTATATATACCACATCTTCTTTATCCATTCATCTGTTGATGGACATCTAGGTTCTTTCCATAGTCTGGCTATTGTAGACATTGCTGCTATAAACATTCGGGTACACGTGCCCCTTCGGATCACTATGTTTGTATCTTTAGGGTAAATACCCAGTAGTGCAATTGCTGGGTCATAGGGTAGTTCTATTTTCAACATTTTGAGGAACCTCCATGCTGTTTTCCAGAGTGGTTGGACCAGCTTGCATTCCCACCAACAGTGGAGGAGGGTTCCCCTTTCTCCACATCCTCTCCAGCATCTGTCATTTCCTGACTTGTTAATTTTAGCCATTCTGACTGGTGTGAGGTGATATCTCATTGTGGTTTTGATTTGTATTTCCCTGATGCCGAGTGACGTGGAGCACTTTTTCATGTGTCTGTTGGCCATCTGGATGTCTTCTTTGCAGAACTGTCTGTTCATGTCCTCTGCCCATTTCTTGATTGGATTGTTTGTTCTTTGGGTGTTGAGTTTGCTAAGTTCCTTATAGATTTTGGATACTAGCCCTTTATCTGATATGTCGTTTGCAAATATCTTCTCCCATTCTGTCAGCTGTCTTTTGGTTTTGTTAACTGTTTCCTTTGCTGTGCAAAAGCTTTTGATCTTGATGAAATCCCAATAGTTCATTTTTGCCCTTGCTTCCCTTGCCTTTGCCGTTGTTCCTAGGAAGATGTTGCTGCGGCTGAGGTCGAAGAGGTTGCTGCCTGCATTCTCCTCAAGGATTTTGATGGATTCCTTTCTCACATTGAGGTCCTTCATCCATTTGGAGTCTATTTTCGTGTGTGGTGTAAGGAAGTGGTCCAATTTCATTTTTCAACAGTACATTAAAAGGATTATTCACCACGATCAAGTGGGATTTATTCCAGGGCTGCAGGGTTGGTTCAACATCCGCAAATCAATCAATGTGATAGAACACATTAATAAAAAAAAGAACAAGAACCATATGATACTCTCAATAGATGCTGAAAAAGCTTTTGACAAAGTACAGCATCCCTTCCTGATCAAAACTCTTCAAAGTGTAGGGATAGAGGGCACATACCTCAATATTATCAAAGCCATCTATGAAAAACCCACCGCAAATATCATTCTCAATGGAGAAAAACTGAAAGCTTTTCCATTAAGGTCAGGAACACGGCAGGGATGTCCATTATCACCACTGCTATTCAACATAGTATTAGAAGTCCTAGCCTCAGCAATCAGACAACAAAAAGAAATTAAAGGCATCCAAATTGGTAAAGAAGAAGTCAAACTATCACTCTTCGCAGATGATATGATACTATATGTGGAAAACCCAAAAGACTCCACTCCAAAACTGCTAGAACTTGTACAGGAATTCAGTAAAGTGTCAGGATATAAAATCAATGCACAGAAATCAGTTGCATTTCTGTACACCAACAACAAGACTGAAGAAAGAGAAATTAAGGAGTCAATCCCATTCACAATTGTACCCAAAACTATAAGATACCTAGGAATAAACCTAACCAAAGAGACTAAGAATCTATACACAGAAAATTATAAAGTACTCATGAAAGAAATTGAGGAAGACACAAAAAAATGGAAAAATGTTCCATGCTCCTGGATTGGAAGAATAAATATTGTGAAAATGTCTATGCTACCTAAAGCAATCTACACATTTAATGCAATCCCTATCAAAATACCATCCATTTTTTTCAAAGAAATGGAACAAATAATCCTAAAATTTATATGGAACCAGAAAAGACCTCGAATAGCCAAAGGAATATTGAAGAACAAAGCCAAAGTTGGCGGCATCACAATTCCGGACTTCAAGCTCTATTACAAAGCTGTCATCATCAAGACAGCATGGTACTGGCACAAAAACAGACACATAGATCAGTGGAACAGAATAGAGAGCCCAGAAATCGACCCTCAACTCTATGGCCAACTCATCTTCGACAAAGCAGGAAAGAATGTCCAATGGAAAAAAGACAGCCTCTTCAATAAATGGTGCTTGGAAAATTGGACAGCCACAGGCCTTTTAGTTTTGTTGACTGTTTCCTTTGCTGTGCAGAAGGTTTTTATGGTTGTTAAATTATTACGTGATCTTAATTGTCTTTCTGTCAAGAAGACATAGAATCATGGGGATGAAGTTTATAATAATCCAGATCTTGGAGTTGCAATTAATCAAAAATACAAATAAAGCTATTTTAAGTAAACAAGGAAATTATTGATTCCATGTAATTGAACAGCCCATGAATATGTGCAACTTCAGGCATGTCTGGATCCAGGAGTTCCACTGGTATCACTTGAATACTCTCTGTACTTCTAAGGTATGACTCTTTTAACCTGTTGATCTCTTTCTCACTGGTAAGATTGAAAAAGGTAACTTCAATTAACTATCCTTGCAGTTTATATGTAAATGTAACTGTGACTCTATTTTGAGACCAGAAGCACAAAAGTCCTGATGAGTGCTCAATTTGGCATTGCTTGAAACATATGCCCATCCCTAATTTGATCACTGCCAGGTAGATGGGGTGACCACACTGTATATTCTACTCTTGGAACTCAGCCACTCTCTACTCTTTTTTTTTTTTTTATAAGGAAGCTGAAGCCAGGAAGTAAATTACTTAACCAATGTTACACAGTTAGTTACTAGCATAGTTAGCTAAAATAATTTCAACAACAAACTAGGTACATAGTAGAAGACATAATATTTATCTACACTTATCAATACAATGCATATGTTCAATATATTAAAATAGTTAAACATAAAGTTTAATTTTACTGTGAGTTGTTAAAGTTCAACTTGGCATTTTTCTGAAAGTTTTTCTTAAGCAACTGTTTCTGTTTGGCATTTATTTGAGCATAAATGAAGATGTTAGAACTAAAAATTTTAACACAAACTACCAAGCCAGTGGAGTAAGTTTACTCCATTGGAGTAAGTTTATTATAGTTATATAATAGATACTCTGAAGTAGGTTAAAATAAAAACATTTCTATTTCTAATCTTTTTTTGTACTTATGTACTTATGTACATATGTACAAAATGTATGTACAAAAGTATATACTTATGTACATAATTTTGTATGTACACTAATGTTCTTAATGGACTATTGCTATCACAAGTTTGTGAATAAAGTAACTATTTAATAATCTATTTCTCACCTGACCTAAAATCAATAGTTCTTTCCAAAGCTAAGAACTCATACACATTTCAGTGCTTATTCACCTTTTTTGGTACTGTTCCCTCTCTCTCACCTCCTTACCCACCCCAATCCAAACTTCCTATGACTTGAGAGATTCAAGATGACCTCCAAAAATACCTATAATATAGCACAATGAAATACATTTAACAATGAGAAGGAGGCAGCTGGGAAATTTAAACCTAGATTTGGGTTAAGATAAAAATGTATTCCTTTAAAATCTATAATCTTTGAGGAAGAGGAGCTAAGTATCTGAACTTGAGTTTTCCAGAAGTCAATAGAAAGAATTGGTTAGAACACTTCATGACTACTGTAGTAGCATGAATATAATCCTTCCATGTAACCGAAGGACACATGAGGTGATAGCATGATATCAAAGCATATTTCAGAAAAAGCAAATTGATGTAGAGTCAATTTGTTGTGATCTAAATACACAAAATGTTGTGATCTAAATACCTGGTGCTCTTATTATCTGGTTAACCTTAGAATAGATTTTAGAAAACCTAGATAAATAGATAATATAGTTATTCTTCCCTTACTTGTTCATTAATTCATTTCATGAAAAACTTGATTTTCTTCTTTATTCTGTACACTGTGGGATCCAGGGCACAAAATGTAGAAAAAGTACCTGCTCTTTAACTCATAGTCTTGGAACTGATACAGACACCAAACAAGTTTGGTTTTTTTTTTAAGATTTTATTTATTTATTTGACAGAAAGAGAGATCACAAGTAGGCAGAGAGGCAGGCAGAGAGAGAGGAGGAAGCAGGCTCCCTGTGGAGCAGAGAGCCCGATGCGGGGCTCGATCCCAGGACACTGAGATCATGACCTGAGCCAAAGGCAGCAACTTAATCCACTGAGCCACCCAGGTGCCCCACCAAACAAGTTTTTATAATACAATGTGATTAGTATTTTATTGAAATATTTATTTTGAGATATATGTATTGTATGATATTATTGCAGAAAATGCCAAGCTAAGGAGGCCAGAGAGATCATCTTCATGAGAGAAGTTATATCAATATAGAAACAAGGAATTGGTAAGAGTCAGAGCAAGAGTTGAAATCAGAAAGGCAGTAACCAGTTCATTCAGAGACTTTAAGGCATAAGGATTTTGGATTTCACCCAAAGACAAATAGAATCCCTTGATGTATGGTAAGTAGCAGGACAATTTAATCTGACTTGGACTCTGAAAGCCCTAACTTATGAGTCAGGAAACATCAATGATGATCTGCATTAGATTAGTGACAGTAGAGTTGGACAAGTGTGAATGGATTCAAGAGGGAGAAGGTAAGATTGCCAAGAGAATGGAATTTATTGGAGAGAAGAAAGAAGATGATTTCCCTTCCTGGAATTTAATAGCTTAAAAAGCAGATTGCCTATTAAGATATGATAATTAGTTATAATTATTGCCTACTAGTTCTAAAAGCCATGCCATCCTCATGCAAGAGAATCTTTTCCTTCAATTCTCTCTTTCGATGGTAGGGGGAAAAATACACACATTTTACCCAATGTGTTATCAAGTTATAATTAACAAGATTTAAAAGGGGGAACTGAAATGTACTGTTGTTTTATCCAGAAGGGTATTGCCATATGATTTACTCAAAGACTGCTCCTACTGACCCTGATTTCCAAAGTTATATTAAGGGGAAAGTTTTTCACAAGCATCAGTGACAGATATCTGTATAGAAACAATAAAGTTAGTCCATAATCAGCTGCTGTCCCACAGAATCAACAGACCAAGAAAAGTGCAATGAAAGCTTTAAAAATAACCAGTCCTGTTCCTAATAGATTCCTTCACTTGTGACAAAGAATACAGCAGAATCAATAGTGGAATAGCTATTCCTAAAACCTTATATCCATGCTTTAACATACAATATTGGTCTGGAAGACCCCAAACTGAAAATTATATATATATATAGATAGATAAATATCTATCTATATATATATATATGTAATTTTCATAGATATTTATCTATCTATCTATATATATATATGTACACACATAATAAATTATATATAGATATTTGGGTATATATCTATAATATATATATAAATACACATTATTTATGTATTTAAATGCATATATATATTAAAAGCTGACATATTTTAGAAGAAATGTATAATAAGCTAAAAAGTCTCTAATTTGAGGCTATCATTTTGGAAAGTGAAATAAACTATATTGTAGATTCTACCATGTGTGACCATATTGTAAAGATTGTTAAGATGCAAAAGTTGACTAGAATGAGACCTACCATTCCAAACAAAACAAGGAAATTTTCTAAGGCACACCCACTAGTGCTGTATTTTTAAATCAACTGTATTTATTAGTCCTAAGAAGTAAGAATAAGTCTTGTCAACATCTATTTGCCTTGAGCTTGGTTTGGAAAGTTGAGAAAAACATTTAAAAATCAACTCAGAGCTGAGCTTCTAAATTTTTATTCAACAAATTTATACCAAAAAATCCATAATGCAGAATCTGTCCTTATGATTGGATTAAAAAACAAGTTTATTTATTTATTTTCAAACATTTTTTAAAGATTTTATTGCTTTAGGGGTGCCTGGGTGGCTCAGTGGGTTATACATCTGCCTTCAGCTCAGTCATGATCCCAGGGTCCTGAGATCAAGCCCCACACTGGGCTCCTTTCTCAGAGGGGAGCCTGCTTCTCCCTCTTCCTGCCATTCCCTCTGCATGAGCTTTCTCTCTCTCCACTTTCTCTCTCCCTCTCTCTCTGACAAATAAATAAATCTTTAAAAAATATTGTCTTAAATAATCTCTATACCCAACATGGGGCTCCAAACTATAACTTGGAGATCGAGTCACATGTTCTACTGACTGAGCCAGCCAGGCACCCCAAAATGCTAAGTTCAGATCCTATCACATGAGTAGTTTTTCAAAGCCTGGATTCCTATTATCTTTCTTATAAACAAACATGATAAATATAACTTTGTGTAAATCCATACATGTGATCATACAATACACAATTCTATTGTATTCTAATTTGGCTATTTTTGTTTGTGTTGGATAACACATTTTCCTTCTTATTTTGTTACTTTCTGACATTCAGATGAATTTCATATTTACTTGTTCTTCAAAGAATAACATACATATATCAACAGAGATCATTTTGTGTGTGTGTTACAAAAGCAGGCACATGGACTCTTTTCTGAATCTTATTTTTTTCAGTCGACACCTTAAGAAATTCAGTCAATTACCCTAGTCTGGTTGGTTCCTATTCATTATTTTTAGTAGTTGTATAATATTTGATAATAGTATATCAATTTTTAGCATTTCCCTACCAATTAATATTCACTTTGTATCTTGTGTGTAGGGGGGGTGGCTGAGTATGTGTATGTGAGTGATTATATAAAATTTTGCAATAAACATCTTTGGATATGTATCTATATTTAGTGGTATTTTTTTTAAAGATTTTATTTATTTATTTGACAGAGAGAGAGATCACAAGTAGGCAGAGAGGCAGGCAGAGAGAGAGGAGGAAGCAGGCTCCCCGCGGAGCAGAGAGCCCGATGCGGGGCTCGATCCCAGGACCCTGAGATCATGACCCGAGCCGAAGGCAGCGGCTTAATCCACTGAGCCACCCAGGAATATGGTTAACATATACATATTTCTTTAATATAGCAAGAACACTTTCCAACAAAATCTCTAACAATTGATATCTTCACTAGTGATAAATTTGGACATGCCTCTTCCTAATTTCCCAACAAGATGTGTATCTTGTGGGGTATTTTGTGTTATACCAATTTAACTAGTATAACATGCTACTTCATTATAATCAGTTCACTGATTTCTAGTTCTATTCAGTATTATTCTTATCACCAGATTCTGTGTCCTCCGAGAATTTCCTGCATAATTTTAATATTTTTTCAGTTAAATTTATATTGCATTTTTAACTTGTTTCTAAATATTATACAAGATTGGGATCCAATTTTATTTTCTTCCTGATGGATAGCCAGTTGTACCAGAACCACTCCTTTTAGGTCCATCTTATTCTCACGGTCTTAATTTTCTAATTACTAAGTTGTCAACATATGAGTACTTTTTCTCATATTGGCATTTTGTATTATTTTGCTATTTTATGACATTTTGATATATGTTTAGTTATAGTAGTTTTACAGTATATTTAGATACCAAAAAAAAACACAAATCTCTACACTTTGAGGTTTCTGTATGTTGTCTCAGTTATATTCATGCACTTATTCATCCATGTGATATTCTCCCATATAATATTTGAAGGGATTTAAGACTAACACAAAATAGTACTTTTAACATGGTATATATCCCAACCTAATATGTTTAGACATATTTTATATAGTTGGTGATCATTGTAAAGCCCCACAAAATGACTTGGATGCTTAAATGGAAGAAATATTTCAAAGTCAATATGAATAGATAGAAATCACAATGAAAAAATAAGATTTAGAAAACATATCCATGAAAGAAAAAAATGACTTAAAAAGAGAAAAATAATTACATTATAGGAAAAAACCTCACTAATTATTAGGATGGCTTATCCATTTCTAAGATTGGGAAAAATATTCTCATATCTAGCACATCTAGAAAAAGCCCCTACTACCCAAGATAAAAAGAAAATCATAGAAGATTCCAGACTGAATGATAAAATTTCTTACAGCAGTTAATTAGGCTGGTATCAACTTCATATCTGTTTTATTAGAAATTATGAGATACTAGAATAGCATCTGTAGTATAGATTACCAAGAGAAAGGAAATACACTGCAAGACATACCAAACCAAAATAAATAAATAAATAAAATTATATATATATATATATATATACATATATATATATATATATATGAATTCAGAAAGCAAAACCTTCCAGTTACCTATGGAACAAAGGAGAAAGTAGCAGAACACACTCCCATACGGGGGGGAAAAATTAAATTAACAAACATAAAGCATCTTTCAGAAGACAGCAGAGAGCTAATACAATGGTAACTAGAAAGGATAAGACCCCAGAGAGGGAAAAACCTTTCAAAGATGACCTGCTTTGTGCAGCAGCTAGGAATTGGAGAGTGGGAGTATTTGTCAACAAGAGCCAAACAATAGGTGGAGGTTCCCGCTGTGCACCCACAGAGGTATGCCACAGTGGGGATGGAAATCCAAATGTCCTAATTTTCTCTCAAAATATTTGCTGAATCCTGGGTCTGTATATGGTTGAGGAAGGGCTTAAAATATAAGAAGAAAACTTTTGAAAAGCAATACATCACAATCAAGTGTCTCAAGAGATAAGTATCAGAGTTTAAAATCTGTCAGAAGGAGATGCCAGAGAAAATAAACTGAAATTTTTTTTTAAGATTTGATTTGATTTGATTTATTTGTTTGTTTGTTTGTTTATTTATTTCTCCCAGAAAGAGAGGGAGATCACAAGTAGGCAGAGAGGCGGGGGGGGGTGGGGGGGGAGAGCGGGCTCCCTGCTCACGCAGGGCTCGATCCCAGGACCCCGAGATCATGACCTGAGCCGAAGGCAAAGGCTTAACCCACTGAGCCACCCAGGTGCCCCTGAACTCTTAACTGAATCTCTGGATGGCCAGGGTAATCAGAGCTAAGTGTGCCTCACCTAGATCATCATGAAGGTCCCTCAGTCTCATTCTGGATTGAGCTTAAGGTGTTCAGCCACAGCTTTTTCTCTACCAGATGGACAGTAAACCTATAAGAAAATAAGGTAGTCTACTGCATCTATAATTTTTATATCCAAATCAAGCAAATATTTTATATCCAAATCTTTCATAGTAGATACATGAAAAGATGGGAACATGTAAATAAAATCCAAAAGAAAAATAGATCTTAAGTATCCAATGTATACACTCTGGTAATAACTAACCAGTCATAAGAAAAAAAAAATGTAAGGTTTAATTCTACAGGTTATATATATATTTATTACATTTAAAATACATTTCTGAGATAGTAATCCTCTTAACGAAGCACAAGTATTATCAAGCTGATCAATGGCTGACTGTATTACCTTTATCCATGTATCCCCTACATTCCTTCTCATTTTCCTCTATAAACTTCCTAATTCCATTCATGATTTCATTGAATAGGAATATCAAGACCACACGTCATTTCAAAGCCTAACCATTTTCTTCATTGCATGAAAATTGGCTTATTGTCATATTACTGGCATAAAGATGGGGCTTGTTAACTGAAATAACCAAGAATGGGGCTTGTATATATGATTCACAGTCTAAATATTGGCTCTTTTTTGTAGAATTTTGGCTATATTCTTGGCTCATCACTTCCTTGTGATCATCAGAACACCATAATTTAATATTAATATTAATCTGTCTGAAATTATAAATTTCCTGTTGACCCAAAAATTTCTCTCTGCCAAATTATACACACCTATTTCTCTCTTTTTTTTTTTAAGATTTTATTTATTTATGTGACAGACAGAGATCACAAGTAGGCAGAGAAACAGGCAGAGAGAGAGGAGGGGAAGCAGGCTCCCTGCTGAGCAGGGAGACCAATGCAGGGCTCAATCCCAGGACCCTGGGAGGCTTTAACCCACTGAGCCACCCAGGTGTCCCCCACACCTATTTCTACTGACTTCATACTTTTCAATATCTAATGAATACAATAAAATATAAGTATTTACATTGTATAAACAGAAATTGTACGAAAGTAAGAATCTGTGCATACCCAAGAACTCATTGCCACATTCAATGTCATGAAGATATTCCCTATATTTTCTTCTGGGAATTTCATAATTTTAAGTCTTTAATCTATTTTGAGTTAATTTTTGAATATTGTATAAAGGTCCAACTTCATTCTTTTGCACATATTCCGTTTTCCCAACACTACTTGTTGAAAAGACATTACTTCCCCACTGAATGATCTTGTCACCATTATTGAAGATCATTTGACCATATACCCAAGAGCTTATTTCTCTCTATCGTAGTCCATTGGTCTATGTATTTGTCTTTATGCCAGTACTACACTATTTTAGTTATTGTAATTTTGTACTATGTTCTGAAATCAGAATGTTTGAGTCTTCCAATTTTGTTCTTTTTCAAAATTGTTGACTTTTCAGGGTCCCTTGAAATTTGTATACATTTTTCTATATCTGTGAAAATTATCATTAAAGTTTTATTTATTGCATTAAATCTAGATTGTTTGGGGGACTGTGGACATTTTTATGTCTTCCATTTATTAAGTATAGAATTCCTTTACATTTGTTTTATGTCTTCTTTCTTTCAGCAGTGGTTTATAGCATTCAGTTTATAAGCTGTTCACTATCTTGGTTAGGTTTATTTCTAATTATTTTATTCTTGTTGATGCTATCATAAATAGAATTATTTTCTTAAACCCCTTTTTGCATATAGAAACACAATTTATTTTTGTGTGATTTTGTATCCTGTAATTTGCTGAATTTATTAGTTTTAACACTTTATTTTTTGTTGACTCTTTAGGGTTTCATAAACATAAGGTCATCCCACCCATAAACGGAGATAATTTTACTTCTTTCTTTCCAATTTGTATGCCTTTATTTCTTTTTCTTGACCAGCTGGTCCACTTCCTTAAAGTTTGTTCTACCATCCAGGTGTTTTGGTTGGTGGCCAGGTTAGCTCTTGTGACTCGTTAATTATTTGACTTTTAATATCATTGTTGTGTGTATTAATAATACTAATGATCATTATTATTGAACAAATCATCAGATCAGTAAGGCCTATCTCTGCCAATATATCTGCTTTTAAAATCAGCAATTTAATGATAGAACATGTAAAGAAAATCTTTTCCCATGAAGAACAAATATAATTTCTAACTTATTGTGTAAATATTTTACAAATGGGAAAGAATAATGAATAATATAATGAACCTCCTTGTACTCGACACCAACTGCAACAATCCTGGACAATCTTATTTCATCTATATTCCATCCATTTCTCTCCAATTCTATATTATTTTGACTCTCAGCTATAATATAACTTTGTCCACTGATATTTCAAAATGTATCTGTAAAAGCAAATTAACTATGACACCATAATTATACTAAAGTTTTAAGCATTTCCTCTTTAATACTATCAAATATTTGCTCTATGTTCAATTTTCTGGTTTAGCTCAAAATTTTTTAGGTTGGTTGTTCAAATCAGCATAAAAATAAGTCTATGTTATAATTAATTATTATATCTCTTAAATTTTATATGATCTGTAAGTTCCTCCTGTCTCTAGCTTTCTTGCAATATATATATATTTTTAATTTTATTTTTTCAGTGTTCCAAGATTCATTGTTTATGCCCCACACCCAGTGCTCCACGCAATACATGCCTTAATACCCACCTCCAGTCTCACCCAACCCCTAACCCTCTCCCCTTCAAAACCCTCAGTTTGTTTCTCAGAGTCCACAGTCTCTCATGTCCATCTCCCCCTCCAATTTCCCCCAACTCTCATCTCTTCTCCTTCTCCCAAAGTCCTCCGTGTTATTCCTTATGCTCCACAAGTAAGTGAAACCATACGATAATTAACTCTTTCTGCTTTGATTTAATCTCTTTCAGTCTCATCCATGTTGATACAAAAAAAAAAAAAAGTTGGGTATTCATCCTTTCTGATGGAGGCATAATATTCTATTGTATATATGGACCATATCTTCTTTATCCATTCATCTGTTACAGCAATGGCCACAGTCGCCAAACTGTGGAAAGAGCCAAAAAGCCCTTCAGCAATATATCTGTTTTTTTTTAATTGGGTCATTTGTCCCAGAGGAGTTTTCCATGAGACCGATTTTAATGATTGCAGTCCAGTGATACTGCTTGGCGTGTTCATTCTTCCTATATCTGTTCTAAATTGTTAGCTAGAGACTTGACCAGATAAAAGTTCAGGTGTCTTTGTTTCATTTTGTTTTTGTCAAAAGTATTTCACAAGTGGTCTTGGATAATTTCATTCAAAGGAATCTTGTCTGATTTTTCTCTAAGAAATAGTTTTACTCTGCTTTAGTTATCAATACTTAGAACAAATAATCCTTTACCATCACAAAGCACTTTATAATTTCGAAATTACTTTTATATACACAAATACACTGATCTTTACTATATCCCTGTCAAGTAGGTATTAGGTCTAGGATTTTATTTTATCCAATTATAAACTAACAAATTGACCTGTTACTATTCATGAATGCTGGCAAAAAACAACAGACTCCTGGGTCAGAGAACAAGGAATATATTACTCGTGGCACAACAATCAGCATGAACATCAGCATATTCTGCTTCTTTCTTTTCCTTCTAAGTCCAATGTGAATGCCACAGAATGGTCCAAATGGATTCTACACATTCAGTGGGTTTCTGTCATAGCTGAGTAACACTTAGCTTGGGGGATCCACCAAATTTATAGGAAGTTGTAAGCAAGCATGCTCTTTGGTCAGAAGAGGAATAATTCTCTCATCTCTCAAGTTTACCAGGTATATAAACAACCTTGAAAAATGTCCAGTGGAAGAGTGATCAAAACCTTGCAGGCATACACAGAAAGAAGGACTCTGAAAAACAACCTGAGGGTTTTGAAGGGGCGGGGGTGGGAGGTTGGGGAACAAGGTGGTGGGTAATAGGGAGGGCATGTATTTCATGGAGTGCTGGGTGTGGTGCAAAAACAATGAATACTGTTACGCTGAAAAGAAATTTTTAAAAAAAGTGAAAAAAAATTAAATCATAAAAAAAAAAAAGAGTTGCTGTAGGCCCAAGGAGGATTATCTCTCAACAATAGATATGACGGACTCTTTTCTCGTATTTCCAGTGAGGATATTAAGAGTCCATATGAATTAAGGTCACACAATAAACAGCAAAACTAGGAATAAAATCTAAGTCTTCTGAACTGTGCCATGGACACTATAAAAGAGAGAACTGGAAAAAAAATCAATTTATCACAGGGAAGGAACAAGGAAACTTTGGGGATTTAAAAGTAGGGAAAATTTTTTAAAAATAATCCTATGCTTAAATTAAATTTAACATTTTAAATTTTCATTATTAGTATAATACAGGAAACTCCAAGATGATGTCTATGTGTTCCTAAAAGAAACAAATATAGGGGCACCTGGGTGGTTCAGTGGGTTAAGCCTCTGCCTTCGGCTCAGGTCATGATCCCAGCGTCATGGGATCAAGCCCCATATCAGGCCCCTGCGTGACGGGAAGCCTGGTTCTCCCTCTCTCACTCCCCCTGTTTGTATTCCCTCTCTCACTGTGTCTCTCTCTGTCAAATTAAAAAAATAAAAAAATAAACAAATATAAAGCAATTTCTAGAAAACCACACCATCAATTAAATGTCACAGAGTTACTCAAATTTGAGTCCCAAGAAATATGGGCATAGAGGTGAAAATACAAAGTACACAAGGAAATAACCCATAGAAGCCAGAGGCAGCAGCTATGAAAGAACCTTAGTTAATAGAACAATTTGATAGAGGTCATAAGATCTTTAAAATGTTAAAACAAAAATTCAGAAGCATAAGAAATAAACGAGACATAATAGATAACTATTCGAAAAACACTAAAACTTCAAAACATAAGAAGAACACAGTCATGAAAAATAAAATCTCAAATAATGGGATAGTTTCCGACCAGAAAAAAAATTAGAAAGAGAATAAACGAAAAGATGAACTTAAAAGAATTCTCAAAATTCAGTATAACAAGATAAGGAAATGGAGCATGTGAAAGACAGTTGCAGACATGGCAGATACAGTGGCAACATTCAATATTCCCACATTAAGAAATCCCAATTGAGAGTAAGAGATGAGATAAAAAATTTTCTGGACTTAAGGAGACAATGTAAATCCTCAAATTTATAAATCTCAACTAAAAATAAATCCAAACCTAGACATATCACTTTCACATAAAAAGTGACAAGATTTATCATCCATGCATGATAAAAACTCTCAACAAAATGGGGTTAGAGAAAACATACTTGAATGTAATAAAGGCCACATATGAAAAACCCACAGCTGACATCATACTCAATGGTGAAAAACTGAGAGCTTTCCCATTAAGACCAGGACCAAGACATGGATGTCTACTCTTGCCACTTTTATTTGACATAGTCTTAGAAGTTATAGCCACAACATTGGACACCTTTGTGGCTCAGTCAGTTAAGCAACTGCCTTTGGCTCAGGTCATGATCCCAGGGTCCTAGAATCAAGTCTCACATTGGGCTCCTTGCTCAACAGGGAGCCTGATTCTCCCTCTCCCTCTGTCCCTCCCTACTGCTTGTGCATGCTTTCTCTCTCTCTCTCTCTCTCTCATACACACACACACACACACACACACACACACATAAATAATTTTTTAAAAATAGAAGTTATAGCCACAACAATCAAGAAGAGGCACCCATATTGGTAAAGAACATTTTACACTGCCACCATTTGCAGATGATGTGATACTATACATAGAAAATCCTAAAGATTCCACCAAAATACTACTAGAAATAATGAATTTAATAAAGTGGCAGGATGCAAAATAAATACCCAGAAATCAGTATGAGTTTCTTATAAGAACGACAAACTTGCAGAAAGAGAATTAAAAAATAATAATAATAAATACCATTTACAACTGCACAAAAAGAATAAAACACCTAGTAAAGTAAACTTAACCAAATCTGTAAACTTAACCAAAGTCGTACTCTGAAAAATATAAAACTTGGATGAAAAAAATTGAAGATGACATAAATGGAAGGATATTCCATTGTTCATGGATTGGAAGAATTAATATTGTTAACATAAATGGAAGGATATTCCATTGTTCATGGATTGGAAGAACTAATATTGTTAACATGCCTGAATTACACAAAGCAATCTACAGAGTCAGTCCAATCTCTATCAAAATACCAACAGCATTTTTCACAGAATCAGAATCATAAAATTTGTGTGGAACCACAAAAAACCCTGACTAGCTAAAGCAATTTTGCAAAAGAGGAATGAAGGTGGAGATATCACAATACCAGAATTCATGATATACTACAGAGCTGTAGTAATCAAAACAGTATGATACTGACACAAAAATGACACATAGGTCATTGAAGCAGAATAGAGAGCCCAGAAACAAACCCATACTTATATGGTCAATTAATCTAGAACAAGGGAGGCAAGAATATACCTTGGAGAAGAGACAATCTCTTTAACAAATGGTGCTGAGAAAACTGGATAGCTAAAGGCAAAAGAACAAAACAGGACCACTTTTTAACTTTTTTAACATAAAAAATAAACTCAGAGTGGATTAAAGATCTAAATGTGAGACCTGGCAGATAAAAAATCCTAGAAGATAAACACAAGCAGCAAATTCTTTAACATTAGCCATAGCAACATTTTTCTACATGTCTCCTAAGGCAAGGGAAACAAAAGTGAAATAAAACTATTGAGACTACATCACAATAAAAAGACTTTGCACAGTAAAGGAAATCATGAAGAGAACAAAAAGACAGCCTACTGAATGTGGGAAGATGTTTTCAAATGATATATCCAATAAGGAGTTAATATCCAAAATAAATGAAGAACTTACTTAACACCAAAAAAAAAAAAATCTGATTAAAAAATCAGCAGAGGACCTGAATAGACATTTTTTCAAAAAAGACATACAGATGGCCAGCAAACACATGAAAAATGCTCAACATCACTCATCATCAGGAAAATACAAGTGAAAACCACATTAAGATGTTACTTTACACCAGTTAGATTGGCTAAAATCAAGAAGACAAGAAATAGGTATTTGCAATGATGTAGAGAAAAAGGAAACCTCATGCACACCTGGTGGGAATGTAAATTGGTACTACCACTGTGGAAAACAGCATGGAAGTTGCTCAAAAAATTATAAATAGGAATACTGTATGATTCAGAAGTTCCTCTATTGTATATTTACCCAAAAAATATGAAAACACTAATTCAAAAAGATATATGCTTCCTCATGTCTATTGTAGCATTATTTATAATAGACAAGACATGAAAGCAAACCTAAGTGTATATCAACAGATGACCAGATAAGGAAAGTGTGTCATATATATTAGGATACATATATGGAATGTTGGAATATTATGCCACCATAAAAAAAGGAGATCATGCCATTTAAGACAATATGAATGGACCCGAAGGGTATTATTGAAAAAAGTTGGACTAAGAAAGACAAATACTATATGACTCCACTCATGAATTGGATCTTAAAAAATAAACAAAAAGCAAAATCAGCACTATAAATATGGAGAACAAACTGATTGCTGCCAGACAGGAAGGGTGTAGAGGTTGGGCACAATGGGTGAAGGTGAAAGGGAGATAAAGGCCTCCAGTTGTGGAATGAGTAACCCACAGAAATAAAAAGCAGAACGTAAGGAATACAGTCAGTGATATTGTAACAGTGATGTATTGAGACAGACGGTAGTTCTATACTTGTGGTGAACATAAGATAATGTATAGACTTGTCAAATCATTAAGCAGTACAACTGAAGTAAATGTTACATCCTGTGGCAATTATACTCAAAAAAGAGTTTTGGTGGCACCTGGGCGGCCCAGTGGGTTAAAGCGTCTGCCTTCAGCTCAGGTCATGATCCCAGGGTCCTGGGATCGAGCCCCACATCCGGCTCTCTGCTCAGTGGGGAGACTGCTACCCTTCCTCTCTCTCTGCCTGATTGTGATCTCTGTCAAATAAATAAAATCTTTAAAAAAAAAAATAGAGAGGTTTTCAGGCAACCTGAGAAAACAGATTACCTATAAACACCTTAGAGAAACAAATATATTCATCAGAGAAAATTGATGCCAGAAAACAATGTAATATCTTCAAGCTGAGATAAAAGTTATTAAAATAAATTTTATAAGATGCATAATCATTCAAAAGTGAGATGAAAAGGTACAATCTTTCTTGTTTATAAAAATCTATAAATATCACTCAGATCTAAACTGAAAAAATAAATGGTATGGAATCAGAAAATTAAACCAGATAGAAGGACATAGATTGAGTAATTTGTTAATTCCTTCAACACAGATTTATTGAGCATCTTCTATGTGCTACTGAGATTGTAACTATCCACAAAGCAATAATGTCTATTATTTTCCCTAGTTGAAATGACTAAATCATGTAATTATAATACGATGTGGATTGTTTTTCATGATTTTGATCTCCTTTTATAGTAGAGTTTAAAAGCATGTTCAGTATTCTTCTTCTCAGTCTGTGGTAAGCCTGAACTTTACCTCTCATCCTAAACCAATATACAGATGGTCACTGACTTACAGTGGTTCAACTTATAATTTTTTCAACATAATCTCTGGAGATATTGTGCAGAGACAGTAAGCCACAGCTCTGGGTCGGCCATATGATCCCAAGAGTAAATTACCCATACAGTGACAAATGTTCTGTACCCATAGAACCATTCTATTTTTCACTTTCAGTACCATATTTAATAAATTACACAAGATAGTCAATATATTATATAAATAGGCTTAGTGTTAGCTGATTTTGCCCAACTGTAGGTTAAGTGTTCTGAACATATTTAAGGTAGGCTAGACTAAGCTATATTGATAGGTTAGATGTATTAAATGCATTTTCAACTTATTATATTTTCAACTTTCTATGAGTTTATTGGGACAGAACTCCATTGCAGGTTGAAGAAGATCTATATTTCCTCTTATGAAGCAATAAGTGCTATGCAATTCAACTATTTTAATCCCTTAGAACCACAGACTGAATTTTCTAGTATAATGCTCTCATCCAACCAGAATTCAGTGAAGAAAATTAACTGAACTTGATTTGAATTGAATTAAACTGATCTAAGTGTATCTGTCCTTAATCGATGGCAGAAATAAAGGTAGACCAAGTATAAACATTATAGAGTTATAGCAAACAGTACAAATATTATAGAGTTGAATTTGGGACTGAAGAAAGACAAAGACATTTCCAAAGGCATCTACCTTTCCCTCCACTCTTTTGGTATTCTTAGAGAGAATCTGAGATGGATAGCACATGTAAAAATAGCTCACACCTGAAGGGTTAGATCACAAAGAGCAAACAGATCAAAAGCAGGATGTGGCTCTGAATTTTATAATGTCTAAAGAGAGAAAGGTTTCTTGGTTCATTAACCATACATCACTCATTACTTCCAAATATTACAAGTGCATGACATCGTCTTTGTCCTTGAAAAAAACAGCTGTAATTTGACTAGATCTGTCATCAATGTTGCAAAATGACAAGAGAGAAAATTACACAGCTGATGTAACTGTGTAGCTTAACTGTTTTTAAAGTAACTCTTTACAGAATAACGGTACACGTTCTATCTTTATACAGAAGACAGCATCTTAGGACAGAAGGATGGGGCTGCAAATGGTTAGGATTTACCATCCAACCCTAACCCGATTGTTGAGCAGTAACATGATTCAAATAATTATGATTTAAGCTAATAGCCCTGGAGGAGGCTTTAAAGATATCTACTCCAACCACCTCACTTTATATACAAAAGGAGAAACTGAGGACTCCAAAGAGCACAGTGGTGAAAAGAAACAGGCTGTGATTGTTGCTTATTGTTATTGTTTTTATGACTTGTTAATTGGTTTATAAGTGATTATTACTTATTGTTATAAGGATACTATTTAAGAACTTTGTTTATAACAAACTCCTTTTGATACTAAAAAAAGTGCTGTTAAATAATCAGGTATCAGTTATCCTAAAGGATGAAAAATAACTTTATGATATTTCTCCTGCTAGAATGCTGGCTTTCATCTACAATATGATATATTGTGTAATGTTTTAATTAAAACTCACTCACCACATAAAACAGGCATGGGAATAAAGCAGGGTCGACAAGCAGAGTGTGGAAGTACTTAAGAACAGATATTAATGACGGGCGCCTGGGTGGCCCAATTGGTTAAGTGTCCAACTCATGATTTTGGCTCAGGTCATGATCTCAGGGTCATGATCAAGCCCTGTGTCAGGCTCCATACTGGGTGTGGAGCCTACTTAAGATTCTCTCTCTCCCTCTTCCAACACCCTCATTAAAAAACTATTAAGACCAGATATTACGAAAAATTCACATAGTGCTTAACTAGAGTCAGTCCTAAGGGAAACCTGAAAGTGCAATACATTTTCTTAATAATTCCTTTTACATTTTTATTTTTACAAGCACAATTTATGTGTGTGTGTGTGTGCTTTGAGTTCCTTATTTTATTCACTCAGGCAACATGTATCATGACTTGGACAGTAGGTCACACCACAAAGTAAATAATTGTCAATTATTTTTAACTTGCCAAGTATACTGACTTGGTATTTTGGAATATTCTGATCAGTGTTATCCATAAAACA
This sequence comes from Meles meles, assembly GCF_922984935.1. Taxonomy (NCBI): domain Eukaryota; kingdom Metazoa; phylum Chordata; class Mammalia; order Carnivora; family Mustelidae; genus Meles; species Meles meles. The sequence continues at coordinate 69,040,817 of NC_060079.1, forward strand.
TGTATGAATATATGGTAAATAGATATACAAAAATCACCTAATAAAATTCCTGGAACAATATAGAAAGTCAACAAATGTTTACAGAATTGAAATATGTATACTTGTAAGTGTGCAGCACATTTCCAAAAAAAGTGAGAAGGCTTATCTCTGAAACACTTCAGAGCAAAGAGCGTTCCTCAAACTTTTATATTCTCATGTCCATTCTCCTCAAAGATAAAACTGGGAGGAAAAGTATTTCTGAATCTTCATTTTTCACTTTCTATGTATGTCCAAGTAACCATCACAGCAGCATTTGGGGACACAAGTCTTCCATAGGCTTCCGTCTTTTCTTCTCAGCCAATTTTCAGGGAAATTATTGCAAGATCAGTCTTTCAATGGTCAGAACAGCTTGTCATGTTTTATTTCCCTTCCTGATGAAGTTGGATACATTTTTGCCCCTAAAGTAAAATTATATGCTCTTCGTGTGATGCACTTTACTATGTATTAAGAAGAAATGCAAAATTAAAGCATAAGCCTTTTGGTAAACTGAATATTTCATACATTTAAAATATGATAAGAGCATCCCCAGAGAATGCAGACATATGTCTTTTTCTTTTTTTAAGATTTTCTTTATTTATTTGAGAGAGAGAGAGAGAGCACAAGCAGGAGAGAAGAAGAGGGAGAGGGAGAAGCAGACTCCCCCCTGAGCAGGGAGCCCAATGAAGAGCTCCATCCCAGGACCCTAAGATCATGACATAGGCCAAAGGCAGGTGTTTAACTGACTGAGCTACCCAGGTGCCCCTGTCAAAGCCCCAGTCTTTGACTGGGATGCTAACCTGGATGGAGTTTTATCAATGTGCTGTGCCTGAAAGAGTTGTTTTATTATTTAAGCTTGTAAGAGTGAGGCAGAAAGTACCTGGCTCTGTCAGAGTAATTAGCTAAAGGCTCATAACTTTGGGCCACATACATTTCTTAGAAATAAAAACAATAAAAATATTCCATTTGATGGACTAAGTCAGGTAAATCTAAGTATCCATAGATGATATTTTTTCATAATTAAACTATTTAATTAATTCTATTCAATAATCTCAATGTCAATATGAATTACCAGAATAATTACTAATAATTACTAGAATAAGAAATTCTTTTAGAGCGGAGTCCAAATTTTCTAAATGATAAAAGTTTTCTAAATGATAAAATTTTAGTGTGCAACTTCTCATCCCAAATCTGCATATAGTCTATTCAAAAGGAATTTCTTTATAAGAAAAAGAATGATCAGATATTACATGCTGAAAATAGAAAAATTTACGTTGAGTTCATCTGAACTCTATTCTCATTAAATTCCCTTCCAGTGATTCTAAGCATTTAAACTTGTATAAAGATGTAGCGTAATAAAAGCAGAAATTTTCATGAGATTTCCTGTTGCTCTCAATGCCTAGAAGCAATTTTTTTTGAAAGATTTATTTATTTGACAGAGATTACAAGTAGGCAAAGAGGCAGGCAGAGAGAGAGAGGAGGAAGCAGGTTCCCAGCTAAGAAGAGAGCCCAATGTGGGGCTCCATCCCAGGACCCTGGGATCATGACCGGAGCTGAAGGCAGAGGCTTTAACCCGTTGAGCCACCCAGGCGCCCCGAAGCAATGGTTTTTATTTCAGCTTTATCTTAGCAGTTATGCTTGTAGAACTCTCATATAAAATGTCCTTCTTATAGCTTGACATGGTAGCTCACCTATAAAGCCCACGAGTGAAATATTAATTAATTTTTAGGTGTGTTGTATACATAACAATTGAAATATGCTAAACATTTCTTGGTTTTCTAAGAAACAAACATGAAATGAAGTAGTATTGAATCAACGATTAATAACAACCCTATTGTATTAAGTTGCATATCAGAAAAAAGGTAAAAGAGATTTTCAAATAAACTAAGCAAAAAATTATGTTTTCAATGTACAGGAAATTCTTTGGGAATTAAAATAAAAATCATTTTATTTGAGTTTGCATTGTCCATGAAAGTTTTGCAACTAGAACCCAGTTAGTAATTACGCAACATAATCATGAACACCATTGGTGCTTCCTGGCCAAAGAGGCTGCTATAGAGGAGCCAACGGTCGCCTTCGATATGCCCCACATCATTAAAGTATAATTTGTCCATGACACTCCATTAGTCTGTAATTGCCTATTGCTTCCTTAAATATTAAAGGCCCTAAGGGAAAAAAAGTTAATACTTCTAAACAGATGTTTCCTAATCTATTCTTTAAGATTCTAAGTATTACTAACACCAAAAATAATAAGAAAAAAAGGAAATAGACCTAAGTGCATGATGTCTTCTTGTATTTATCTACATTTTAAAAATCCTGAATGGGGCACCTGGGTGGCTCAGTGTGTTAAGCCTCTGCCTTCGGCTCAGGTCATGATCTCAGGGTCCTGGGATCGAGTTCCTCATCAGGCTCTTTGCTCAGCAGGGAGTCTGCTTCCCCCTCTCTCTCTGTCTGCCTCTCTGCCTACTTGTGATCTCTCTCTGTGTGTCAAATAAGTAAAATCTTTAAAAATCCTGAATGAAGCCCTTTCTTCAGGCTGATCAGATCAAGATCAACTCCAGGGATAGGAGCTGACTATTTGAAGTTGTATGCTCTGCATAAACAGTAGCGTGCAGCTAAGTCTAAAGTCCACTGGAAGAAGGTACACAGGTTTTCCGAGGCCGCTGATCATTTTGTTTTGTTTTGCATAGAAAGAGTGGCTTCATATTAATAATTGAACAATACTAAGGACGGAACAGTTCTCTTGGAGTAGAAGGTTGTGTGAGAATGGCAATGGATTAGGAAAACAAAACAAAACAAAACAAACAAATAAACAAACAAACAAAACTCCAAAATTATAAGGTTTGAATTGTTTATCATTTATTAATAATAACCACTGGTATTTATTGTTTGCAGTGTGCCAGGACCTATGCTAAATGCTGTGTTATGTACTCATTTCTTAAGCACTCATAGCTAATAAACAAAAGAATTCATATGTAAGCTGGGTTGATCTATTTTTTAAGTTTTAACCATTCTACCTCAGTATTTCTCAGATAAGAATATGTAGAATACTGCAAAATCCATGGATGATTGACTCTTGGGTTGTGATTCACTGTAAAGTTTATTTTTTGAGTAAATATTTTTTTTCAATTTGTGTCAGCAACCATGTTCTACATCACCCAGAAAACTGCTTGATAATCTAATATAAACCACCAATATCAATATTCACATTTGTGTTTAGGATCACATCGAAAAATACTACTTACTCGCTCATCTCTGATGAACGGGAAATGAACAGAGTGACTAAAAACGTAATTATCTGATCCCATCAAGTGAAAGCCAATGTTACCATGGTTTTCAGTAAAAAAGAATAGTAAATGTAAATGCACAAAGGAAAATCAACACATGTACGAAGCAATCACGTGACATAGAAAAGTGAGCATGCCTAGATCAGAATTTGTACCACTTCCATCTGTAGTAGTCAAGATTCTTCCAAGAAACAGAACCAATAGGCTATATATAGAGCGATTGTAGGGAATTAGCTCACACAATTATGGAGACTGACAAAATCCATCTGCTAAGTTGGTAAGTGGGACACTCAGGAAAACCAATAGTATCCTTCTAGTCCAAGCCTGAAGGGCAAGGAACCATGATATAATTTCTATAATATAGTTTCAGTATTTAAACCAGCAGGCTTGCCATCCAGAAGGCATGGATATATCAGTTCTAGTCTATAGGCAGGACAAAGCCATGTCCAGTTCAAAGGCAGTAGAGAGAGAATTCTCTCTTGATCAGGGGAGAGTAAACTTACTTGTTCCGTGCAGGCCTTCAATAGACTGACTGAAGCTAACCTTCATTGTTGACAGAGTAAGGATGAAATACTCATGACTATTATTTTTTATTTCTGTCATGTGGTCATAGCTGTTATTGTAACTACCTTCTTCCTTTCTCAATCCCACCTTCCTTTTGCCTTCAGTAAGTACATCAGCTGGCCGTGGTTCTTTACCTGATAGATGACCCAAACCATCATTCCTGAAGACCCTTCAATAGTCCTATCCAATTGGGTTATTATAGTTTCCCATTGACCATAGGGCATCACTTGGGATTCCCATGCCCTATGACTAAGTTCTGCCCACTGGGAGGTTCTCCTTCAGGGATATCCTAGAAGGGCTGTAATGCACACTCTTTACCTTTGGGTGATGCTTGCACATCCTGTCAAGCCATCTGTACACCAGGCCCAAGTCTCTTTCTGTCAACTGATCAAAGGGGACTTCCCATAAAGCCTTTGGTTCAGGGTGGAGAAATAACGCAGTGTAACAGGATTAGGGGCCATGTACATTTGAGCCACTTCTTCATGTAAACTACTGTGGTTTCAAGCACTGCTCAGGACCAGTCACATGCATGCCCCTTCCATTTTATTATGGAGTGCTGCTTTGCACACCCGATTTTATGGGTAGGTGGGTTAGACGGCACCCAGTTCAGGTTGCATGGTAACTTAGTGCCTATGGCTAAGTGTTTGGTCTCTACTAAGGCCCAGTAGCAAGCCAAGAGCTGTTGCTCAAAAGGAGAGTAGTTATCTGCAAAGGACTGAACAATTTGCTCTAAAAATCCTAAAGCCTGCACTGTGATTCACCTACATGGGCTTTCCAAAACCCCCAAACAGCATCACTACCCATCACGGACATTTCAGATACCATTAAATCAATTGGATCATATGGCCCAAGTGGCAGAGCAGCTTGCCTGACAGCCTAGTCCTGTTGCATTAGCTTCTCTTATTCTGGACCCCACTCAAAACTAGTAGCTTCTATGTCACTGGGCAAACACATAAGAGTAACACACCTAAATGAGGAGTATGTTACCTCTAAAACACAACGAGGCTCACTAGGCATTGTTCTTTTTTTGGTTTTAGGAGGGTCAGATGAAACAACATTTCCTTCCCCTTGGAAGAGATATCTTGACACACCCATACCCTGAACCTTCAGAAATTTCACTGAGGTAGAAGGTCCCCGAATTTTTGTCATATTTATTTTCTACCCTCTGCATATAAACATCTTACAAGTCTAGAGCAGTTGCTACTTCTCACTAGATCCAGTCAGCATAATGCCACTGATGTAATGAACCAGTGTGATACCTTGTGGGAAGGAAAGGAAATCTAGATCACTAAAAACAAAACAATGATATGGAGCTGGAGAGTTGATATATCCTGAGGTAGCACAGTTCAGGTACATTGCTCAACTTGCCAACTGAAATCAAACTGCTCCTGGTAGTCCTTATTGACAGGGACAGAGAAAATACACTTGACAGATCAATACCTGCATACCAGGTACCAGGAGATGTATTAATTAGCTCAGTCCATTAAATCACAGGTACAATTCACTCATCATTTGATTATGCTTATAATAATTCACTGTCATTCTCTAAGATTCACCCGTCTGCTGCAAAGGCCAAAAAGGTGAGTTGAATAGGGATCCTGTAGAAATCATCATGCCTATATTTTTCAAGTTCTTGATAGTACAGAGGGATCTCTGCAATCCCCCCAAAATTTTATTTTACTATTGTTCTTCATAGAGGAAGTTCTAGTGATTCCCTGAACTTTAATAGTCCTTACTCCATGGGTCAGGGAACCAACAGAGGGATCCTACCACCTTCTGAATACGTCTATTCCAATTATGTATTCCAATACTGAGAAAGCAAAACTACAGGATATATTCAGGAACCCACTGGGCTTACTGTCAGAAGAACCTAAGATAAAACCCCAGTGATCATCTGACCTCTCTAAGCCCCTACTATGATGATAGACCAGAGTGACACTGTGAGGTTGCTGGAATTGGTATCAGTTCAGAATTAATGTCTGATAGTACCTAAAAGATCTGATTTTTGTCCTTTAGTTAAGGGCCATATGGCTCTTTAGAAAATTTTTATTATTAAGAATATAAATTTTTGGCACTGTGCTGTTATCTTTCCTCAAGGGGACCTGGCTTCCCTTTCAATCAAGGGGTTCTGGATCTGTAAACTGACTCCAATCTGGGAATTACTTGAGGAGACATGCCTCTCTTTTTGTGATTCAGGTGAGATTTTTGTTCACTTGACCTAGAATTTTTGTGCTTATACAGATCAAGTAAGAATATGGTAAACTTCCCATTTATTTCACTTCTAATAATACCAAGATAAAGGGGCCAACACCAAAGCCTGCATGAGTCAGTGTTCTGATTGCTGCTTTGACTCTGCTTTTATTATAGTAAGATAGCCACACCCACCTGCCTTTAGTGGGGAGTGCCACCACTTGGCCCTGTCCACCCCAGGATCTAATTACTCCTATCGCATTTCCTAGTTCAATGATCTCAGTTCCCACTGTTAGGACTGGCCTACAGAGAAAAGCAACCATAGTTCTTTTTGAGGATTCTGGGGCTCCCCTCACAAATTTATTTCTCACAGTCATGGCAAAAGTGTGTCTTCTGAACCATCTCAGCTTAGATAAATAAGTCTTAAATGACAAATGCACTCTAACACTCCAGTCTCCCTAAGCCTTTGAATCCTTTTCTCTACATTAAACCAAGGTCTGTCAGACATTTCTAACTTAAACTTAGCCCTGCAGCTACAGGAGATAATAATCTCCTACAGGCCTCAGGAAGAATATTTCAGGTCATTTATGCACTTGAAGCAGGAATTCAAATCCCTGAGCTCATCCTGTTCTTTCCCCACTTGGTCCGGCAACACTATGACAACCAACGAACTCCATTCTATTCATTAGTTTGACAAAATGTTTGAAGGTATCCTATATAGCAGATCCTTTTTGCTTATAAGTAGTTGGTTAGGCATATCCAGTGGAAATGTTTTATATATCTCTATTGCCAGATCATGCCAAGGACTATCGCAGTTCTCTTTAACACTGGAAAGAGAGTCATTAGCATCTTTAAATCTAATCAGATAATTCTAGAAATGTCAGAATCAATTCAGAAAACTCACAAAAAATTCTGTTCCTCTAAAACCACTCTTGATACAAAATCTGTATTATTCTGGGTTCTCCAGAGGTGGGGAAAAACAGAAGGCTATATATATATATATATATATATATATATATATATATATATATACACACACACACACACAATGATTTACTTTTGTTATTATAAGCCCTTGACTCATGTAAGTCCCCAAATCTTCTGGGTGTGTTGATAAGCTAGAGACCCAGAAGAGCCAATGGTGTAGTTCCAGTCCAAAGACTGGCAAACTCAAGAATCAGGAAGAGCTCATGTTCTAGTTAGAATCCAAAATCAAGGAAAAAAACCTATGCCCCAGTTCAACAGCAGTCTGACAGTGAGAATTCTCTCTTACTTGGGAGAGGATGTGCCTTTTTGTTCTGATTGGGACTTCAACTGATTGGATGAGGCCCCCCATATTACAGCAAACAATCTGCTTTAATCTGTCTATCCACTTAAATGCTAATCTTATCCTAAAGCATCTACACAGAAACACCAAAAATGTTTGATAAACATCTGGACACCCTGTGGCCTGATCAAGCTGATATATAAAATTAACCATCACACCATCTATAAGTATTCATACTACAGTGGGAGTTTAGAACTGGAAGGACTAAGGCATCTATCACATTAATTTAATGATAATTTTAATGTTAATTTCATCATTATTTAATTTGTAAGATTGCTGTCATTTTATATCACAAAAAGAGTTTGCATATAGTTGTGCAGTTATATATATTTAACGTTAGAAATAAATTAAAATCAGTTTTCTAAACTGCAGATATGATAAAAAAAAATTTTATCCACAAACAAGATTGAAGAAACCTATTACACAGAAAGACAGCCACTGTCTCAAGATAACAATTTAATAAAGTATAGATTTTGTTTAGGGAATAAATTTAGTGTTGAGAATGGGATTCATTTTGCCCTTAATTGAATCCTGTTGCTGTAGTGATTTTTGAGATCTTACCTAACACTCACTACTTGGCTCTTTTTTTATGCACAGAACGAGTTGAGAATAGAATAGCAGCATCCCAGATCCTGATCTTGTCAGTTGGTGTTACAGCTTTAGTATTCCATAAACAAGCTAATATTAGTGAGAATGTTATGAGAGACCTTTATCGTGTGCATAATGTGTACCATCTGGTTGTAAGTGACAGTCTTCATACAATTAATTTGGTTTACTCATATTTAGATAACTTTTAGAAGATTTATCTGTACAAGCTGCTGAAATTTTGCTTCACATATCCAAGGAAATTTAGAAAACTGAAGTGTGCAAATTTTTGAGGATCTATATATAATATATATGTGTGTGTGCATGTGTGTGTGTGTGTATATACACACTGTAGATTTTTGTTTAAAATAAGAAGTATATCTTAACTTTTTTGTACTCTTTGTCACCATTGCTACTCATGACGTATTAATTGTTGGAGTTAGAACCATATGGCTCACACTTGGTCCCATATGCAGAGGTAGTGTGATATTATAAAACTGCTTGGAGGTGCTCATGAAGAATCATTTCCTTCTTGTCCACATTTATTCATGTTCTATTGTGCAATATCCTCCAATTCCATCTCCAAGGACACATCCTTTCTGGATTTTGCACTATTTCCCCCACCTCATTCTGTGTTAAAACTCACCCATCCTCAGAATAACATCCATCAATTAAAGACCCAAGTTCCTTTTTTATATCTCAATGCCCTTGAAAGTAATAGATTTCTGTTTGCACAAATATCTCGTGCACTCTTACAAGTCAGGAAGCAATTTCATGGGAAATGGGTGAGGAAATTCACCTAAAATTCTCTGGGAATAATGTGTTTTACATACAATACTAAAGACACAATCCACAGAAGAAATAATTGATAGGGTGGACTACATTAAAATTAAAAATTTCTGTTACAGTTAGAAGATAAATAAGTTCTGGAGATCTAATGCACAGCATTGTTATTTTAAAAATACACAAAACTTTTACTCTGCATAAGGACAATATCAAGAGAATGAAAAGACAAACCATAGACTAAAAAATTTTTTAAAAAGATACATCCAATAAAGATCTGCTATTTAAAGTATGTAAGAACACTTAAAACTCAATAGTAGGAAAACTAAGAACCTGATTTAAAAATGGGCCAAAGATCTTAACAGATATATCACCAAAGAAGATATGCAAACAGTCCTATGAAAAGATGCTCAACATCCTATATCATTAAGAAATTTCAAATTAAAACAACAATGAATTATCACCACACACCATTTAGAGAGACCCAAGTCTGCAACATGGACAACACTGAAGATTGACAAGGTAGTGAAGCAACAGGAAATCTTTTACAATGCTGGTGGGAATGCATAGTAGTACGACTACTTTGGAAGATAGCTTGGCAGTTTCTTAGAAAATTAAACCTACACTTACCATAAAATCCAATAACCACCATCCTTGGAATTTACCCAAAAGTGTTAAAAACGTATACCTACGTATTACCTACACAGGGATGCTGATAGCAAGTACATTCATAATTGGTAGATCTTGAAAGCAACAAATATGTCTTCCAACAGGTAAGTAAACTGTAGTCCTGCAGACTATAGAATATTATTCAGCTCTAAAAATAAATGAGTTATTCAGTCATGAAAAGTCACTGAGGAACTTTTAATGTATATTACTAAGAGAAAGAAGCCAATCTGAAAAAGCTACATTCTGTGTGACTCCAAGTAGATGACATTCTAGAAAAGTTGAAATTATTGAGACAATTGAAAATATCAATGGATTCCAGCAGTGTGTTTGTTGGAAATAGACAGAGTAAGAGAATTTTTAGGGCAATAAAACTACTCTGTATGATATTATAATGAGAGGTAGATGTCATTATATATTTGTCCAAACTCATAGATGTATAAAATGAAGAACCAACACTAAGGTAAAAGTTTTGGATGATTATGATATGTTGATGTACATTTATCCGTGGTGGCACAAAAAGATATATAAATAAAAACACCACTCTGGTGAGTGATGTTGGTAATGAGGGACTCTATGCATGTGGGGAAGCAAGGGGAAATCTCTGTACCTTCTTCTCAATTTTGTTATAGACCTAAAATTACTCTAAAATGTAAAGTCAAACAGATCTTTGGGAACAAGGCGACCATCTCTCTTTGTAGGGAAAGGCAGAGGTTGAGTGTGTTGTATTGAAGGCTTGTGGTATTTGTTTGTGGCTGTTTATTTGGGCCAGGGTTTTTGCATAAATTTATTTGTTCAAAAACATTTATCAAGTGTAGGGGGACTCATCCTATGTATAAATAATCAACCTTGCTAAACTTTGAAATATAAGTGTGTGTGTGTGTGTGTGTGTGTGTGTGTGTATGTGTGTGTATTAGTGCAGGTAGTTTGCTCTAAAACAGCAAGTCCCCTTGCCAATCCTTGACTGTGAATCCTATTTCTGGATCAATTGGCTACTATCCAAGGAAACTTTGTTGTTCAACTCACTTTGCTTGCCTCAACCTCTAATGTTCAATAACCATGTTTTTGTGTAAAAATAATAAAATGTCTTATGTTTATGATTTCATTTAATTTTTACATCTATCGTGGGAAAATGGCATTACTACCGTGTAAATGTTACAGATGAAGAAACGGAATCTCAATGATTATGAATTTTGTAAGATTTCTGGGTCTTTAGCCAGCTTCTTTCCACTGTACTTCATTACCTTCCAGCCTGAATTCTAGGAGCCTGTGTAGCTCCAATTTAAATAAATTGAAAAGAGGGCACCTGAGCGGTACAGTCAGCTAAGTATCTAACTCTTGGTTTCAGCTTAGCTCGTGATCTCAGGGTCATGAAATCAAGCCCTGAATTGGCTCCATGCTCAGCAAGGAGTCTGCTTAAGACTCTCTCCCTCTACCCCTCCACATCACCCCTGCTAAAATAAATAAATAAATCTTTCTTAGAAACTGGAAAGAGTTAAGTGCCTACTTATATATCAAACTTATTTCCAGTAAGTTATATACTCAAAAAATCTTACACAAAATACAATATACTACGAAGAGCTATTTATAAGCCCCCAAAGTAGAAAACAATATGATCATGACTTTGAAGGGTTTAAAGTATATGAAATTAGTACATGAACCCCCCCAAAAATGACAAAAACATACATTTTTAAACAGTCCTAAACTGAATGATTATGACAAGAAGAAAACATATACATACCTCGGGTAAAAATACAGCAGTGTTTACAATGGGACAAGGATAGAAAGAGCTGACAGGATTGCTGAAAACTTAAAGTAGTTGGAAAACTATTCATTTTATTATCATATGTCACATGGAATTAGATACTGGGGCAAGAGTGAATTGTGGGTCTGAGAAAAAATGAGTATGGATGTTATTTATTCCAAAAGATACAATGCAAGAATGGAAGAATTTCCATACTGGGTCAGGGAAGGTGATGTTGTAATTTTCAACATCCGCATTATTCTTCTGCTTTCAATATAAGTGTGTTCCCTCCTTACACATGCACCTGTTATTTTCATAATGTCTTGTCAACCCAAAGTACAGCAAATAACATATTTTTAAATGTTACATAGTCCTGTCTGAATACAAACCTCCAATTGAGAACACCACGAGGGCAAGCAGAGAGCCAGCCATCCCCCACAAACTAAGCACTTGTCCTTATGTGTGCTGTGTTTTATAGATATTTTCATGAATAACTTTGATATTTCTTCTCAAGGATGATGGCAATGGCTACTTCCTTATATTCTGTTTAGATATCCCTTGGGCCAATAGATTCCTTCTTAAAAAATAACATACAAAATATTTAGAGCTTGAAATATTAAATATATTGATTTATAACACACATGATGAATTGGATATGCAGGCCAAACTAATTCATTCTATTTAATAAATGTAGTAAGCTTCCCAATCTCTCTTGCACAATATTCTTAGACATTTTGACAATTTTTAGGCCCAAAGGATTAGCTACTTAATAGTCTTCACTTACTGAAGTAAAACAGGGAAATTTCTGCTAAACTTAATTTTCATATTTCATTGGGAGAAAAGTTGTCTCCTAATCAGCATTCACATTTTATCTTGCTGTAACTAATTTTTAACAAATACTAGTAAATGAAAATGTCATCTATTTACTCAGTGCCCAATCCAGTATCTGAAAGATATTCATTATAGGTCCAACAAAAAGTCCAAATAAAAGAAAATATTTGAAGGCCTCAAATTATAGCAATCCTCAATTTTCCAATTATTCCCAAAGCTCTATAGCTAGGTAAGCCATCTTCTGGCACATTCAGTGAGCTTTACAACATTATACAGGAAATGCACCCTGGATTAGGGCATGAAAAGGCAAAACAACCTGCCTTCCGTCCTCTAATGTGAATTCAATCATTCCTCTGTTAGGCAGTGGGTGGTTTTGCACAATTTATTAGTGAGAAGGGAGCAGTCATGTTTTTCTAGTAAGTTTGAAGGCAAAATGAAACACTGTTCAGTATTTCTAATGAAAATAATCACCATATCAGGGATGGTCATCAAAAATAATTAGCATCTACAGCAGGAGAGCTGACCAGCTAGAACAGACATGGATCTGAACTAAACCAATGAGAACAGGCTGAAGAGATGCAGGTATAGCCAAAGTCAGGATGGACTGCCCATGGCCAGATTGTTCAGAATACATATAATTTTATTCCCTCCTGCCACTCCACTAAACTACAGTATAAGGAATCATTTTCAAAAACAAAACAAAACAAAAAACAAAAACAAAACACACACACACACACACACACACACACCCCTAAATATGGAGAGCAAACAAAAATGGTTAACAATAACAGAAGCTTATAAGTAAATGGATGAGTGGTCTTCTCCTCTTGTACACATAGTGAGATTATACATCCTTGTCCCTTCAGGTTAGGGGTTCCATGAGATTAGGTTTACCCAATAAACTAGAGAGCAGATGTGACATGTATTCTTCCCGATGGGCACTTTTAATCACGAGTTTGTTTCTCCACATCTGACTTCCCAGCTCTGGTGATCACAGAAGCACAAGCTAATATGGAGTTAAGGTATTAAGTTATAATGAAGAGAATTACCTGGATAGGTAATGGACATAGCTACCAATATTTTAGAGGCGATTTTTTTTCTAGCCTAATCTACCCTGTCCCTTTGACATCTGCAGATTTCCCAACAGACATGTAAACAAGACCACTCTTGTCTAATCATGAGAGAGTCCCCTTCATAAACTCAGATATAATTAAATTTTCACTCCCTACTCTTAAATATTAGCATGTAACTATGTATCAGGGATTACAACTTATCTAAAATAAATAACATGAAAAAAAGTATATCCACAAGCATAAAAATAGCAACTTTCACTAAACAACATTCTTTAGAGAAAATAAAATTTAAAAAAATATTCTAATTAGCATCTCAACAAGACTTAAGAAGACAAAAAAAAAAAAGCTATGTTTTGGGGAAAAAAAGATTGACACAAATAAACCTAAAATCTGAATGCAAGAAGGAAAACCTCCACAAAAATGCTGAAGAATTAAGTTTAGGACATTTCCCAGAAAGCAGAGTAAAACAATGGAAACTAGAAGAGGAATTTAAGAGGACACCTTCTAGAAATTCAAACAACAAAGAAAACGGAGGACAATCAACAGTGAGAGAATTCAAGAACATTTCCTCAGATGGACAGGAGTTTCTAGATGGGAAGGGCCACTAGTTCCCAGCACAAAAGATCTAATTGTCCCACATCAAGAGATATCATGATGAGATTTCAGAACACAATGAAAGAGATATCAATGTATATCTGTTCACTATACATCCTTTTTGTTTGATCTCCTTAAATAAGGTTTGTTATAGGCTTTTAATTTTATTGACTTGTAGTCAGAGAACTCATATTTTGTTAAAATTACTTATTACTGATATTTATTTTGTAATCTGATATGTGAGCTCTTTTGTAAATGTCTTATGTATGCTTTAAAAGAGTGTTTATCCATTAGTCATTAACCTCATGATGCTACTTGTAAATCTATCTTGGCCATATTCATTTATTAAGTCAAGCTTGTGGAAGTCTTTATTTGGAACTGAGCAATAAGTAACCCTCCTTTCTTCTTCTGAGGTTAGAACCAATTAAAATATAAGCACAAATGTCAGACAGATAAAAATAAAAATACCAGCTATTTTACAGTTAAAAACTAACCTAGAGAATGTGCTTATAAATGATATCTAACCTTTCATCCAGAAATTACCATTAAGTCAGAAATAGGTAGAAAACTTCCATGCAAAAACAGTTGGCCTCAGCTCATGTCATAGAGAAGAGAGGGAAAAATGCACCCTCACGGTGGAAAAGCAAATCTAAAACAGTTAGAAACCCTAAAAGGTCAACATTCTGGTTTTTCCTTCCTTCCTGCTAGCCAGAGCAATGTGTTCTCTTTCCATGTGAAGGAACTGGTGAATTAGGGCGAAGAGATGTGAGAAGTGTTACTAGAACCATGGTAAGAAGGCAATGGGGTTCTCCCAGAGACTCTAGTTACCAAGTCATCCATATATATCTGCACTGGCTTTCGTCTGCTTGAGCCATCAGTTACTGAGACAGTGGGGTTAAAATCCCCCACTGACTGTGGAGGCTTCCATTTGCTATTTTTCTCCAGTTATTTTCCTTCATTGACATTTCTTTATTTTAAGGGTGTTAAAGGCATTGAATTATTTCTCTTGTTATTATGTAATGAACTTCTTTCTCCTTCTAAATGCTGAAAACCCATTTTCTTTTCATTAATATAATGACATCGGCTTTCTTTTGGTTATTGGTCTCTTGGAGTATATTTTTACAAGCATTTACTCTCACCCTTGCTGAATTATTTTATTTTAGTGTGTTGCTAGATATTTTTTTAAATCTAAATTGAGTGTCTGTTCTCTAATTTGATTAAGTTCATTTCACTTAGAGATTACTAATTTGCATATGGTTCTAACATATGATTTTGTGTTTTTTATTTGTTATTTTTGTTTGTGTGTTTGTTCTTTCCTGACTTCTATTAGATTTTATTAATCCCCTTTTCTTCAGTAGATTAGGAACATATATATTCCATATTACTTATTTGTTAAGTTTTAAAATTTTTATATTTAAATACATGACTTTCCTGACAGAAACTAAATATTTCTCACTTCTTCCCAAATGTACAAATACTTTAGAATGCTTTAAAATTAACATGTATTTCAATCATACTCTGTTTTCGTCCCCCTAAGTTAGTCTTCTATTGTTTTTTCAACCAACACACTTATATACAGTAAGCTAGATGTTTGCCAGTTTTTTTTATCACTATTGTAACTTCATCCCACTCCTTCAATTGGCTCAGTTTCTTAGAATTTTTCATATACTCTTTAATAATGCATTTAGAATTGTTTGGGGAGCATTAAAAAATATTTACTCTTTGTTTAAAAAGCTTTATGTATTCTACACAGTTTAACTCTGTATAGAATTCTGCATTCCTTCATGTTTAGAATTAAATCTTCATATTTTATTATTTATGATTGTTCTTGATAATTAATCAAATATTCTTTGTTTCTGTTGAGGTGAATCTGTGTTTTCCCTAGATACTTTAAAAATTTTCTCTTTGGGAACTTCCGTGTAAGACAGCAGAGTATGAGGACCCTAGGTTCTCTTTGTCCGATGGATACAACTAAATAACACTCACATCAGTGTAAATAGCTGAGAAAATGACCCAAAGACTGACAGAACTCCACAATTCAATGTTGTTAAAAGGCCAAACTGAAGAGGATAGGAAGGGTAGAGAAGGGGTGGAGAGTTAAACGCCATGGGTCTGACCACAAGTGTAAGGGAGCCATGGAAGATGGACATGGAGAGAGCCAAGAAACATTCTATCACACCAAGGAGACTGGCATGACAAAGACAATAGCATTTGGTTTTAAAAATCCAGGGACTGAATTTTGTGAATTCTTACAACCAGTGGGACTTAATACCTGGAATTATAAAAATCAGCAGCTTCAGCTCTGGAAGAGCCCAGAGGGTGAAAGGAAGTAGAGCCCATGCCCTTTAAGAGACAGCACTAAAAACAGCAAGCAGAACTACAGCATAGAAGCAGTAGTTCGAAAAACACTTGGAGCATACAGGAAAGAGAGTTATTTACTAATCTCAGAGTTCCCTGAAGGACTTCTCCAGGAACAAAGGACCTGGCAGCCACCATTTCCCTCTCTTGCCCCTAGGATAAACATATGGTCACCTGCAGGGACCAAGACAGCACAAGCATTTACTATTAACTTCCTTACATCATGCTCTACCCCACTAGCAGGGCCTGCCTCAGTCCCAATGCTGAATCTCCCCTCCCCAAGAAGACCTGTGCAAACCTTGCCAACACTGAGTCTCCAAACTGCATGCTTTGCAGGACCTCAATCTCAGTGGCAGCAGCTGGTCACCTCCCACTGAGGACATGTAGACTGTATATATGCACTTTGCAGAGTGACCCCAGTCAGCTCCAGTATCAGTGGCAACTGGGCATCCCCTATGGAAGAGAGCAGCACCACCTTGTTAAAAGTGCATGCCTTGCCCACTACTTTCAAGAGCAAGAGACATAACTGACTTTCCTAACACAGAGAAATACAGTTAGGCAAAATAAGGACAGAGGAATATGTCCCAAATGAAGGAATAATATAGAATCACAGCAAGAGACTTAAGTGAAACAGAAATAATATGCCTGATAAGGAATTTAAAGTAGTGACCATAAAGATACTCACGGACTTGAGAAAAGAGTAGAAGACATCAGCAAAATCCCTTAACACAAAGAAAAATGAATCCTAGATGATGGATACGATTATTAAAATTAAAAATACACTATATAGGATAAGTAGCAGGCTAGAAGAAACAGAAGAACATATCGGTGACCTAGAGGACAGAGTAATGGAAAATAAAAAAGATGAGCAAGTGAGAGAAAAAAAATTATTCAGAATGAGAATAAACATAGGGAACTCAATTACTCCATCAAGCATAATACCATTCACATTATAGGGATACCAGAAAAAGAGACAGAAAAGGGGGAAGAAAATTTATTTGAAGAATAGCTGGAAACTTCCTGATTTGGGAGAAGGAAACAAATTCAGATCCAGAAAACACAGAGATCTCCCAACAAAAATCAACACAAGGAGGTCCACACCAGGACACATAGTAATTAAAATGGCAAAAAGCAGTAGTAAAGAATTTAAAAAGCAAAAAGAGAAAAGAAAACAGTTATGTACAAAGGAAAACCCATAAGGCTATCAATAGTTTTTTTAAACAGAAACTTTGCAGGTCAGAAGAGAGTGGCATGATATATTTGAAGCATAAAAGGAAAAAATCTGTACCCAAGAATATTCTATCCAGCAAAACTATCAATTAGAATAGAAAGAGAAAGAACTTCCCCCCAAAAAGTTAAAGGAATTCATGCCCACTAAACCAGCCCCATAAAATATGTTAAGGGGGACTCCTTGAGTGGAAAAGAAAGACCAAAGTAAGAGTAAGAAAAGTAGAAGCACAAAATTAGTAAAAATAAGTATATCTGTAAAAATCAGTCAAGAAACTCACAAAATAAAAAGAAGTATGACACCATATACTTAAAACATGGAGAAGGGGGAGGTAAAGAATGGATTCAAAACTTAACCATCAACTTTAGACTGCTGTATACAGATGTTACATACAAATCTAATGGTAACCCCATATCAAAAACCAGTAATAGATATGCAAAGGGTAAAGAGAAAGGAATCCAAGTATATCACTAAAGAAAACCAATTTATGCAGAGAGAAGAGTGCAAGGGAAGAAAGGAACAGAAAAGATCCACAAAACAGACAAAAAATAACAAAATGGCAATATATAACTTTGAATGCATATGGACTAAGTGCTCCAATCAAAAGGCATAGGAGCTTCTGGGTGGCTCAGTCAAGTCAGTTAAGTGTCTGACTCTTGATTTCAGCTCTGGTCATGATCTTAGGATTATGAGGCTATGTCCCACATGGGGATCTGCACTGGGCATGGAACCTGCTTAAGATTCTCTCTCTCTCTCTCCCTCAGCCCTTCCCCACCTCTCCCTAAAGGGGAAATAAAGACATAGGGTGATGGAATGGATAAAAATACAAGACCCATTTATGTGCTGCCTACAAAACACATGCCTATTGAATGTAAGGAGATAGAGAAACATTTATCATGCAAATACATGTGAAAAGAAAACTGGGGTAGCAATACTTAATATCAGACAAAATCAATGTTAAAGCAAAGACTGTCACAAGAGCAAAAGAAGTACACTATATAATCATTAAGGGGACAATCCAAAAAGAAGTTATAACAATTGTAAATATTTATCCACCCAAAATGGAAATACCCAAATACATAAAATAGTTAATAACAAAATAAAGGAACTAAAACAATAATAGTAATACAATGATAGTAGGGGAATTTAACACCCCAATTTCATCAATGCACAAATCATCTAAACTGAAAAATCAAGAAGCAATTGTATTGCTTTTATTGACACCCTGAACCAGATAGATGTCATATATTTGTGCTCTCTCTCAAATAAATCTTTTAAAAAGTAAACTTGAATATATATATATATATATATATATATACAGATATACAGATATATATATATACAGATATCTGTATATACAGATATATATATATACAGATATATATCTGTATATACAGATATCTGTATATATATATATATATCTGTATATATATATATACGTATGTATATATATATATATATATATTCAAGTTTACTTTTTAAAAGATTTATTTGAGAGAGAGCACAAATGGGGGGAGAACCAGAGGCAGAGGAAGAAGAGGCTCCCCACTGAACAGGGAGCTGACATAGGGAGAAGGACCCTGCAATTATGACCTAAGCCAAAGGCAGATGCTCAATCAACTGAACCAAGAAGTCACCCCTGATATATTCAGAACATTCCATCCTAAAATAGAATACACATCTTCAAATGCATACAGATCATTCTCCAGAATATATTATATATTAGGTCATAAAATAAGTCTCAACAAATTCAAAAAGATCAAACTATACAATGCATCTTTTCTGGACACAACACAACGAAATGAGAAGTCAACAACAAAAAAATTTTGAAAGACCACAAATATATGGAGGTTAAATAATATGCTACTAAATAATGAATGTCTCAACCAAGAAATCAAAGAGGAAATGCAAAGGTACCTGGAGACAAATGAAAACACAATCATCCAAAATCTTTGGGATGTAACAAAGCTGTTATAAAGGGATGTTTATAGCAATACAGACCTATCTCAAGCAGCAAGAAAAGACTCAAATAAACAACCAAATAAACAACTAAAAGGAGCTAGAAAAACAGAACAAAACAAACAAACAAACAGACAAAAAACAAAGCCCAAATCTAGCAGAAGGAAGAAAATGATAAATATTAGAGCAGAAATAAATGATATAGAAATGAAAAAAGAAAAGAAAAGAAAAAGATTAATGAAACCAGGAGCTGGTTCTTTGAGAAGATCAAGAAAGTTGATAAAACCTCTAGCTACGCTCATCAAAAGAGAGAGAGGGAGAGGACACAAACGAAATAAAAAATGAAAGAGGAAAAATAAATAACATTAAAGAAATACAAAAGATAAGAGAATACTATGAAAAATTATATGCCATCAAACTGGACAACCTTAAAGAAATAGATAAATTCTTAAAACTGTGATGTTCCAAAACTGAATCCGGACAAAATAAAAAATTTGAACACTGGTTACCAGTGATGAAATTGAATCAGTAATCAAAAAACTCCCAAAAAACAAAAGTCCAGGACCAGAAGCCTTCACAGGTGAATTCTATCAAACATTTGAAAGAGTTAATACTTATTAATCTCAAACTATTCTAAAAAATAAATTAAAAAGTGGAAGGAAAGCCTCCCATTTAAGTCTATGAGGTCAGCATTATCCTGATATCAAAGCCAGAAAAAAACACCACATAAAAAGAGAACTACAGGATAATACCTCTGATGAGCATAGATGCAAAAATCCTCAACAAGCTATTAATAAACAGAATCCAACAATACAGTAAATAAATCATTTATCATGATCTAATGGGATTTATTCCTGAGATACAAGGGTGATTTGATATTCACAAATCAATGGAATGCATCACATTAGTAAGAGAAAGGATAAAAACCATATGATCACTTCAATTGAAGCAGAAAAAAAACATTTAACAAAGTACAACATCTCTTCATATTAAAAACAACAACAACAAAGTAGGTTTAGAAGGAACAGATCTCAACATAATCAAGGCCTTATATGAAAAACCCACATCTAACATCATAATGGGGAAAAGAAGTGTTTTCCTTAAGGTCCGGATCAAGACAAGATGACCGCCCTCACCACTATTATTGAACATAGTACCAGAAGTCCTAGCCACAGCAATAAAAAAAGAGAAAAGAGAAGGGGATGCCTGGGTGGCTCAGCCAATTAAGTGTCTGCCTTTGGCTCAGGTCATGATCCCAGGGTCCTAGGATCCCTGTGTCCCTCCCTGCTGGGCAAGGAGCCCACTCCCCCTCTCCCTCTGTTCCCCTCCCCTACCTGTGCTCCCCCCCACCAATCTTTCACAAATAGATAAATGAAATCTATTTTAAAATTTTCAATTTTTTTAAAAAGAGAAAAAGAAACAAAAGATATCTAAATTGATAAGGAAGAAATTCATTTGCATTTCACATGGTACTATATATAGAAAACGCTAAAGACTACCAAAAACATGAGAATGATAAGTGTATTCAGCAAGGTTGCAGGATACAGACTCAATGTACAGAAATCCATTGCATTTCTATACACTAATTACGAAGAAGCAGGAAAAGAAATTAAGAAAACAATCCTATTTACAACTGCATGAAAAATAATAAAATACCTCAGAATAATCTTAACCAAAGAGATGAAAGACCTGTAATCTTAAAAACTATAAAATGTTGATGAAAAAATTTGAGGATGACTAAATGAAATGGAAAAGACATTTCATGCTCCTAGATTTGAAGAACAAATATTGTTAAAAGGTCCTTACTACCCAAAGCAACCTACACATTTGATGTAATCCCAATCAAAATACCACAGCATTTTTCACAGAACAAACAATCCTAATATTTGTATGGAACCACAAAAGACCCCAAATAGCCAGAGGAATCTTGAAAAGGAAAAACAGAACTGGAGGTATCACAATTCAAAACTTCAAGTTATATCACAAAGCTACAGTAATTAAAACAGTATGGTACTGGCACAAAAATGGACACATAGTTCAGTGGAACAGAATAGAAAGCCCAGAAATGAAACCACAATTACATGGTCAATTAATCTTTGACAAAGGAGGCAAGAATATGCAATGGGAAAAAGACAGATGGTATAGGGAAAACTGGACAGCTACATAAAGAAAAATAAAACTGGACCACTTTCTTACACCATATACAAAAATAAACTCAAAATGGACTGAGGACCTAAATGAGAACCATGAAACCATAAAAATCCTAGAAGAGAACGCAGGCAGTAATTTCTCTGACATCAGCCATAACAATATTTGTCTAAATATGTCTCTTGAGGCTAGGGAAATAAAAGCAAAAATAAACTATTGGGACCATGTCAAAATAAAAAGCTTCTGCACAGAAAAGGAAAGAACAAAACAAAAAGGGTAACTTTATTGAATCAGAGAAAATATTTGTAAATTATATAAAGGGTTAGTATCCAAAATATATAAAGAACTTATAGAACTCAACAATTAAAAAAACAAATTTGTCAAAGACTAATTGACTACAATTAAAAGTGGGCAGAGGACATGAGCAGTTATTTTTCCAAAGAAGACATACAGATAACCAACAGACACAAAAAAGATGCTCAACATCATTCATCATCAGGGAAACACAAATCAAAACCGCCTTTATCAGTCAATATGGCTAGTAACAAGAAGACAAGAAATAACAAGTGTTAGTGAGGATGTGGAGAAAAAGAAATCTTCATGCATTATTGGTGGGAATGCAAACTGGTATAGCCACTGTGGAAGACAGTATGGCAGTTCCTCAAAAAATTAAAGATAGAACTATCCTATAATACAGGAATGGGTCTACCAGGTATTTATCAAAATAATATGAACTAATTTGAAGAGATATTTACACCCTTATATTTATTGCAGCATTATTTACAATAGGCAAACTATGGAAATAATCCCAGGTGTTCATCTATAGATGAACGGATGTTCTTTATTGATAAATATGTGGTGTGTGTGTATATATATACACACATATATATGTGTATATATATAATAATATATATAAAGTATATATATACACATACTTTATCCATATTGTATATATATTGTATTTTATATATATTATATTTGTATATATGTATATTTATTGTATTTGTATATATATTGTGTATATGTGTGTGTGTATACACGCACACAGTGGAATATTATTGAGCCATGAAAAGGAATGACATCTTGCCGCTTACAGGAACATGGATGGATCTAGAAAGCATAATGCCAAGCTAAGTAAATTAGTCAGAGAAAAAAATACCATATGATTTCACTCATATGTGGAATTTAAGAAACAAAACAAATGAACAAAGGAAAAAAGAGAGAGAGAGAGAGAGAAGCAAGCCAAAAAACAGACTCTTAACTGCAGAAAACAAATAGATGGTTACTAGAGAAGAGGTTGGGGGAGGGATGGATAAAATAGGTGGAGGAGACTAAGAATACACTAATCTTGGCGCACCTGGGTGGCTCAGTGGGTTAAAGCCTCTGCCTTTGGCTCAGGTCATAATCTCAGGGTCCTGGGATTGAGCCCCGCTTCAGGGTCTCTGCTCAGCGGAAAGCCTGCTTCCTCTGCCTGCCTCTCTGCCTACTTTTGATCTCTGTCTGTCAAATAAATAAATAAAGTCTTAAAAAAAAAGAATACACTAATCTTGATAAGCACTGAGTAATATATGGAATTGTTGAATCACTGTATTGTACAGCTCTAATATAACACTGTATGTTAACTACCCTGGAATTAAAATGTAAAATGAATTAATGAAACTGAATTTGAGGAACTAAATAGACACATTGCAAAGAGACATACAAATGGCCAACAGATGCATGAGAAATCTAAGTGGAAAACATCACTAATCATCAGAGAAATGCAAATCAAAAGCACTATGAGATATCACCTCACACCCATTAGGATGGCTACTATGAAAAAGACAACAAATGTTGGTGAGGCTGTGGAAAAATAAGGGAACTCACGTGCACCATTCATAGGATTGTAAATGGGTTTGCTCACAGTGGAAAACCATATAGAATTCTTTAAAATATTAAACATAGGACTACCATATGATCCAGCAATCCCACATCTGGGCATATAACCAAAGGAAATTAAAACGGGATCTCAAAGAAATATCTCTACTCTCATGTTCATTGCCTCATTATTCACAACCACCAAGATAAGGAAACAGCTTAAGAATCCATTAATGGGAAAATATGTGGTACATATACACACAATGGAATACTCAGCCATGAGAAAGAAGAAAATTGTACCATTTGAAACAAACAAGAACATTATGCTGAGTGAAATAACTCATAGAAAGACAAATACTGTACCATATCATTTATATGTGAAACCTAAAAAAGATTAATCTCAGAAACAGTAGAGTGGTCATTACCAGGGACTGGGGGTGAGCAGTGGTGAGGGAAACGGAGGGATGTTGGTCAAAGGATGTAAATTTCCAGGTATAAGATAAATAAGTTCTGGTGATCTAATGTGAAGCATGGTGATTATAGCTATAATACTGCATTATATCCTTGAAAATCACTGAGAGATTGGATCTAAAATGTTCTTACCACAAAAAAGAAATGGTAATTATGTGACATGATGAAGAGGTGTTAGCTAAAACTATGGTGGTAATCATTTGCAATATTTAAGTATTTCAAATCAGTGTGTTGTATACTTTGAACTCACGCAATATTGTATATCAGTTACATCTCATAAAATATGGGGGAAGAAAAACTGAATTAGAGAAAGTTTTTTATAATTTTATAATTGTCTGTACTCACTTAAATTATCAGTTTATTTATTCACCTAGTTATTACCAAATGCCTACTAAGTGAACACAGAAATTAATGAGGGATACCCTACTGTAAAGAAAGACAGCTATAGACTATCAGATTTCAAATACCCCTAAAACTCATGAAAGTACATATATATATAAAGTTATATCAGGTTTTTTTTCTGTACCAATATCTACTCTTTGAATCATTTGTAATATTGTGTGCCTTAGTTTTCCTAACCCAATTTGCTAATAACATTTATTTTTTATTCATTGTATAGATTAATACTTTGTGAATAAATATGGACATATTTTCTTAATATTCCCACAAAATTACCTCACAAAAGTGGAATTATTGGGTTAAGGAAACATATATTTAAAACATTTTTATTTATTTTAGCAAATGCCCTAAAAAGGGGGTTGTATCCTTGACAAAACTATTATCTCCTCTCCTTTGTCACTGGACATTAGATAATTGATATGATGTGTAAAATAATATTTTTTTCTTTCCAACGAAGAAGGTTTTTCATTATTTTCTTAGAGATAAATTAACTTTTTATCTTGTAAATATCTATGTACTTTCTTTTACCATCTTTCTATCAGGATTTTTGTTGTTTTCTTATGGATTCTAAGAACTCTTTCTGCGTTAAAGACATTGCTGCAAAATGCACAGCAACAGTTTCTCCACTTCGTTACTTGTCCCTGTACTTTACTTTTTCATGTTGCACAGAGATTATTCTTTTAAGATGTTAAAGCTATTACTCTTTTATTTTACAGAGTCTGCCCAAAAATCTATATGCTTTCCCCCACCTACACATAAATTAAAAAAAAAAAGTGTATCATTTGTCTGCTTTCTCATTATTTATACTTAAGTCTTTGGTCTTATAGACACTTCTTTTAGAGAATTCTCTGGGGTAAATATCTACCTCATTTTCCAAATACGTAATCAATTAGTCAATACTGTATGTTGACTAACCCTCCTTTCTCACTGAAAATGCTGTCATTTCAAAGTTCCGTAAAACCGAAGTCATGTCTAAAGTCATCCAGCCAGACTGTAGCAGAGCCAATGTTTGACTGCAAGTTCAATGCTTTATTTGTGTAGTGGCAAAGAGCATGGTGCTGGGATCAAAGAGAACCACATTTGACTGAGGCGCACCTGGGATTTCACTACAACCACATTACCTTGAGTAGAGTACGACTCTAGCTCCTAATCTATTTAATTATCTACCTATTTAGTCTGATTAATTCTACCTACTTCATTCAATTGTGTGAGAATCACATCCTTCAACTCACTCATTAAAAAGCACACTATGTAATAGACATTTTTAGACCATTTGTAGAGATAAATCATTTGACTTTGTAGAACTCAAATAATGACCTATAATCCACTCCCAACATTTCAATCTGCCCTGCACAATCACCATTGGTACAAAAGATACCTGTTGGCTGTATTGTTTTTTAAAGACTCAAAGTATGAAGAAAAAGCCCATAAGTGCATAGTGTACATTCAGTTGCCAACAGCTGCCTGACAGAGGTAGAAGCAAAATTTTGTAAATGAGTGACCATATTAAGAATTAATTCTTGCCCATGTAATTTTCCTTATTAAAAAGAGAATAAATTATCTTTAAACTTAATCTTCACTGTTCAGTGAAGTTAAGAGAATTTTTTAAATATGTGGATAGATTAAGGGGAGAGAGAGGAAAAAATGCCCACATTTCCCTGGTCACAAGGAAAAAGCTGGCATATGCATGATAAAAAAAAAAAAAAGGCAGCTAATGGGACGCCTGGGTGGCTTAGTCAGTTAGGCCTCTGACTTGATTTCTGCTCAGGTCACAGTCTCAGGGTCTTTGGATCACAGAGTATAGGGCTCTGCACTCAGAGGAGAGTCTAATTGAGATTCTGCCTTTCCTTCTCTGCCTGTCCCTCCCCTTCATGTGCGTGCATGTGCATGCATGTGCGTGTACCTACAATTTCTGTCTCTAAAGTAAATAAATCTTTTAAAAAAACACAGTCCTCTCAGATTCATCGAGTTATTTTGATTCAACACAGTTTCCTTGCCACATGAATTCTAATTCCGAGTACTTATAGTAGCTTAATACACAAAAGGAGCACATAATCCCAATCTGTGGGATTATGTTCCCAATCTGGGTTAAATGTTGATTTCTTAGTCCCCAGCAAAGTGCTTGGAATCAGCACAAGTGATCAGAACACAGACTTCCAGATTTGATGCCTGCTTCCCCTGCTCTTGTTACTTAACCTCCCAATGCTTAAGATTCCTCAGCTATAAAATCAGGCACAGTAACAGTACCGACTGCGTGGGATTGTCATGAGAATTAAGTTAATATTTGTGAAGTGTTTGGAACAATACTGGCACCCTCGCATGGCTCTATAGATATTGCCAAATAAATTAACACATGACACTTCCTTTGTGGTGCCTTTTTTGACCAAGCTACATATATCCCTTTTACATACCCCATAGTACCAACCATCAGGCAGGTACCCAAATTTTAGTAGTATATTTATTCTTATAATAATATGACTATCTGTCTTCCCTCACCAAAGACAGAAATATGAGCTCATTGGCATCTTGTATATTGCTACGATGTATAAAAAGATTATTCAAAGATCACTTTTTCTTTAATATATTAATGTAATAAATGATTAAACTTTGGTATAATCTATAAGCTCAGTTAATTAAATCCCTTTAAGAAAAACCATCTTTGCATCAAATAATTGTGGGGCTAGCCTTCTTAGCACGCTCAGATTTCTTAACAGATGTCAAGACCACATTGTGATTTGATCCGAAACTATAGCCTTCACTGCAAGGCTCTTGAAGGGATCTTTAGTTGTTGTCATAAAAGTATCATCTCAAGGGTTCATCATCTTTAGAACTATTACACTTATTAATAACATCTCTATTCAGATGTGAAAATGACATCTGATTGAAAGTGGGATTGCCTGGCTCGCAGACATAAGGTTTAACATCTTTCTACTTACATATTTTTACTCATTTTGATACCCCTGAACCCAGACCAGTGGCTGGCTTATGAATGAATGAAGCTCAAAAAGGCATAAGAAAAAGTTACTCATGAATCAAACCCAGATACCTCTTCACGGTGCTTTAGAAAAGAAAAGTAAATCCCTCCAAGCTCAAACTTATACAGTTATCTTGGGGGGGGGGGACATTTTTTTAATTGCCTAAAGTCCTCATAGCTCCTTGTTAAGCTCTGGCTATAACAAGAAGTATAAAACCATAACTAAAATATTCACACTCTAGTCCCTATTAAACAAAAAAAAAAAAAAAAGAAAGAAAGAATCACTAGTTTATTCATCTTGGCTAATGACACAGAAGGGCAAAACAGGTACCCAAACAATGAATAATAATGTAAGAACTCAGACTGTAAAAATCAATATGTCAGATCAGTAGAGCTGTGCTTCGTTTTAATGTTCTCATCCCTGAATGCGGTAGAGCTTACCTTCTGAATTATACACATGTATTGACCTAATTACATAAATATTGACTTTTTCTTACATGAGGATTTTTTTCAATCTCACTCTAATTATGATGTCAATATTTATGGCTGTAGCAACACTGAATTTAAACTTTATTAATTGTGACTGATAGTGGCATGCCATGAGATATTTCAGATGGCCCCGTGGTCTCTACATAGTAAGGTACTACATAGTAAATAAGTCAGTAATTTCCTACATATATCATAAGAAGGTAAGTTTCTTTAAGAAAATGATTATTTCATCCTCAATAATTTGGGGGCTGGTCTCCTCAGCTTCTCAGGTTTCATAGCACAAAAAGTAATAACCAGAATCTGGATCTTGGTCTATAATTTTACCTACTCTCTTTTTTTAAATCAAACACTTCAGTCTTAACTTTAATCTCCACCCTATTAACAAATTCTTTGCTCTGTTGACAGTTGTCTACAACCATCCTCATAGTCATGGATGTGTGAAGGATATCATTTAATATTTATTATTCTTTGATCTTTTTCCAATAAGGAATGTATACATAGTTCAGTCTAAAACGGAATACAATCAGTATAAGTTCTACTTTTTAAGAATGTCCTAATTATTTCTCCTTACATGGTTTTATTTTCACTAGAAAGATTTCACACAGTTACTGCAATTGTTACATCTCGGAGGCAAGCAATGGTGCCGTACCTCAGGACACTTTAATTAATTTTCTTTTTTTTTTTTTTAAACCAATCAGTGGCATTAGGAAAATATTCCAAGTGCTTTAAAAACCTGGAGAGCTTTTCATTTTGCTCTTGTAATATTTTTGAGAACTCCCACTCAAGGGCCTGCTCTCTCTAATTTAAGAAGAGCGGAAATGCCTGTGGCACATGAACCATTTGGAGTTAGGCGAACGCATGGGGAAGGCTAGGATAAAACAATGGCGCCCACATTTTGGGTTTAAGAGCTGTTCTAGACACATCATGGGGAGCTGGTCATGCATCATCCTGTGTTTTCTTGTTTGTTTCTGCAGGGATGCCAGAGGACGTGAACCTCAGTGACGTAAAGCAGATCCATCAGACAGGCCAAGGTAGTACGTTAGATACAACGGGAACAGGATGTTCGGCAGCAACTGAATCTACGGCATTTATGCTGCTGGGTGTGGTAATGTTCCTTCCTTGGCTTTGGTAACTGAATTCTTCCACCCTGATATACCTGTCTTCTTGGAGTCCTGATTTCTCCCCTGTCTTCCCCTGATTGGAATAATAAATCTTTGTGACTGTAACAATTATATTTATGAAAAAGTATGTCACACTCACTTCTTATAAGCCAAGTGGGAATGTTCACAAAGTATCTAGAAATGATAGACTGTTTGAAAACATGTCTTCAAGGATTCTAACTTAAGTCTCCTTCAATTCTAATGTATTAAACCTGCAAATGTGAAGAGCACAGAAGAGGCTTTGAATATAGATTTAGTGTATCTGTAATTTTACTATCTTTGATTCAAACTCTTTATAAAAGCAAAATGTCTTAAATGGAAAGCGTATTTGTAGAACAATGAAAACAGCACATAGTGTTTCCTAAAATATTGAAATTAGAATTCCATTAAATGAATCAAAACAAAGGATGGCAAGTAGTATGCATGAATTTTCAAGAGTCTTCCATTTTTGCAAGCTATAGGAAGAAATTATTTGAAGTCTGTAAGTTATAGAATAGATTGTTGAGGAGCATTTCATGTCATTTCATTGAAGTTTGATAAATTTTATCCACTGTAACTTAGCCACTGACAAACTTTAACCTGAGTATTTTGGTAGCATCCAAGCTGTATTCTAGTACATTCAAAATGCATCTTTGGTATTGAGGCTGTTTTCCCTCTTTGCCTAATGGATTTAGCCATGTTGTAAACACACATCTGCTCTGGGAATATCTCTAAGAAAGCTATTAATTATTTAGTAGATAACTTGCAAAATGATATATTCATTCATCCTCCAAATATTATTTGCTAATTTCTTAAATCTTGATATTAAATAATTGACTGTCTATACATTTCTAAGGTTCCTATGAATATCTAAAGACATATACTAATACAGAAAATGTAGCACACAATGCTTTAGCTCTTTTTCTATGCACATAAGCAGAACCGCTAATCCACAGTCCCTGATTTCCCAGTTGTGGTAAAATGCCTCAGCAGACCCCGATTAGCATATGTCTATCGTTGTATTTAAGGAAGAAGTGATAAGTTAGCTTTTATTAAGAAGTATCATAGCCAGTTGGTAACCAGAAAATATTATTAATACAAAGTGATGGAATTGAAAAGGGAAGGGCTGAATTTGTAGATGTTTTAAAAATCAAAAGAATTTGAAATGACCTCTGAGGAAAAGTCCAAGAGGACTCAATCGACGGCAAATATTTGTAAGGTGAAATCAATCTCTCCAAATCAGGAAACTGTATATGATCAAATCATGTTCTCTCATGGGTTCTAAATTAACTGAATGATCTGACAATGGTCAATTTAAACTACGGTATGTTTAAACTGCCAAATCAGATTTTATTGCTTGTTTAAACAGACTTCAAAACTGTGTTATTCTACCTGCCAGGTCTGACTGTCATTTCTGTAGGCTTCCATTCCAGATCTTAAGATTTATCCTATGATCTACTTGGTTTATAACTCATTTGCACCACTACACTCCACAAATTATAAATGTGAACTCATATTGGCCTAATCTTTAAGCTCAGCTCGTTATTTAAGTAAACATGGAATATGAAGTCACCCATTTGTGACACTCCTGCCCAAGTCATGTTTGGTTTGCTCTGGCAAAACTTCTTTCCCAACCTTAGAGGAATTTGGAAGACAAACTGAAGGGCATAGTTCAGCAGACTAAAATATTTCTGGATTAAATAATATTATGGGAGATAATTTTCAATGTAACAGGAGATTCATAAAAGCAGAGTGGTAACCACATCAACAGTATGAATGAACTTTTTTATCAACTGAATTTTACATCCTCAAGTGAGTGTTGTCTACCTTCAGCTAGGCACGCTAGAGACCATACACGTCATAACATTGCTCCTCTAGCTTAAAACATACATAGGCTTTTAGAATTCCTTTAAGAGCCTAAGGCATATTTTCCTAATATTTCAATGAGGATATTCATTCTTTCATACTCTACTCCATAGCGCTGTATGTCTGACCAGCTCTTCATAATTTAAAACTCTTTCAAATGAAATCAAGTATCCCATTTGACCTTCCTTACCCCTCAAGAATGGGCTCATTTTTTTGGCCAATTAAAAACTGCAACACTGAGGATTTTTTTTTTTTTAATATGGCTCAGAATGCTTTTCTGAAGTCTTCCATAAGTCTAAAAAACTTTGATCAATGGTAAGATTTTTGAATATGTGTCTACTTTCTAAGAGAACTTAAAGGATAACATCCAAATGAATGTATGTATTTTACAATATCACTTACAGCTTTATAGTCATATCTTTTGTTTTAATCATTTAAACAAAGGCTTTTTTGTTAAATCTGAGTGCTTTCTATATGAATTTATGTGATCCTAGAACAGTGTCATGTTGTGTATGTATTAGAGAAGAATCGGTTAATGATCTGAGCTAACACTTATGTGGCTATTTCTCTTTATAGCACCATGGTCAGGGCTTTTATGCATAATCTCCTTTGATCCCCCCAATAACATTATCATCTCCACTGTATCCATGAGGATGCTGAGGCATACAAACATTCTGTAATTTGTCTGGTGTCATACAGCTCATCACAGTACAATCAGATGGGTGAACATAATGTCTCCAAATAAACTATATATGATCCTAGTTCAAAGATAGGATAGCTCTGGAACAGTAGTAAAGAATCATGAGGTTAGCAAAAAAATTACTCAGAGGTAATTTAGGTCTCCAAACTTGGATTTAAAAAACAAATTCAATTTATTGTATAATTATAATTGTATAATTATAAAACTGCCTACTAGTGCAAAAGCATAAAGAAAAGGAAATGTAAACATGAACTTTTTTTCAGCACCAGTCATTTCCCCCCACATGTGGAAAATCCATTTGAACACATCAACCCCCAAAATAAATCAGCTACCAAAAATAAGAAAGAAAATACACACATTTTACAACTATCATGAAATTCCTTTTCTGTGCAACTGAAGGGTATAAAATATTTCTTTAGCCATAAGGCACAGATGGCATTTAAAAAAAAAAAAAAAAAAGGAGGCAGAGAGGAAGGAAAAAGCAGCGAGGAAGGCAGAGAGAAAGGCAGGAAGTGGCAGAATTATTTTTAAAGTCCTAGATTTGCCTTTTTATCCTCTATTTGTGCAGGAATGTCTTATCAATGAAATAATGTCTGGAGTGTTCTCTTGTCATTAAAGGATAGAAGTTAATAAGCTATTCCTCCCAAACACTCAGATTTCTCTGAAGTGCTCAATGATGATGCTTTGAAAAGAATTCAATGAGTTTATTGCTAATTGTTTTCAATCACTTAAAATATTGTTTCTATCATCATAACCCTTCAGGTGCATAAAAAATTGTTTCTTCTTGAGTGAATGAATTCAACCTAGACTTCTGTTATTCTATGAGATATTCACAGGGCAGTCTGTGATATCAGTATTTCTTTATATTGCAAACTTTAGTAGCCTATATAATGACATGGGTTGTATGAAAATTCAGAAATAATTCTTAATGTTGTTAAGTATGACTTTGGGCATATCAAGTTTTTCTTTAAATGCAGATTGTTGTATATTAATTATTTCTGATTAAAATATAGATAAAATGTCTTGCTCGGGTTGAAAGTCTGCTTTCTTTGACTTTGCTATAATTCCATGGTGACTGAAGTGGTATTATGTCATTATTTTATAAATGCAGATTTAATCTAATACAGTTCTTAAACTATTCATTCTGGTTTCATGTGCAGAAAAATACTAAAGAATTTCTTCACAATATAATTTATCTTCATAGTAGAAACAACAATAATACTTGGAACAGGGTGGGATGGGATGAATATTTCTGGATAAATTTGAAAACATGTTTCAAGAGTCTCTCACCTTCTTGTACTTACCAATTGTCACAATGGAATCATCTTTACCATGAAATATAGGAGGTCACACATCCCCCAAATTTTTACTTTGCCCACATCAAAGAGCAAGAGGAAGAGAAAGAAAAGGAGATAGAAGAATTTGAAATCTCATAGAACTAAAAACATAAAAATAAAGATTTAAAATAGTAAATAAATATTTAAATATTAAGTAAATAGTAAATATTTAAATATTTGATGACAGAAGGGATAGGATTGACCCATAGGATTAATTTGAGTAACCTGGTAACTAAACTAGTAAATCCCTATTTTTATTAGTTTCCATACCCACTTTCGAGAAGCACTGAACTAGAAGAAAGGAAGCATCTTAGAAGGAAAGCGACAGGGAGGAGTCTCTGATTTCCCCAAGATTACCCAGTGAAGGCCAGCAACATAGGAAAAAGAGCCGATTGCAAGAAAAATGCTGTGAGCAGCACAATTTGTGCACATGTCTTATCCTAGGTCTTTAAGAAATCTAGGCACTGGCTAGGTGAAGAATTTTCCAACAGTAGCAGTTTCCTCAGAATGAGGTTGAAAGACCCACATAGAACCAAGAAAGACTCGAACTCCATAATTGTGGTCAAAATTGTCAAAGACTTCCGGTCAGACAATTTACAAAGTCACTGTCCTTTTCCAACTCACCGTGCAAGCTCATTGCTCAACCTGCTACCCACGTACATATCTTCACACCCCATACACATTTTCTTGCTGTTCTATTTTTTTTTTTCTAAGATTTAATTTATTTGTTTGTCAGAGAGAGAGAGAGAGAGCACAAGCAGGGGGAGCATCAGTCAGGAGAAGCAGGCTTCCTGTTGAGAAGGAGCCTGATGTGGGACTTGAACACAGGACTCTGGGATCATGACCTGAGCCGAAGGCAGACACTTAACCAACTGAACCACCCAGTGTCCCTGTTGTATTTCTGTTTTAGTTTCTTATCTGTAAAATTGAGTCGAGTGTATCTAACTCAGAGTTAGAGGACTATATAATACAACACACTAATCCTCCTGCCCTACTACACGTCTTAATAATGTATGTTTGTTCCTTTCCCATTAAGGCTTCTGTTCAAATGCACATGTTCCCAGGATGTGACAATGACAAAATATTTAGTTATGGATTC
Source organism: Meles meles (assembly GCF_922984935.1). NCBI lineage: Eukaryota > Metazoa > Chordata > Mammalia > Carnivora > Mustelidae > Meles > Meles meles. Next base: position 69,074,500 of record NC_060079.1, read on the forward strand.
TGCATGTGGATAAGCTTTTGAAATTGAGTAAGTAGAGTTTGGGAGGGAAAGGAGAAAAAGTACAGGGAGAACCTCTCCTGCCTGATTTCATATTTCAAGTTTTGCTTAGCTTCATCCTGGCTACAAGGCAATAATCTTGTTGAAAATATATTTCAAAAAATATATGGGGAGTTAGGGAGTGATCTTGTTTTCATCGATTTTAGAGGGCTGTCTCCCTGACCCAGTGTTTATTTGTGAATTGGTCTCTATGAACAAACTGAAAATCTCAAACTCCCCTTCCTGCTTGAAAGCTTACTTGACCAGCATGTTCAGACCACCATGTTGGCAACTATCCCATGGGCAGAGCACAGCCCAAATGGAGGTGAGAACCAATTGTCAATAACCAACAGTGCTTTGTTTGATAATGAACGAAGTGTCACCATCAACTTGATATTTCTGAGTGGCCAAACCATTTCATTCGGTATGTGTTGCTAATAAGTGACAAAGCAAGTATTCTAAATTGAATTGAGACTCAAAATCTTTCTTTCTACTGCACCATCCAGTATCCCATGAGCTCAAAACACTTGATTGGTCAGACGATTAGGATGGCCAACTTGTAGATTTTGAAAGTTAATTTTAAATTTTTTCTTATTACATTTACTTTTATTCCCATCTAGTCTCTCAGATATTTTCTCTTTCTTTTGTCTTTCTTTCATCACAAACTTAGCTCTGGTAATAAGGTAAGCATCCTGAAGAGATTCCATATGCTAGATGCCCTAGTGCGGCCATCTGATAGAGAGATTGGCTCAATCACGGACTTAGAATCAGCCAAAAATGCTGGGGAGACCAGAACAAACACAGCTTCAGAGGTTTCGTACTAATTTCCCGTATGACCTCCAGCAAATTCCATACCCTCTTTGAACTACAGCTCCTCATCTGTAAAATAATGTGCTTGAGCTAAATGGGTGATCACTGAATTCCCTTCTAGATTTCCAGTCTTTAAACAGGAAACCTTGACGAAGCTATAGAGAACATTTATTTACTTGATGTCTTCTGTTAAAACCTACCATTACTTAATATATAAAAGGTGCTTTTAAAAAGTAGTGGATAAAATGTAATGTTAGTTACAACTTTATGCTTGTAATTCAGATTTCTTTATCACACGTAGAGATGTGGCTTTTCTACATACAACTGAGTAAGATAATCTTTTTACAAGTAAAGGAAAGAATAGCTAACACAAATGTTCTACAGCTTTCATTCAATGGATAGGACAATACGCCTAAGCAAAGAAATCTATCCTGTCATTAAATACTTAGCAACTAATTGCTTAGCTATTCTTACAGGAGATGGAATCTGGCACCTTCACTAATTCAGCTGTGGCATCTCACAATATTTAAAAACAAATAATACATAGAATGACGCCATTGAGAGACGGAAAGATAAAAGGGTGTGGAAGCAAGAGATGAGGTTATAAAAGTTAGTTTGACAGTGTTTTCTCTTCTCGCAGATTTTCCCAGGAGACGCTTTTAAATAGGCCTAAACAAATGTTGTTGCCTCTGATGATTTATTGCAGAACAAGCTGACAGAGCACAGAAGCATGTTATCTGGTCCCCTGTAGTGCAGGGGCTAATTCAGAAAATGAAGAAAAGACCAGAAGTGCAGCAGTGGGAGCAAATGCTCTGTATCACTCAGCAAGTAAGCAGATGGAAGCTTGGAATCACAGCTTATTTAAAAATACAGCTCTTAAACGTGGTGTGTGGGTAATTTTAGTATTTTTTCTTCATTTATAAAAAAATTAATGAGAATCTAAAAATTCCATCACAGATGGTGACTGCAATAAATTTATAATAAATATTTTTTACTTTACTACTATTTTAGTTACACATCTATTACAGTATGGGTGTATTGGAATGTAAATAGATGAGCGTACATACACATTGATCTATACCTATCTGTAAAATAAACATACACATTCACATCTTTACTGTTTGTTATCATGTATATGTTTTATAAGCATATATAAACGTTGCCTTATGTCAATTAGTTCTGGTGTTTTAATCAAAGACTGGGAAGGTCAGTGAAACAGATAACTTTTTTTTTTAATTGTTACTTGCTATTTTTCCATAGAAACTTTCAATTTTCTTTTTTTTTCATTTTTTTAATTTCTTTTTTTTTTTAAGATTTTATTTATTTATTTGACAGAGAGAGAGATCACAAGTAGGCAGAGAGTCAGGCAGAGAGAGAGGAGGAAGCAGGCTCCCCGCGGAGCAGAGAGCCCGATGCGGGGCTCGATCCCAGGACCCTGAGATCATGACCCGAGCCGAAGGCAGCGGCTTAATCCACTGAGCCACCCAGGCGCCCCCATTTTTTTAATTTCTTATCAACGTAATAGTATTCATTGTTTTTGCACCACACCCAGTGCTCCATGCAATACGTGTCCTCCCTATCACCCACTACCTTGTTCCCCCAACCTCCCACCCCCAGCCCCTTCAAGGCCCTCAGGTTGTTTTTCAGAGTCCATAGTCTCTCATGGTTCATCTCCCCTTCCAATTTCCCTCAACTCCCTTCTCCTCTCCATCTCCCCATGTCATCCATGTCATTTGTTATGCTCCACAAATAAGGTAAACCATATGATAATTGACTCTCTCTGCTTGACTTATTTCACTCAGCATAATCTCTTCCAGTCCCGTCCACGTTGCTACAAAAGTTGGGTATTCATCCTTTCTGATGCAGGCATAATTCTCCATAGTGTATATGGACCACATCTTCCTTATCCATTCGTCCATTGAAGGGCATCTTGGTTCTTTCCACAGTTTGGCGACCGTGGCCATTGCTGCAATAAACATTGGGGTATAAAAAAGAAAAAAAAAAACAAAAAAAAACATTGGGGTATAGATGGCCCTTCTTTTCACTACATCTGTATCTTTGGGGTAAACACCCAGTAGTGCATTTTCATTTGAAACAGATCAGCATTAAACAAGGATCTGTTACTATACACAGGAGAATATATTTGGCCACTGTAGCAATAAGACGCATGCATAAGTTATGTATTGTAGAAACCTTCACTTACACAGTCTTATATACAGAAGCTTCCTCTGGGGAACAATGCAACAAACACAAATAGTTAGCTTAGTAGTCTCACTACAAAATATATAAAAGTGACTTTTAATTACCAACTTGCTTTTAGGTTGTTACATAACTGGTAAGATGACCAAGCAAGAATAACAATTCAATTTAACTAAAATGTATCATTTCCCCCAAGTCATCAATTGTGCTTTCTTCTCCTTTAGTGACACCATCTTTTAGCATCTCGTTGGCTTTATCTATTTTCCAGTGCCCGTGTGGGACGCTATGTGGGAAAGAAGCATTCTGGCTTGAAAATGAGATGAGCCCTGATTTTGAATATTAGCTCTGCCACCAACTCTCTGAAATATCTGTAAAATCAAGATAATGGCACCTCCACCCCTGACTGATTGGAATTTATACAGATTTATTGAGATTTCTGACTTACTGGGAAGTTTTAATTAGTGATGTACCTATCACGATTGGAACATTATACTAATCTTAGTTAACAGTCTTATCAAAACCTTGTCTTAGGTGAAGTCTTTCACACTAAGATGTGAATGACATGCTGAAAGAATCATTTCACGTCAAAACTATATGGAAGCCTAAAGATCACATATTCTGTAGTAAAAAAAAAAAAAAAAAAAAGCTAAACTCAAGAATGGATATATGAATTACCAATGGTAATACAAATGGTTTGCAACAGAGGACCATCAAATGTTCTTTATTTAAGAAAAGTTCTATGGATACTCTATTAAATCAAAATTTTTGCTTCAAGTCAACTAAAATGTGTGTTTGTAAATCCTGATATTCAATAGAAATTGCCCCATAATCACAGGGGCTAACCAGATTAAAAATAGGCAGATATATCAATTTAGGAGAATATACTTAGACTCTTGATTCGAAGGGTTACTGAAGAGAAGAAAAGGCTTTTAAAGAAATTATAAAATCTTAACATTATCTTAACATTCATTATAATAGTGAGATAATAGAGTTTCATAATATAACAGAGTTTATATATAATAGAATATAGAGAGAGTATTCAGGGCATCTTGATAAATAACTTTTCTAACATACAGATTATTATTTTCAAATTTTCCAATAATTTACTTTGAAATATAGGAAATAAAATATTTTGTGTCACATTTAAAGACATTGAAAGAAATTTTTGCTACTGTTACTGTTTTCTGCTCTAACATTCTGATTTGCAATCTTTAGATTTACCAGATTATAATAGGTTATATCCTGAGACATGAAGATCAATAGTTTATTTTAATTGGTAGTTCTCTGTTAAATACCAGTTTATTGTGCTATGGCATGTTCTAAATTTTAAAATAATGAGAAAGTAGGAATATTTGAAATTCTTCTAGACAACTTCCTTTCTGAGAAGTTCTTTCATTCTACTGTGAGACAGAAGGACAAGTCAGCTAGAGTTAATATATGTGGTCTTTAATTTCAGAGTTTTATTCTTTTCTTAAAATCCAGTAAAATATTAACTATTTGTCTTTATTGAGCCAAGAAAGAAAATTTCTCTATTCACTTATTAGCTACCTTTTGTTAAAGCAGAGTAAATTATCTTTATTATACAGGGAACTTCAGCTATTCAATGATGGATTCCATTGTAATAATAGAAAAAAAAAAACAATTTAATGGCCAGTATATTCATAGATATTAGCTCATACAGTAACTGAGAAATTTTCATCTGTTTTCCTTCAAGATTTATCTAAAATACAAGGTTTTGTATAAGATAGTAGTCAACTTTTGTTCTGATTAAAATAATTTCCATTGAAAATAGAAAAGAATATCACCAAAAATTCTGTCAACCTCTGTTAATGTTTTGCTGCATTTTTAAAGACCTCTTAGAAGATTATCCAGGATAATTTAGATATATATCTATATCTAGATATAGATATAGATACAGATATCCATAAAGAAGACACAGACATACGCTTACACAAAAAGTATGTAGTGATTATATTTTTTATAGGTGGTTCTGATCACCCCGGACTGTCTTCAGCAAGAATTTTGTTGGATCACTTTATCCAGAATTCCCTCATAGTCCTGATGTTTCCTCTTAGTAAATATCCATCCACTGAAAAGAAATAATCTACTTTTCTCTTTGGCTATAATTTCCTACTTGGCCTTTTATTCTGAATTGAACATGATCTCTCTCCCCTGCTGCAAAGCCTCACTGAACCAAACCCAACAATTTATTGCAGTAGTACCCCCCTGAATAAAATCTGCCTCAGAGTTTTAGTAAGTGTCATGTAATAGTTTTCTTTAGCTAAAGGGTGGGACTTTCAGAATAGCCGTGTGAGGAACTCAAGAAAATGTTTCCGGGAAGAGGCATCTGCTAAGTTGGTCAAAGTTAGCACTGATACTCATTCAGATTCTTTGGAAATTGCTTGAAGGGTTGACACAAATTCAGAAGGATTTATTCATTAAATCTAAAGAAATCCAGTCCAAACAATGCGAGGCAGTGGCACTCCAGTTAGGACTGCATTCACGTCCCACGGATAAGCCTTGAGAAAAAATTCCTGTAACAGCAGCCACAGTGGAAAGACCTTTCACCTCACCCCTACCCTGCCACCTCCAAACCCCCTGTTTTCTGCCATGGATGAGGTATTTCAGGTAGATTATGTCGACGGCCATCAATAAATTCTAATTCTCACAGTTTAGCATTATCAGAGGACTATATTGGCACTGACCCCAACCTGGTAGCCATGCCTATTTTCCCACACCCAACACCCACTAACTAGAGAAGATGGATTGGATCAGTCAGTAAGGAGTGCACTCCTCCTTTCACAAGCAAGTCAAGTTGCAGCTTCCATCTCCATCAGCTCCCACTGTGGAAGAGCAATTCTAGGTAGGGTTGGCAGCAACTGAGTATCAGCAGATTCCACCATCCCTGGTTCTACAGAAGATCGCTACTGGGTGTAATGGGAACCCAGTAGAGCTACCAGTTGCAGCCAAGTATTAGTGCAGCCAAATACTAAACAAACAAACAAACAACAATAATAATCTCTGAAGAGGAATCAGTATCTAGAATTGCTATAATAGAAGGGAACTTCCTGAATCCAACAAAGTGCATATGTGTGTGTGTGTGTGTGTATATATAAAATATATATAAAATCCACATCTATCATATCTAATGGTAAAACACTGGAAGTTTTCTCCCTAAGATGGGGAATGAGAGAAGGATGTTGGCTCTTTCCACATCCATTCAATATTGCACTGGAAGAGTTAGCCAGGATAATTAAGCAACTAGACAAGAAAAAGAAATAGAATAAAGGATATCCAGATTGAAAAGCAGTAAATCTCTCTTTAATTACAAATGACTTGAACTTGTATGTTTACGAGACATCCACTAAAAATGTTAATACCAGTGAGTTTGAGTTAATATCAAAGATGAGTCATATTTCTGTATCTTAACTATGAACAATCCAAAAAAGAAAGCAATTCCACTTACAAGAACTACAAAAGGAATTAAGTACTTAGAAATAAAATTAATAAGATAAGGGTAAGACTTATATACAAAACCTTATACACACAACTATAAAATAGTACTAAAAGAAATTAAGGATCTAAATAAATGAGAAGATACCTCATGTCCATACATTGGAAGATTTCATATTATTAAACTGAAATATACCCCAAATTGATCTACAGATTCAATGCAATCTCTATCAAAATCCCAGATGGTTTTTTTTTGCAGAAATTGACATGCTGATCTTAAAATTCATATGCAAATGCAAAAAACTCAAAAGAGACAAACAATCTTGGAAAATAACAAAGTTGAAAGTCTCATTCTAATTTCAAAGCACAGTAAAGCATTACCAAGACAGTGTGATATTAGCTTATGGATAAATGTATAAATTAATGAAGTATAGAATTATGAATCCAGATTTGAATTCTTGTCTAACTCAGTCACAAAAATTAGCTTTAAGTGGATCTTAAATAAAAGAACTAATGATAAGTAACTGTTAGAAGAAAACCTGAAATAAGTCTTTGTGATCTTGAATTAGGTGATGGTTTCTTACATATGACATCAAAAGTACAAGCAACAAAAAGATAAATTGGACTTCATCAAAATTAAAACCCTTTGTGCCCTAAAGGACACCATCAAGAAAGTAAATGGATGAAAATATTTGAAAATCATATATATGATAAAGGACTTGTGTTCAGAACATAAGAAGAGCTCTTAAAAAAAATATTTATTTTTTTGACAGAAAGAGAGATAGCAAGAGAGGGAACACAAGCAGGGGGAGTGGGAGAAGGAGAAGCAGGCTTCCTGCGGAGCAGGGAGACTGACATGGAACTCGATCCCAGGACCCTAGGATTATGACATGAGCCGAAGGCAGATGCTTAATGACTGAGCCACCCAGGCGCCCCAGAACATATAAAGAAGTCTTACGAGTCAGTAATACAGAGATCTATAACCAAACTTTTATAAATGGACAAAGAATCTGAACAGACAATTCTCCAAGGACTATATACAAATGGCCAATGAAACCATGAAAAGATGCTCAATGTAATTAATTATCAGCCATTAGGGAAATAGAAATCAAAACCACAAGATACCATTTTATACCCACAACGTGGAAGAAAAATAACAAATGTTGGCAAGGAGGTAAAGAAATTAGGACGCTCACGTATGGCTGGTGAGAACATAAAAAGGTTTAGAAAACTGTTTGCCAGCGCCTCAAAATGTTAAAACCCTATGATCCAAGGGTTTTACCCAAGAGAAATAAAATCGCACACCCACACCAAAACATGGGCATTAAGTATTCATAATAACCAAAAAGTCAAAACGATCCAAATAGCTATCAACTGATGAATAAAATATGGCACATTCACACAATATCATTTGACAATAGAAAGTACTGATACTAGCTACAACATAGACGAACTTTGAAAAAGTACACTAAGTCAAAGAAGTCAATCACAAAATTCCACATATTGTATGATTTTGTTTTTATGAAATGTTCAGGATAGGCAAATCCACAGAGACACAAAATAAATTAATGGCTATCAGGGCAGGGCACTGGGGATGAGGGAACGGGGAGGGTCATGAAAGTGTCCTAAAATTGTGGTGATAGTTACACAACCCTGAATATATTTAAAACCACTTAATTGTCTGTTTTAAATGGGTGAAATTTATATATATGAAATATATCTCAATAAAGCTATTTTTAAAAAGAAGAAAAGGATTGAACAATATGAACCCTTAAAAGATCAATGCTTTCATCGTGATTCAAGTTAGGGAAGATGTCAAGGTGAATCCTAACCAACATACAGAAATCCCTATCTCAAGAAATGAAATTCCCAAACCTCTGGACAAAACCTAGGAAGGAGGAGGAATGGAGGAATTTCTAAGATTTGAGGTGGCAATTACTAGGAGACCCTGAGGGAAGAAGCTGTGACCCCATTAAGTGTCTGTACCAATGTATGAAAGGCTGACTGCTGAAAGTCTGTCAGCCTGGCATGATCTCCCTTTACTGAGCTAACCCTGAGGAGGGAGATGATCTACCCTGAAAAAGCTACAGTGGCTATTCTAAGAGTAGTACTGAAAAAGCTACAGGAATCTCTACCGGCACCAGGAGCAGTTGAAGACATTTAGTGCTTGGGACTTAGTCTTTAAAGATTATGCTGGTTCTTCAATACTTCTTTGCTGCTGCTATAGACTGAATGTTTGTGTCTCCACCCACCCACCCACCCACCCACCCAAATTCATATATTTTAATCTAATCCCAAGGATGGTGGTATTTGGATATGGGGCCTTTGCGATGTGATGAAATCATAAGGATAGAGACTATGTACTGGGATCAGTGCCTTAAAGAAGACGCCAGATTGCCCCTTTGCCACCTTCTGTCATGTGAGTTTTCAGCAAAAAGTTCTCCATCTATGAACAAGGAAGTAGGCTCTCACTGGACATCAAATCTGCCAGCACCTTGAGCTTAGACTTTCCAGCTTCCACAACTGTTAGAAATAAATTTCTGCTGTTTTTAAGCCACCTAGTTTATGGTATTCTGGTATAGCAGCTTGGACAAACTTACATAGCTACAGATTTTTTTTTTTTTGCCATAAAGGATACTTCTAAACATTTAATGGAGTTTAAAAGGAGCTGAATCTTGGAATAAATCATTGAACTCCTTGACAGAGAATAACCTGAGGGAGGGTATTGATCCTCCATACGAGAACCAACTGTCATTTCTCAGCAAGTAGAAAGTCTTTCTGAATTTCCTGCCTGACACCTGGGCACCAACTCTCTGGACTGCTGCTACGGCAATCTTTCCCAGGGCAATCTCTGGTTGCCATTGCAATACCCAAGCGTGGATTTTTAGTTCCAAGTCAGAAAAGCTATTAGAAATTCTTCCCTATCCAGCTGGTCCAACCCAGACATCAAGTACTTTGGTTTACCAAATATTAACACCATAAGAATGTCTTGAAGGAAGCAGACTATACATCCCGTAAATCCACGTATGTAAGTGTGTTTCACTATAGAATGTTGCTCGTGGATACTATCTGCACCACAATTTGTGAAGTCTGACATGCCTGTGTTATCCGGGCCTTCGCACCTGTGTTGAGGCATGGTTTCCAAGTAGTCAATTCCAAAATCCTTTGATATTTTACCTCTGTTTTTCTTATATGTTCAGGTACTCCATTCCCTGTCTTCCTGCACATCAATCGGATAAAGGAGCATTTGACCCCTTCACACTTCATCAGCCTGGGACCTTTGGTCTCATTTCCTTGGCAACCGAAATTCATTCCCAGGAAGAGGTCTATACAGATTAACTTTTCACTACCACTTCCCATGCAGTTCTGCCTTTATCCAAGACAGCTTGTGATCCTAGTTAATAAGAACACCCCAAAGCAGAACAAAAATAATACAACTGGGAGAGCACAACTTAACTCGTGCCTATGAGTAGACCTGGCACAACAATTCTGCATCACCACTACATCTTGACTCTAGCTCGACACCCACTTTTTTTAAACAAGATAAAACAAGTAAGTTGCTATTCTTTGTATTCTGAAAGAGGCTAGTTGGTACACATATGCTCATATAAAGATGTTCACATTGTAGGGGACAGGAATGCTTATTAGAAATGACCAGGACATAGAGAACATATTCATGAAGACTACTCAATTTCATTTTGCTTCGATTCCCTGTTCATCAGAAATATTCTAGCTTCTAGGGTGCCTGGGTGGCTCAGTCAGTTAAGTGTCTGCCTTTGACTCAGGTCATGATCCTAGAGTCCTAGGATCGAGTTCTGCATTGGACTCCCTTCTCAGCGGGGAGTCTGCTTCTTCCTCTGACCTCTCCCCTCTCATGCTCTCTCTCTCATTCTCTTTCTCTCAAATAAATAAATAGAATATTTAAAAAAAAATTCTAGCTTCTAAAGAATCCCATGCAGGAGTGCCTGGGTGGCTCAGTCAGATAAGCAGCTGCCTTCAGCTCAGGTCATAATCCCAGGGTCCCAGGATCAAGACCGGCATCGGGCTCCACGCTCAGCAGAGAGCCTGTTTCTCCCTCTCCCTCTGCCTGCTGCTCTGCCTACTTGTGCTCTCTATTTCTCTGTCAAATAAATAAATAAAATCTTAAAAATAAATAAATAAATAATAAATAAATAAAAATAATGATGTCCATGCATCTTGATATTTACCAGAGCAAGAGAATGAACAAAAGCATCACAAGCACTGAAAATGGACTGCAAATTGCACACTATAAATTCAAATGGAATTTCAGTTTATATACCAGTTTCTTGATAATTTGGAGGGCATGGCTAAACTACCCATGTTAATTCTGAATGTCTTGACAAAACGCTAGTTTCTAGCCCTTGCCATGACCCTACCTATCCCATTAACAAAATGCCATTCACTGAGATGTTATTAGATTGAAAAGGTGACATTTTTACCTAACACTCTCAAAATAAAACATGTTCTGACTCTTCCTCTTGTCATTCTTACTCTTTCTAGTCTCGGGAGTGTGAACATTGGCTCCCTAACATATTTGAAAGTGACTGTGTCAATGTTCTAGATGTGGTAACCTAAGATTCTCTCATTTTCCCTACAAGGTTTCTGAAAATGTTTGTTTTCTATTCAGTGAAAAACTGTAGGGTACAAACAAGGTTAGTGGAAATCCCCGCCCTTAAGCAACTTACTATCAAGATAGATATAAGACATATGTGACAGGGACAGATAACAGATCCCTGGTCCCATTCTACCCTTATTTCTTCGGTAATAGAACTCACTCATTTTTTAATACGGCTTCCCAGAATTTCCAAATATTACTTACAGTTAGGTGAGGCCAACACTATATTCTGACCAGTGAAATGTAAGGAGTGCTTGGGATGGTTAACTTTATGTGCCATCTTGACTGGGCTAGGGGATTCTCAGATAACTGGTAAAACATTATCTCAAGGTGTGCATGTGTTTCTAGCAGACATAAGCAACTGAATCAGTAGACTGAGTAAAGATCACCTGTCTCCATACAGGTGGGTATCATCCAGTTCATTAAGGGCCTAAATAGAACAAAAAGGCAGAGAAATGATAAACTTGCATTCTCTATTTGAGCTGAGACATCGGTCTTCTTTTCCTGTGCTTAGAAGTAAAGAAAGTTGGAGTTTGCCCTTTGCCCTGTCTCCCTACCTTTTCTAACTTGCTGAAACAGGATGTGGATCCAGCGGCCGGACTGTGAAACAAGAGCCACACTGTAGAAATTACAGAAAGTCATCAGTGGGCTAGATCCAACATGACTGCCGCTGCATACTATCGCAACCCAACTTTTGCAAGAGATTTTCCATGGAAAACTAAAACTCTATCTTGTTTCAGGACAGTTTTCCAGTTTCAATCCATACAGCGTACATAATTCTGATCACCATACAGGGACAAAATAGTGACTGAACAACAACACCACACACACATACACACACACACACACACACACACACACAACAAAAGCAAAAACAACAACAACAAAAAAACAATGCTAATGAAGAAAGACATTTTTTCAATAAACACAAATGGAGGGTATGATGAGTCCTTGGCTATGTGTGAAAAGAACTCTTCCCAGCTGTTATTGACTTTTCATGCATTGTTATCAGATTATATGATTTGTGTGATTAAGTACCTAATGTACTGTATAGGTAATGAGGGCAGGAAAGCACAAAAAGAAGACCATCCTGGGGGATTTAGTCTTTAGATAGCCCTGAAAAGCCATTTGATGAGCTAGACCTTACAGAAAAATTGGTAATTAAGAGGTGAAAGAAAAGGAATCTTATCAAGACAAAAAAGGCCACAGTGATATCAGAAGAAAGGTCTAGTATGTATATCCTTCGATTGAAGAAGAGAGTTACTTTTAAGGCAGTAATGAGAGAATATGGCTAGAGAAAGAGAGCTTAAAGTCAACTAATGGGTTTGGATTTCTGCGTTGGTTAAGGGGAGCTACTGAAAATTCTTGGTATATGAGAGTTATGAAAATTTTAAGAGGCCTATCTCTTTGCTTGAGTTTTAAGTTCAAATCAGTGCATAATGCAATTCTAAAAGGGAGCGTTGTCTATGAATTTACTCTGTGACAAGGCTTCCAATATCAAGTGTTTTATTTAATCTTTACGAGAAACTTGGGAAGTGAAACCGTCATGAGTGACTTTATAAATGAGGAAACTGAAATATTAAGCAGTCAAGAAATTTGTTCAATATTCCCCAAATAACAAATAGAGAAGCCAGCTCTTCAACCCAGCGCTGCATGGGATTTACATCTTCCTGCTCCTTCCCATTTCACCACACAATTATGCCATAACTGGATGACAAGCTCAGAACTGCCCTTTAAATGTATACTTTGGAAATGAAGTGCTTTACTACTACTACTACTACTACTACTACTACTACTACTACTATTTAAGAAAACATATAACTTGACCATAGCAGCTGAATTCCTTCTAAAACTAGTTAACTTATAAATCTATGAGTTGATGAATGTCTTTTATGGTTACTTTATTCATTTGATCCTTATCTTCAACATAAAAGCATTGAAGTAAAAAAGACACAAAGAATAAAATTAAATTAAATTAGAACAGAATAAAAGCAATCAATGCTTATTACATAGTCTATACCCAAGATCACAAATCTTCAAGGCCACTTAAAAAATAACTGCTCCATTATTGAGAGGCCTTGGCTTTAAACCACAAGATGGAAAGAGATGGGTTTTGAAGTCTTTCTTTGTGAAAACCTTTGAGCTGGGTACTCAGCCCAGAGTCCGAGATTTAAAATAAAATAAAATAAAATGCTGATTCAAAAATATGAGGACAATGGTTTCCTTTAGTCCGCATTGCACTCCTAAGCACCTACAATTTTAAAGTGTAGCTTCTTTTTAATATCCTGTTCTGAAGGACATAACTTTAAATATGCAATCAAGTCATTTTATTGTGTGACATCATTCATATCAACTGAATTTTCTTCAGTCCTGAGTAAACATAAATAACTGTGAATGTCAATGAGCTCATTGAGCAAGCATGATTTAAAGTAATGAAGTAATCTCTGATTGTAGTATTGATTATAAACAAAAATTTGTAATATATATTCCATGTGGGATTTATTTCAGAATATCTCTACTTTCTTCTCAAATATATGGAGCTTTGCCTTTTGCATGAACCCTTTTAAGATCCTTAATTCATATAACCTTTATGTAACTTTCCATTTCAGGCTATAAATTTCCATCTGGGAAGTCAGGAGTTTAGATGCTCATTTCCTAAGCATTTTCTCATGTTTAATCACTTCATAAGACAGACTTCCTTTTTTTTGTTTTTAAAGATTTTATTTTTTTTATTTGACAGAGAGAGAGAGATCACAAGTAGGCAGAGAGGCAAGCAGAGAGACAGGAGGAAGCAGGCTCCCCGCTGAGCAGAGATTCCCCATGCGGGGCTCGATCCCAAGACCCTGAGATCATGACCCGAGCTGAAGGCAGAGGCTTAACCCACTGAGCCACCCAGGCGCCCCCCCATACTTCCTTTTAAGATCAAAGTTAGGTTAATGTATTATCTTAAAAATAAACCTATTGGTTTTGAAATCTATTAAAAGCAAGGATAACCACAGTTGACCTAAGATATACTCTGCACACAAAAATTAAGTATTTTTATTTTATAAACCTTATTCATCAAAACCAAAATTGTAAACTCTCTGGATATGCACATCAGCAACATATAACTTTATAATCAATGTTTATACCAGCTACCTGTGGGAAAAGATCTTGGAAGTATCTCCAACAAATAATTAATGAACATTAAATATCTTTACTTCCCAGTTATGCTTAGAGAGAATTAAGATATATCTTTAATATATAACTAGAGATAACACTTATCAATTTATAGGCACCAGACACTCTTCTAGATACTTTAGTCTTTATAAAAACTCTAAGAGATGAGTCCTTTGGTTTTCAATCTCATTTTATAATTAAGGAAACTGAGGCACAGTTACTTGCCAGAGATCACACAACCTACAAACAGCAAAGCTGAACTTTTTACCAGGTCCTCGTAAAATTTTTATCAGATCGCAGGGACTTTGCCATCAACTACTCTATATTTATGTTTATACATACATGCACACACTATATTAAATTAATTTTATATTAAAATATATATATACTACCTTCTATATAATATAGTAAATTAATTTTGTATAGTAAAATAAATTTTATGTATATACATAAATATAAATATAAATATATATATTTTTCTTTGTTTAACCTTTTCAAGTGAATTAATGACCCAGGCAGTAACTACCAATGCTCAGAGATAAACTGAAGGGAATAATAAAAGTACCAGACGATTGATGTTGGACAGGGGTTCAAATTCTGTCAATAACTAAGCATGTGATATTAGGTGAATGACCTCCCTTTCCTAAGCTTTAGTTTTCTCTTTTGAGAAATAAGGAAAAGAGTAATACTTATCATAATGAGCATTGAGTAATGAATTGTTGAATCACTATATTGTACACTTGAAACTAATATAACACTGACCATTAATTATACTGGAAATAAATAAATATATCTACAAATAAAGGGAAATGATGTCTACTTGAATGGGTTGCTGTGAAAATTAGGAAAAAGTATATATAGTAACAGATAGATGACTATACATATATATGCCCAATAATACAGGATCACATACATGGTAGAATTTACATAAATAAATATATTTAAATAAATAATTTAATATTAATTAAATAATATTAATTTAATATACAACACAAACCAGACTAAGACACTGGTGGTTACCATGGTGATAGAACTAGCGATGTGGGCATCAAGTTCAACTTTCTAACTTTGAAATTTTCAGCAAGTCATTCAACATCTCTGGGCCCCAGTGTCCCCCATACACTGAATGTATGGATTCCCTCTATTGCCTCCCATTATGGCCTAAAAGTTTGTGCATCCCCTAAAATTAGTATGTTGAAATACTACCCCTGCAATGTGATGGTATTAGTAGCTTCAGCCTTTGGGAGGTAATTAGGATGAGATGAGTTCATAAAGGTAGAGCCCTCACAATGGGATTAGTGCCCTTAAACAGTCACAAGAAGGTGTGTTTCCACTATTTTCTGTCATGTGAGGATATCATGAGAAGTAGGCAATACAACTGGGAAGAGAGCCCTCATGAGAGCCTGACTATACTGGCACTCAAATCTCAGACTTCCAGCCTCCAGGATTGTGAGAAATAAATTTCTGTTATTGATATGCCAACCCATATTTGGTACTTTAGTCCAAACAGACTAAGATACCTCCTAATCACCAATATGAGTATTATTCCTCTTTCTTCTCTCTCCCTGAAAAGCCTAATCTGAAGAAGATATGTACCCATTATCTGACCTGAGAGGATCTGAATCCCTCTTTAACATGTATAGCAAGTCTGGTAGTCATGCAAGCTATTGGCTTAGAGTGCATTCTGGAATCTAAAGAACCAAAATGGGGGAGGCAGAAAACAAAATGTGAGTGTCAATCCAAAGAAGACCACGTAAAGAGAGAATACATCAAGAACTTTTAGAGAAGCAAAGAGTTAATACACAAAGTAAGGCCAAGTCCAAAGGGCGGAGATTCAGGCTGACGGTTGGAGAAAAAGAATCAGGAGTCAGAAGAAATTATAAAAGCCCCTATGGTTCTATGAAAATCTAGAGGATCTAGGTCAGCTTCCCAAAACAATGCCAAAATCTTTTTAAGACCTAACTATGCTAGGGTGATAAAGTCACAGTGAGAGCACACAACGTTCTCCCTAATATAAAATCTTACACCCCTCCCACCCAGGCCTTCTCAAATTAAATTCTTCTTAAATTAAAATACATTATATGTTTATAAAAAAAAAATTGGAAGGGGAGGCGAACCACAAGAGACTATGGACTCTGAAAAACAACCAGAGGGTTTTGAAGGGTCGAGAGTGGGAGGTTGGGGGAACAGGTGGTGGGTAATAGGGAGGGCACGTATTGCATGGAGCACTGGGTGTTGTGCAAAAACAATGAATACTGTTATGCTGAAATAAATAAATAAATTTAAATACTGAAAAAAAATAACAACTTAAAAAAAAATGCAGATTCTGATTTTGCATGTCCAGCATGGGTGCTGAGATTCTGCTTTCCTTACAAGATCTTTGATAATGCTGATGCTGTTGGCCAAGGGACCATTCCTGGAATGGCAAGTCTCCCAAAGGAGGGAGAATCTCCTGCTATTCTTTCATTTCTTAAACCTGCACCCTCTGTCTCAATCTCTTCTTCAACAACTTCCAAAAGAAGACACTACTCTACCCTTCAGCAGTGAGATATATTTGCCCTTTCTCAAATAGTTCTAGATTTGTAACATCTGCTTCTGTTAGAATATCTAATCAACCCCTAGAGCTGGGGCAGTGATAGAGAGTATAGGAGAGTGTATGGGGAATGGAAGTAGGCAAATAAAAGCAACAACTGTGAGTCAAGATGTTTTTCCAATATTTCTAAGATGGAACTTCAAGAAATACTGCTATAGATGATATATAATGTCTAGAAAAGCACTAACACTATGCTATGGACTGAATCTGTCCCCCAAAATTCATATGTTGAAATTGAATCCCTAATTTGAGGTATTTGGAAATGAGGTCTTTGAGAGGTGATTGAGGCATGAGGACAGAGTCCTCATGAATGAAATTCGTACCCTTAGAAAAGAGACCTCAGAGGGGCACCCAGGTGGCTCAGGTAGTTAAACATCTGCCTTGAGCTCCAATCATGATCCCAGAGTCCTGGGATCAAGTCCCACATCAGGCTCCCTGCTTGGCCGGGAGCCTGCTTCTCCCTCTCCCTCTACTCCTCCCCTCTGATCATTCTCTCTTTCCCTTTCTCTTTGAAAGGGAAAGAAGAAAGAAAGAAAGAAAGAAAGAAAGAAAGAAAGAAAGAAAGAAAGAAAGAAAGAAAGAAAGAAAGAAAAAAAAATAGACCTTAGAGAGCTCCCTTGACCCTTCTTGTCACGTGAGGACACAGTGAGGTCCTCACTATGAACCAGAGATTGGTTCTCACCAGATACAATATATGCTGGTATATTGGTCCTGGACTTTCCAGCCTGCAGAATTGTGTAAAATAAATTTTTATTGTTACAAGCCTCCCACTCAATAGTATTTTATTATAACAGCCCAAACAGACTAAGACACACTACCTTTCAGCCAAACACAGGGGTAAAATCAGATTTGTCAGGATCCAAATCACTGCTTAATCCATTATTTCTACCAAATAACTATTTGAATTTCTAAAAAACAATAGAAATATTAAAATATAATTAATTCAGAAATTGGGACATGCTTAAATAAACACATAAAGTTTTAAATATACTTGACTCAAAAGATATCATACAAGTTAAGTATTTTATATTATTGGGTATTTATTTCTAAAAATAAAAGGCACACTACTAGAAGTTGTCTTATAGCTATAAAAATTATAGCAAATATTTTTTTAATAATCATGAGAATTTGGGGGGTACCTGAGTGTCTCAGTCAGTTAAGCATCTGACTTCAGCTCAGGTCATGATCTCAGGATCCTGGGACTGATCCCTTCATTGGGCTCTGCACTCAGCATGTAGTCTCCTTTTCCTTCTCTTTCTACCCTCCCCCTGCCTATGTGCTTACTCTCTCTTTCTTTTCTCTTAAATAAATAAAGTCTCTTTAGAAAGTCATGAGAAGGGGCGCCTGGGTGGCTCAGTGGATTAAAGCTTTTGCCTTTGGCTCAGGTCATGATCTCAGGATCCTGGGATAGAGCCCCACATCTCAGCAGGAAGCCTGCTTCCCCCCACCCCTCTCTGCCTGCCTCTCTGCCTACTCTGTCTATCAAAAAAATAAATGAAATCTTAAAAAAAAAAAAGAAAGTCATGAAAATACTTTAAACTTTGGAGAAAATTTAGATGATTTGCTTCCTCCTTCATTTTAATTTCAATATTTTAGATTCCACTTTAATAATTTTTGGTGTTGGGAAGTCTTAAGCTGCTCCACATTATTAAAATTTGGTTGAGTTTGAAAAAACAGTAATATTATTATTTCAATGTCTTAATATTTTTAATGTGGTGTTTCAGTTACATGAAAAGAAATCTCTCATTTCTATTAAATATTTTCAAATTGATATTTCATATTTATACCTTACTTCCAGACCCTTACAGTAAACATTGTGAGCCGAAAAGTTTGAAAATGCTTATTGCTACTATAATTTTCGTTAGATTCTTTTCTTTGAATATATTTTTAAAACACCATTTATCATAGCTACAAAGTTTCTGTCAAAATGCTTTTATTTATTAATTTTTTAGGAGAGAAAAAGAAGTAGGAGAGGAAGAGAGAGAGAATCTCAAGTAGGTGCCATGCTTAGGGCAGAGCCTGAGACAGGGCCCAGTCTCACAACCCTGTGATCATGACCTGAGTTGAAATCAAGAGTTGGACCCTTAACCAACTGAGCCACCAGATGCCCCTCTATCAAAATGCTTTTAACATTAAGTACATTGAATATGTTGAAATAGGAAATAGTTTGGTTAAAAAAATAAGGCTTACAATCTTTTGTTTTTAAAAATGTGTCAATATTTTGAAATAAAAATAAAAGCCATTACTGAAATATTTAGAATGTCAAAATGCTCTAGTCATAACTAGAAGAGAGTTAGACTTCAATTTCCCCTCTTCCTGACCTTATACCCAGAACTAATAAATTCTTCCCATATTCCTTCCCTAAAGTTGCAACAATACCTACTAGGAACATGTAAAATATTTTAAATATTCCCATCATCAAAATATAAGTCAAAGAAAAGAAACAAGATTCCTTTTATTTTGCCCTTTTTTGGGAAAATAGTGGACATGACCTTGTAATGTACAATTCTCCATAATGTACATAATATGTACATGTTCTAAATTTTCTGTCATCAACTTAGCTTTTCCTCATTACACTTAGGAAGGACAACAAATCCCTCAGACCAGAGAGGAGAAGGAACTTTGTCCAACCTCCTCTAGACTCTGCTTTGAGACAGTACAGACATCTGAAGGTACAAAGCTTCCTGCTGATACAAAAGGCAAGTTGCTTGTGGCCATCACAGGAATCCTTATCACAGCTAGGACTCTATAACACACACCATAAGAGGCCCCAATAGCTGGTGAGCTATAGAAACATCACTGTGGGAACAGCATTGCCCTTCTTCTAAAGCCCAAGCTACGCACCATTTCTGATCTCTTCAGAACGGAAAACCTAGATAAAACAAGATTGAACATGTGCTCTGCTTGTCTTAAGGAAAGAGAGAATTGCCCAACTACTGAAGATATTCTTCTGAAAGCAGAGAAAGAATGGGACAAATATTTAGGCATGAAATGTCTGTGTCTGTGGAAAAAGATCTCTGAGCTATCAACAGGTTTGAGTTCCATGGAAAACTAAGGTCCAATAAGCTTAAAACTGCTAATTTATAACTACAAGTTAATTTTCCACGGTTTCTTAGCTCACATGGGCCAGTGGAATAAAATTATATGAAGAATATAATGCAGAGATCTTAAAGAAAAAAATTCTTTATAGACACTCCCTTAGAGTTTATTCTTATATGACATTTGTAATGGACTTTTGTCTATATCTGGTACTTGTGGTACCACAAAGGCTGATAATACCTGAGGATCCATACACCAGTCCTACAGCTTCTAGAAGTCTCAGGGCCTCCATTGTACAAGATAAAGGTAATGAATTTGATGATTTTTAAGATTTTTGCCAATTCCCTGCCTAGGCATAGTTATAATTTCCTTTTACTGATTATTACAAAAACTCTATACCCAATCATACTATCAGCTACTCAGATAACAATAGGTTCTTTCACTCAGCATGCATTTGCTCAAAAGCCCAGGTGTCCTACCACATTAAAATAAACTGCTATTACATATAGACAGGAACACAATTCAAACTGAATGCATACCCACATTGAGTTTACTATTCCATGATTAATCACCCATCAATTTTAAAAATTGGCAGCTTAAAAAAAGAAATCTATTAGAGATACTTAAAGAATTCAAAGTTTCCAGAGGAAGGATGAAGTCATAAGCAGTAAACAGTTAAGTGGAAAATCTAATTGTAAAATTTCCAAGTGAATTGTTTAGTAGTTGCTTTAGGGAAAGAAGAGTTAATGGCTTGTCATCTTGAAACCATAGCAGCTCTTCTGCAAATATCACTACTCAAATATCAGTTAATGCTCAAAGGCTAAACAAGACAGTGCCTACAGTACTACAAGTTTTCTGTCAAAGACACCATATTTATAGGTGAACTTGGCCTTGCTACAAAGAGAAAATTGTACTTCAAAAAGTTAATGAGAAACTTTGCATTGAACTGAACAGCATGCGCTGGATTTTAATGGCATAATTCTGTTCATGACTTGTTTCTGTGGCATTTACTCAGTTTATTATCTAGAAAGTAATCAAATGATCTAGCAACAAAGTAAAACACTGAATATCATTTTACCTATACAATTATTTCATAATTATTTAAATTTTATAGCACTGCTATAGTCCAGAAATAATAAGTAATTAACTAGTTATCTCTTTAATGTAATTAACCAGACTCAGTTGCTTTTACTGACTGAATTAATAAGTGCTTCCATCCCTGTGGAGCCACCAAAAGGAAGGAGGAGGGAAGGAAAGAAGGATGGAAGGATGGGAGGAAGGGAGGAAGGGAGGAAGGGAAAGAAAAGAAAAAGGAAAATAAACATTAGAGATAAAAATTAGCTAAAATTTGTCATTTTGAAATAGCTTTAATTCAGAGAAAATTTGAAGAATAGTATAAAGAATTTTTTTTTACAAAATCATCAGAGAGTAAAATTTGCATGATGCTTCATCACATCTGAATATTTTGAGTATCCTACGAAAAAGGATATTTCTTACATAACTGCAATATAACCATCAACATCAGAAATTTTGCATTAATATGTTTTAATCTCTTCCACAGACCCCATTGTTCCAGTAATGTCCTTCATAGCCAAAGGATAAATCATATCTTAGTTCTGAATCATATCTTAGTTTTCATGCCACTTTTGTTTCCTTTACTCTAGAACTTTCTTTACTCTTTGATTTTCATAACCTGGCACTTCTGAAGATTACAGGCAGGCTATTTTTTAGAATGTGTCTCAAATTATGCTCGCTTGATATTTTCTGTATAATTCGGCTCAGAGTTTTCATTTTAGCAGAATTCCATAAGGGACGTATGTTCTTCTCATGGCTCGATTTTAGATACTCCTCTATTCACAGAATTTGCATTTACAAAACCCATTTTGGCCTTCCTTTTTCATAACTCCGGTTCCCAGACACAGCAAAAACTTGATTTATTAAAAGTTTAAATGGTGAAGTTAGTGTTCAGACCATAAAAGTTGTCCCGTCGTTTGCCTAAAAAATGTATTTGCACTCTTCACTTGCAAAGATGCAGCTAATATACATATACCACAGTGACTGTTCCTATCAGCCCTAGAAATTGATAAAAGTATCTTACACATTAATGAAAAGGAAGTACAAAGGTTGATACAAATCACTGAACAAAGGCCTTTATGTGTGGAAGGCGAGATATTTGATAAAGAAAAGCCGTTCTCACCCAGCCACCTTTAAGTAGAAGGAAAATCTGTTTTGTGCTCTCGGGTATTCCAAACAACATGCATGATGCCACTTTTCCGTTTACTTGAATGATGGCCTTTAAAACGACTGCCAACTCCCGGGTTTGTACTTCCTAGACAAAGTGTCTCGATAAAAGGCAAAAGCTATGTTAAATAACATGATGGATCTCTGCCCTGCCCCTTCCCACATCCCCCATCCCAGAGATGTCTAGAGATTTCTCTAAACAGTAGGGATAATGGAGATCCTGGATCTGATGGAAAACATATTGAGGCATAATGGACTACGAGGGCACATGACACGGATGACACTGGGGAGCAATCCTGCAGCGAGCACTTGTGTCCCCTGCGGAGGCATCAGCACCGGTGCCGGGGACGGTCATCACACTCCCATCCGTTCCTTCACAGGACTGCCCTGCCTGGAAGAGCCAAGCCGCCATATGGTATATTAAAGATCTCTCCTAATAAATCTAGCTAAGCAGGCCATTCCTTCAAGCTGCTTTTTTAATATATGTGTATAATATAGTTTATTGGTTGTTACCAACATCTGGGCCAGGGACAGAGGACAGTATGTATCCCACACTGAAGATGCTGGTTCCCTATTATCTGCATCATTGACTTTGAATGCTAGGAAGTATATTTTCCTGCTGATGCATAGCTGTCTTTATGGGATCCTGTAGAAATAAAATGTACAATGAGATGTGGTGGTGACAAAAAGGGAGAGGGTGCTTAACCCCTTTTTATTGTATATTTATGCGTGATTATACAACTAGAAAAAATATATGTATTACATGTATATATGTAGAAACTGGAGCTCAAGATAGGAGAGAAGCACGGTCCCTAAAACGGTGGTCAAAATATTGTCTACTTAGCTCAATGGCATAAATCCCTTATTTCTGTACTTGATTAATAACATCAGTCGCATAGTATATTTTCCTATGCCTTTGGAAAATATGAATTTATTTATTTCAAATCCTTCCCCAGAGCACTTCTGTCACTGCTAGAAGGGAAGGGCAATGGAACAAGGGTTAATATTAGACATCCCACACTGTGCAGGATACAAACTACTGAGCCTTTCCTAAGATGGCATTTTGTCACACAAAAAAGAATGGGATATGAACAAAGTTATTCCCATAAGTGAAAAAGAAAAGCTTTCATCTGACATACAAGAGTTTTCATGATGTTTCTACAACTATGGGGACAGAAAATTGCCAAGGGAAGAATATGGGTTGCTGATTATATTGGCCTGGTTTTAGAGAGCTCTCTTGTTGCCTTGGGGCAAAAGCTTTGAGAAGAAACTAGGATATTCATTTTGTGTCTATTATTGGATTTGTAAGTAAAGTGTTTCTTTCTTTTAAGCACTGTGCTCTTTTTTCTACGTATGATCTCCTTGACATTAAATGAAATCAGGACTATAATTGACATATACCTGTTGAGTACATTATTCTCTTGAGGCTCATCTCCCTTTTTATCCTGTTTAATGTCATAATCCAGTAATTATTGGCTTTGTCTTAGAGATTTACTACATCATTTTTATTTCTGGAACCCAAATCACACATCTGTGACATATCATGACAATATGTCTAACATATCATGACAATACCAGCAGGCTATAATTTATACATACATATCACATTTTTGTAGATGTACAAATATAATTTTATATATCAAATATTTCTTTATATTTATATACATATGAGTATATACATATTTATTCCCTATATTAGATTCAAAACTCTTCTGAAACTATATATCTTGGGGTGCCTGGGTGGCTCAGTCGGTAAAGTGGCTGCCTTCAGCTCAGGTCATGATCTTGGGGTCCTGGGATTGAGCCCCACATCAGGCTCCTTGCTCAGAGGGTAGTCTGCATTTCCCTCTCCCCCTGCCTCTTGCCTCTCTTCTTGACTTGTACTCTATCTCTCTCTCAAATAAAATCTAAAAAAAAAAAAAAAAAGGAAGGAAGGAATTACATATCTTTGAATAGTGGCCTTGAAAAATGCCTAATGCCTAAGTCTGTCTTCAGGGCAACCAAGATATATTTTTAATATCTGAGATAAGAAAGCCTGTCTCAGAATGCTCAGAATGAACTGCATTGTGCAAAGTCCTGAATCTAGATTCTGGGGAAGATATTTTTTCTAATTTTATGAAAGTAAGGAAAGAAGAGTTGAGATAGAAGAGAAGGGAGAAAGAGTTGAGATAAAGTATAAAAAATTGGGGAGATGGAAATGAATTTTGGGTAAGAATTTACCATTTCAAGCCAAGGTTCACTAATCCTCTCCATTGCCAAAAGTCAGTGAAAATCATGTGAACTAACCAACAGTGGCATGGCTCATTTGTCTACCTGCATAGAAGGTTAAATTGCCTTAACCACCAGGTGGCAATGACTCACCACCTTCTAGAATGTATAGTTTTTTACAAGGCCACATTCTGCATTGCATTCAGAGAAAACCCTTTGCCTACCAGTGACATCTCAGTCATCAATTTGTCATCACAGAATGAGTGCTGCTCTGTTTAGAAATAACTACTGTGACTATGTAGTGGACTATGATGATGAAAACCAGTATTTACTAGTGGGTCAGTGTAGAAATGCCAAAGTACGACTTAATGGTGGGATTCAAGAAGGAAGAATATGCCTGACTTCCTTCCTCTTCACTGCAAGTATTCCAGGAAGGCAATTACTGGAGATGTTCTATCGCTCTCTCAATCACCTACCGCTCTACACTGCTCAATCCAGAAGGATGAATCTCAGCATAGCTTTGAGACTCACTGAGACCCAGAAACCTTCAGAAAAGGCAGAAAGAAATATTTCAAAAAGATCAAAAAAAGCCTGATTCCCATGAAGCAGTATACAGTCAAAGTCAGGTAGATGGGTTCTACAGTCACATTTGGCTAAGGATGGACTCTGTCTCCACCATTTGTATATAGCGTTACCTTTGTTATTTCCATACCTCAGTTTCCTCACCCAGAAAGTGGAACTGTTGTGAGGAATAAATAATCTATTACATGTAAGTCATTTCAAGTTACAATATATTTCTATGCTTATAGAAACAAACACACAAATAAAAGTCTTGGGGTATTAGATATACTTTTTAGTTACCTCTAGTAACTAAACTACCCTAAAGCTCTTACTGTGTTACTTCTAGTAATTAAACCTCTAGTAAACTAAAGTTACCTCTAGTAACTAAACTACCCTAAACCTCTTACTGTGTTGACTATGTTATAAACAAGAGGATTGTCTTGGGAGGGAAAAAAAAAAAAAAAGACAAATGTCTTTTTAAAAAAATGTGCTTATGCTGGATCATTATGGTAATAATTATGGAACTATACATCAAAACGCAATAATGGACTGCTTCGCCAAGCATTAGGACCCCTACTAAAAACAGAAAGCTAAGAGATGTCACTAACTCAATCATACTTTCAAAACTGATTGAAACAAAGGCAGTCCTATAGCTGTCCGGGATTTTCTATAGCAGGCAGTTGTTTAAATGAAGTTTTAAACAAAATTGCTGAAAAATGTGACCTTGGAGCATGACTGACAATAAACAACCTCCCACCAATATGATTGTTTATGCTCCTCGGTAGAGTTTACTTGGCCACTTTATTTCTTAGTATGAAACATGGTGGTACAGCTGCCATCCTATAGAGATATATGGTAAACATTTTATGAGACAGGCAAAGCTTTTAGAATTCCTTTTGAGCTTTGTTAAATTGAACATGTGAAAAATAAAGTTGTCCAGTGTGAAGGAGGGAAAGCACTTTCCAGTCTGGTTGGAAAGATGAAATCATGTGGGGTAGCTGGAACTGGAGGCCCTGATTTAGTCAGTGCCAAATGCATCAACATTACTCATTCTGATTGATTAAGGAATACGTTCTGTTTATTTTCATGTGAGAGCTACAGCTACATCTGGTGAGCTCTTATATCCCATTTCAATTCATAAGGGCTTTGTTATTATTTTGCAGAATGAAGATGACTCTACCACAAATAAAGGAATGATAAATAACTCAATATTTTTTATCTTGTATGAGCAAAAGGGAATAAAATAACATGAAGAAAATGAAAGCTATCATGTCCTAATCTTGCAAGTTTTGTGTAAGAAGGCTACATTATCATTGATTTGGCATAATACTGCTGTTATCAGGTCAATGTTATACATTTCTGTTAAGCTGTTCACAGCATTTTGGAGAAGCCTCTATGTATGTTTTAAGTCTTTGGACTTCTATAGATAAAAGCTGTCTTATCTAAAAGGCATTCTTTTGAGAGCTGAATTCATATTAATGAGTTAGCTTGAGCTGCGACTCAATCTCTCTCTGAACTACAAAAACAAGTGGTATTTCGTCCAAAAAACAAAAGAGAGAAACTCTTTCTCCACCTCCACCTTTCCAAAATTTCAAGTGTGCCTTCCATCTGTAGAATACAGCTTATGTCAAATGCTGAGTTGCAGGAGACTTTACAGAAAAGCGTAGTTCCAGACACTACCTAATTGAAATGTTTTGTAGCTGATAATGATTCCATAATTCTTCATTGAAATGGTAATTCCCTACAACTTTACAGGGTTCATAATTAACAAAAACAGCAACAATGGAGTTATATCTGGAAAAATAGCACCTATTTCATCAAGTCAATATCTCTTTGGCCTACCATCAAGTTACAGAAAACGTTTTACTCTGGCAAGAGTGAAGAGGCTGACCAAGTTCTCCCAAACACTATGGAATATTCCTCAAAATGCTTCACATTAAGCATCTATGGTTAAACTTTAAGAGGTTGAAGCTCTAGAATGGTCTCTCTAGTCAAATGAAATTTAAATTCAAGGCTTCCGGAAATATAATATGTTGGGAGCTAGATGGCAAGGATTTAGGGAATGCAATTTCTTTGGATCCTTCAAAAGATTTTTCATTACCGTTGTACTCAGAAACACTTAGTACCCAGGATACCTTTATATAAATTACGAAAATGCCCTATTGGGCTGCAACAGCTCTGTAGATATACAGTCAATGATTCATGCTAATTTAAAAATTCTCCCACTTCTCCTGGCTGATATACCCCATGGGGTACCATGGCTTGGAGAGTGGAGCAAGGGTTGTATTTTGACACCTAGATTGTCTTTTTTAAAGAATAATTTTGTACAGGGCTCCAACAAGTACAACATTTTTCTCTAAATGATGGCCATGCTCTAATCTTTTTGTTCTTTCATCTGTAATTGAAGTCAATTAAAATGGCAAAAATAAAATGATTTTTAGAAGGGAAGGAGCACAGAATGTAAATTTGCCTGTGTTAATTTCTTTAGAGAAGAAGTTTATAAAAACTTAAATATTGCTAGTGTTCTAGCAGTCACATTGGATGCTTGAAGCCAGAGAACCAGTTAATTCCAATAATGGTTTGATTTTTTTCATTCAATTCATGGAATCAAAGTAAAGATTTCGAAAGCTTGTTCTGTCAAATGTGAAACATCTAACACTGTAAATCTTATTATGATAAAATCAGTTTAAATGTTATGCTTTGTAGCAATTTGATTTTGATAGAGATCAGTGTTCAGATCAGGACATAAACAATGTTCTTACTTAATCAAGAAAGCCTGAACATCATCGGGGTGCCTGTGTGGCTCAGTCGTTTGGGCAGCGGGCTCTTGATTTGGGCTCAAGTCATGATCTCAGGGAACTGGGATCGAGCCCTGGGTCAAGGGTCATCGAGCTTCATACTCAGTGGAGAGTCTGCTTGAGGACTCTTTCTCTCTCTCCTTCTTTCTCCCTGGGCTCCTCCCCCTGTTACTCTCTCTAAAGTAAGTAAAACTTAAAAAAAAAAAAATCCTGAATATCAGAAATGTTCTTGGAATGGGTTGTATTGTGTACATACATTTCATCAATGTATCCAAAACCTGCAATACAAATCAAATTAAAATAGAAGAGCAGATGTCAGAATGTATATACACACACACACACACACACGAACACCGAGAGAAAAACTGTCTAAAATTTGTGATGAAGCTGATACTGAATTTTGCAAATATTTCTACATGGGCAGGGGGCAGCAAGGGCCTGAACGGGGGGAGGGGGGTTGTTGCCATGGGGCTCCAGAGCAAAGAGGTATTACTTACAGAAGTCCACTCAAATGAGTCTCTCAACTTAAAAACATGTATGTTTCTACATGGAAACAGAGTCTCTATTTGCTACCTATAATCACAATTATAGAAAGTTGAAGCCCTTCAAGAATTATTTTGTAAAACACTCTAGTGCCTTATAATTGTGCTGCATTTTTGTGTGTGAATGACTTTTCTAAATTTCGGTTGCATCTTGTCCAAAATCGGTTGGAAATTTTAAATTGAATTATTCAACAAATGAAGTCTGAAGTCCTACATTTTTAAGTATTTCAAGTTGTAAGAATAATCTTTTGATGAAAATCTTATTCAGATTTAGATAAATGTATACCGATTGCCTGAATTGAATATAATTATGATATATCCTCCAATTTATAACATCTAAATTTGGTAAATGTTAAAAATAAGCATAGAGACTTTGACAAATTTTATCTTGAAAATATTTTTCAAATGAAGAGACACTGAATGCATACTAAAATAATTATTTATATCAATACTAAAAATGACAATATAAATTTCATTTCATAGAATTTTCTCTGAGCCTACAAGGCATAACTCAGCACCTACAAAGGAAATATTACCTTACTTAAAAACTATGGTTGGGGGGCACCTGGGTGGCTCAGTGGATTAAGCCGCTGCCTTCGGCTCAGGTCATGATCTCAGGGTCCTGGGATCGAGCCCCACATCGGGCTCTCTGCTCCGCAGGGAGCCTGCTTCCTTCTCTCTCTCTGCCTGCCTCTCTGCCTACTTGTGCTCTCTCTCTGTGTCAAATAAATAAATAAAATCTTAAAAAAAAAAAAAAAAAAAAAAAACTATGGTTGGAGCACCTAAGTGGCTCAGTTGGTTGAGCATCTGCCTCTGCTCATGTCATGATCCCTGGATCCTGGGATCAAGCCCTCCTTCCCCCACCCCTCACCACCACCTCCCTGCTCAACAGGGAGTTTGTGTCCCTCTCCCTGTGCCCCTCCTTCTGCTCTTGCTCTCTAATAAGATCTTTAAAAAAAACAAAAACAAAAGTACATTCAAAGAAAAAAGTAATCAAATATACAAACATTTTCAAATTTTATTGACCATAAAATACAATTTTGGAGATGAATTCAGCCAAAATTTTAAATTGAAAGTTACTTTATTAAATGCATTCTTCAGAAAAATAATGTTGACTTGTAGTAGAAATATGGAAACTGAGTAGTATGTGAACATATACCAAGAAGAATTATTTTATATTATTTTCAATAGGATAATCTTTGCAAAGGGGTATTAAACTTAATATGCATGTTATATATTTTAGTTTTAAGAAGAAATGTCTTTGGAAATTAATTTTTATTAAAATTTTTTAAAACTTCACCCATTTCTCCCACCACCCACCTCATACAACCACCACTCTGTCCTGTGTATCTATGAGCATGGTATGGGGGGGGGGTTGTTTTGTTTTCAAATCCCACATATGAGAGATCATATGGTATTTGTCTTTCTCTGACTTCTTTCACTTAACATAATGCCCTTGAGGTCCATTTATGTAGTTGTGAATGAAAAAATGTCATTTCCTATGGCTGAATAACAATCCATTTTATAGACCTGTATCTAGGTATATCCCTCCAGCCATCAATGGACACTTGGGTTGTTTCAATATCTTGGCTATTATAAATAATGCTGCAGTGAAAATGAGTGTACATGTCTCTTTTTGAATTAGTGTTTTTGTTTTCTTCAGATACTCAGAAGTAGAATACCTGGATCATATGGTAATTCTAATTTTATCTCTTTAAAGAACCTCCATACTATTTCCATAGAGGATGCACCAATTTACATTTCCACAAACAGGACACAAGGGTTCCATTTTCTCCACATCCTAACACTTGTTATTTCTTGTCTTTTTAATGACTGCCGTTCTAACAGGTGTGAGGTGATATCTCATAGTTTTGATTTGCATTTCCCTGAAGATTAATGATGTAGAGCTTCTTTTCATATACTTGTTAAGGACAATGTCTATTCAGATCTTCTGCCCATTTTTTAATCAGTTTTGGCTTTTTGTTTTTAGAGGGTTGTTTTGTTATTGAGTTTTATTAATTCTTTATAACATTTTGGAACTTAGCCCCTTATTAGATATAAGATTTGCAATTATCTTCATCATTCAGTCAATTGCTTTTTCAATTTGTTGATGGTTTCCTTTGCTAGGCAGAACCTTTTTAGTTTGATGTAGTTTCACCTGTTTATTTTTGCTTTTGTTGCTTTTGCTTTTGGTGTCAGATTAAAAAAAAAAAATCACTGCCAGAACCTATGTGAAATTCCTTAAAAGGTTTATGGCCAGGTCTCACATTGAATTCTTCAATCCATTTGAGTTAATTTTTGTGTATGGTAGAATATAGTGGTGCAGTTTCATTCTT
Source organism: Meles meles (assembly GCF_922984935.1). Lineage (NCBI taxonomy): Eukaryota > Metazoa > Chordata > Mammalia > Carnivora > Mustelidae > Meles > Meles meles. Next base: position 69,105,111 of record NC_060079.1, read on the forward strand.
TTGCATGTGGCTGCCTAATTTTCTAAATACTGTTTATTGAAGAAACTGTTCTTTCCCCATTGTATATACCCCAATGTACACAAAAATGTTTTTTTGAATGGAACTATCTTATAGGACCACCAATACAGTGAAACCTATTTATATGTTAATATACAGATATTTCAAAAAATTTTGTAAGAATTTTGACACTCCCTTTTACTCTAGAAAAAATCTCCTAAGGTGCATTTCTTTGTTTAGGGTGTATACACCTTCTCTCCAAATCCATCTTCACTACTGGCCCAAAATACATTATCTCAATGGTCTGTAGCAGAGACTGAATCTCAGACACATTTCCAGAGATTGCAGGAATTTATGGAGCAAGTGAAGGAGGATGAAGGTGGGACAGGGACACACAAGTTAATTGCTAATTGCTCTAATTGGTTGCCATCTGTCAGCTGTTATCATTTTTGAGCTACCAATATTGATGTTATGTTATTTCAGATTGATATTTAATGAAGCCATGAAGTGTTTCCATATGTGCTTTTGTCCCTAAAGAGTGATGATGATATTGGCTCCATGTACCTCATTTATAACTAAGATTTTTCCTGTGTACTATAGTAGAATTTCTTTAGCAATTTAGAAATATTCATTGTTTTATGAAACAAAAATAGCTCAATAGATATGACTTTGGTATTTGTGGATATTAAAAAAGTCATACTAACTTATTATTACTTTACATGGAAGTTCAGATTAAAATGGAAGTCTAATTTGACTTTCCCAGAGCATTAACAGCAATCATTTTGGAGGAAGTTTTATTGGTATAACACTATAAATGTTAGCTTTCATAAAAAGAGAAATCACACAATATAAGACAGATTATAATAGATAAGGATGTTGTTTATTGAAAAAGGTTAGTCATAAAAGTTGAATATTTTTCCCAAAGGGATTTATTTCTTAGAACAAGTATATATCTGTATGGGGGAAATATCTATAAATTACCCAGTAGAAAAAAGATTCAACTGGTATTTCAAGAAGGAATTTTTTTACATGTAGGCCAATATAAATATAAAGGTACCAAGAAAAAATAAAATTTACACTCAAAATGAATTCTTCTAATCTGTATTATTTAATTTAGAAAGAGGAATTTTAAAAAGGCATTTAAGTTTTTAAAAATATTTTTAAAGGCAATGCTTAAATTCCCATTACCAACAATTTTTGTTAAATCCTAAAAAAAAAAATGCACATTAAAAAAACAAAAATTAACAAAGAACTAGAAAGAAAGAAATATGCCAGATTTTCCTTCTTATAATGTTTGTTAAAAGAAAAAAAAATCAATAGGATACATTGGTTTCTGGCCAGACATGTGGAAAAGAACTCAGAAGTCCTCATTCCTATCTTTTCAAAGAGGAAAAAACAAAACCGAACAAACTGAAAATCAACAATTCTTTTTAGATCTGTCTGAAGAGAATTAAATGCTGCCCCCAAACTGAAGAGATAGGCAGATAGAATCAAGAAACAATCATTGTGTGTGTTGAGTTTCAGGAGTTCTTTATAGATCCTGGATATCAACCTTTTGTCTGTACTGTCATTTGCAAATATCTTCTCCCATTCCGTGGGTTGCCTCTTTGTTTTGTTGACTGTTTCCTTTGCTGTGCAGAAGCTTTTGATCTTGATAAAGTCCCAAAACTTCATTTTCGCTTTTCTTTCCTTTGCCTTTGGAGACATATCTTGAAAGAAGTTGCTGTGGCTGATATCGAAGAGGTTACTGCCTATGTTCTCCTCTAGGATTCTTATCTCACGTTGAGGTCTTTTATCCATTTCGAGTTTATCTTTGTGTACGGTGTAAGAAAGGGGAACCCTCTTGCACTGTTGGTGGGAATGCAAGTTGGTGTAGCCACTTTGGAGAACAGTGCGGAGATTCCTCAAGAAATTAAAAATAGAGCTTCCCGGGGCGCCTGGGTGGCTCAGTGGGTTAAGCCGCTGCCTTCGGCTCAGGTCATGATCTCAGGGTCCTTGGATCGAGTCCCGCATCGGGCTCTCTGCTCAATGGAGAGCCTGCTTCCCTTCCTCTCTCTCTGCCTGTCTCTCTTGTGATTTCTCTCTGTCAAATAAATAAATAAAATCTTTAAAAACAAAAAAAAAAAAAATAGAGCTTCCCTATGACCCTGCAATTGTACTACTGGGTATTTACCCCAAAGATACAGATGTAGTGAAAAGAAGGGCCATCTGTACTCCAATGTTTATAGCAGCAATGGCCACGGTCACCAAACTGCGGAAAGAACCAAGATGCCCTTCAGCAGACGAATGGATAAGGAAGATGTGGTCCATATACACGATGGAGTACTATGCCTCCATCAGAAAGGATGAATACCCAACTTTTGTAGCAACATGGACGGGACTGGAAGAGATTATGCTGAGTGAAATAAGTCAAGCAGAGAGAGCCAAGTATCATATGGTTTCACTTATTTGTGGAGCATAACAAATACCATGGAGGACATGGGGAGATGGAGAGGAGAAGGGAGTTGAGGGAAATTGGACGGGAAGGTGAACCATGAGAGACTATGGACTCTGAAAAACAACCTGAGGGCCTTGAAGGGGCTGGGGGTGGGAGGTTGGGGGAACAAGGTGGTGGGTATTAAGGAGGGCACGTATTGCATGGAGCACTGGATGTGGTGCAAAAACAATGAATACTGTTATGCTGAAAAGAAATTTAAAAAAAAATCATTGCTTCTGGAGCCGACAACAGACTAGAATTCTTAAAGTATAATTGGCTAATTGCTAGAGGCAGAGCATGGATGATCTTGAGAGATAAAAACTGGTTAGGGACTCAGCCTTAGAGGCGTACCTGCATTTCCATGAACTTAAACTTCTAGAGCCCTACTGGAATCTCAGTTTCCAAATTAAAAATTAAAAAAAAAAAAAAAATTCCCCTCAGGTTTCTGTCAAAGGGAAGGAAAAGGTAACCATTTTGAAATATATCCAGAGTTTTTTGTTCTCCTTAAAAAAGGCCTACCTTCTAAACAGTTCTACCAAAACCAAACCTACCTGGGTTTTTTTTCTGGACCTAACTGACCACAGAGGAAAACATTTACACTCTAGCAGCCTCTCACTTTTTTTTTTTTTTTAATTTTTTTTCCCTTTTTATTTATTTTTTCAGCGTAACAGTATTCATTCTTTTTGCACAACACCCAGTGCTCCATGCAAAACGTGCCCTCCCCATCACCCACCACCTGTTCCCCCAACCTCCCACCCCTGACCCTTCAAAACCCTCAGGTTGTTTTTCAGAGTCCATAGTCTCTTATGGTTCGCCTCCCCTAGGAGAAGAATAAATGAAACAAGATGGGATTGGGAGGGAGACAAACCATAAATGACTCTTAATCTCACAAAACAAACTGGGGGTTGCTGGGGGGAGGTGGGATTGGGGGAGGGGGAGCGGGCTATGGACATTGGGGAGGGGAGCCTCTCACTTTTGAGGTGGGAGAAAGGAAGTGCCCAGCTCCAGTCCCCTGTACTATGCCTTCCTTCTTCCTCTGAGGTGGTGGGAATGAAAGCTGAGAAGCACTTGTCAAAGTTCACTAAAAGAATGAGATCTAATCAAAGAAGTACAAAACCCTTCCCCTCTCCCCACAATTTACTACCATATCAATAGTATTGATTGAGCTCTTGCTTTACAGGGGATTATAGCTGAAAGAATTCTAATCTTCAGACTATTTTTGAGAATGAGTTTCTAGGGAAAGTTAAAGGCATCAGGGGAAACAAAAATAGGGACACCAGAAGAAATTTTATCAAAGCCAAGAGTAAAATACACCCTAACTCCTAGCCATATAACTTAAAACTGCACATCCAAAGCCTATTTACCTTACTTCCTTTTACCCAATACATCATATCCAGCTTTCAACAACAACAAAATTACAAAGCACACTAAAGGGCTAAAATGCAGACTGAAGAGAAAAAACAAGCTTCAGTTTAAGACTCAGAATATGGCAGAAATTATAGAATTAGACTAAAAATTTAAAATAACTAATTATTACACTAAAGCCTTTAATTGTAAAAGTGGACAACATATAATAACACATAGGTAATGTAAGCAGAATGATGGCAACACTAAGAAAAAAATATAAAGGAAATGCTGGAAATCAAAAACACTATATAAATAAAAAATGCCCTCTTTATAGGCTCATCAGTAGACTAGACATAAATGAAGGAAAGGTTCAGTGAGCTTGAAGATAGGTCAATAGAAACTTCCAAAACTGAAAAGTAAAGAGAAAAAGAAAATTAAGAGAATACTCTAGAAGTGTCAGAGAACCAAAGGTCTAACATACATGTATTTGAAACATTGGAAAGAAGAGAACAAAAGGGAAAATGTATTTGTAATAACCACTGAGAATTTTCCACAAACAATTACAGATACCAGATTCTCAAATGCCAAACCTGATAAATATCAAAAAACCTACACATAGTCATATCATATTCAAACTACAGAAAAAAAAAAAAAAGAAGAAAGAAAGAAAGAAAGAAACTACAAACTACAGAAAAAAAAAAGAGAAAATCTTGAAAGAAGCCAGAGGGGGAAAAAAAAACTCACAGATTTGTCAGTAGGGGAATAAGGTTGAAAATTACATCAGATTTCTCTTCAGAAATTATGCAAATAAGAAATGAAATTAAATATTTAAAACATTAAAAGGAAAAAGAAAAAGTGTTGAAAGAAAAAAAAAAAGGCAACTAACCTAGAAATTTGCATCCAGCAAAATTATTCTTCAAAAGTAAAAGACAGGGGCACCTGGGTGGCTCAGTGCATTAAAGCTTCTGCCTTCTGCTCAAGTCATGATCCCAGGTCCTGGAGTTGAGCCCCACATTGGGCTCTCTGCTCAGCAGGGAGCCTGCTTCCTCCTCTCTCTCTGCCTGCTTCTCTGCCTACTTGTGATCTCTGTCAAATAAATAAATAAAATCCTTAAAAAAAAAAAAAGTAAAAGACAAACTTTTCAGATAAGAAAAATGGAGAGGATTTTGCCAGATCATCTGCTTTGTAAGAAATATTAAGAAGCTCTTAAGAGAGAAGGGAATGGTGTTGTTCAGAAGCTAGTCTACATAAAGAAGAGAACATTAGAAATGGAATAAATGAAAGTAAAATATTTTGTCTTTTAATTGATCTAACAATTAAAATTTTGCTCAAAACAATAATGGCAACAATGTTGGGTGATGAAAACTTATAGATTAGTGAAATGAATGACAGCAACATAACAAAAAGGAATTGGGAATACTCTGTTATAAGTTATCTGCACTACCTGTGAAGTGCTATAGTGTTATTTATAAGTATATTAACTTTAGTTGTACATGTATATTATAAGTCTAGAGCAACCATGAGAAACTTTAAAAAAAAAGCATAATTGATACATTAAGAGCCGAGAAAAGGAAGTCATTCAAAATTCTCAGCTAAAAACCAGACAAAGCACAGAGGGAAAGGAAAACAAAACAAAACAAAAAAAGAACCATAAATAGAAAACAGTTACAAATATAGAAGATATTAGTCCAACTATGTCAATAATCTCTTTAAATATTAATTGTCTAAACATACCAATTAAAAGGCAGACACTGTCAGAGTAGATTTAGTAGAGAAATTGAATCAATAATAATTTTTTCTTCCAAAACAGAAAGCACTTATCCCAGATGGTTTCACTGGTTTATTCTACCAAATATTTAAGGAAGACATGATACCAATCTCTGCAATCTGTTCCACAACACAGAAGTAGAGGGAATACTTCCTATCCTACGAAGCCAGCATAATATTAAAATCAGACAAAAAAGTTATCAAGAAAGAAAAATTACAGACAAATCTCTGTCATGATCATAGATGCAGTCCTTAACAAAGTGTCAGCAAAGCCAAATTCAATAATGTCTGAGAAGAATTATGTACTGTGATCAAGTGAGATTAATTCTAGGTATGCCAGGCTGGTTTAACAATCAAAAATCAACTAATATAACCCATCCCACCAACAAGCTAATGAAGAAAGATCATGTGATCATATTAATAGATGCAGAAAAAGCATTTGACAAAATTCACTCATTCAAGATGAAACTTCTCCACAAATTAAGAGTAAAAGGAAACTTTTTCAACGTGATAAAGAATAGCTACACAAAATCTACAGATAACAATGGTGAAAAATTAGATGCTCTTCCCTATGAAGAGAAATAAGAAAAACAACCTCACCATCCCTATTCCATATTATAATGGAAGTTCTCACTAATGCAATAAGACAGAAGAAAAGAAAAAGGTATTCAGATGGCAAAGGAAGAAATAGAACTGTTTGCAGATTACTTGGTTATTACACAGAAAGCCACAAAGAATCAACAAAAAACTCCAGTCAATAATGGCAAGTTTTCAAGATGCAAACTTAATGTACAAAAATCAATTGCTTTATAATTTACCAGCAATGAAAGATTAGAAATGAGATTTTAAAACACAACAAATTTACATTCATGCAAAAAAGTATGAAATACTTAGGTATAAATCTAACAAAATATGTATGTGCGTATATGTATGTATATATATATGTGTATATATGTATATACATATATGGAAAACTACAAAACTCTGAAAAATGAAAGGAAATCTAAATATATGGAGAGGTATTCCATGATCATGGGAATTCTATGTATTTTCTATCCAACTTTTCTGTAAACCTAAAATTATTTTTAAAAATAAGTCTATTAATGTGAAAAAATATTATGGATGATAATGCTTAAAAAGGGCCTAAAAATACTGAAAGGAAATATTCTAAAATGTGCTTCCTTAGGTGATATAACTGGTTTTACTTTTATAGACTTCCCAAATTAAAAAAAGCATATGCTATTTTTATAATAAGAGAAAAATTTTGATTACAAACACTGTGAATCAGATTAATTCAGAAACTTTCAGTAATATGGCAAACAGCTTTATTTTTCATGTACTGTTCCAAAATTTTTTTACAATAGCAAATGCAATTGATTTTAATAAAAGATTATATTCTTGTAAAATTTTATTATGAGAGTTATAACTCTATTCCATTAAAAAAAAACTTACCTTCAAAAGAAGGCTGAAATCATCATTTAAAGGTAGGAAAAGATTCTGACTTCATTCATCAGTTTACAAAAGGAAAACAAAACCATTAAGTACCATTTCTCACATACCAGACCGGCAAATTTAAAAGGACAACAAACTGAATTAATAAAACTTGGGAAATACATATGCTCACCTATTAATAATAGAAATATAAAGTAATTCCCTTATTGAGAACTGGCAACTTCTAGCAATACTACAGATGAATGTTTCCTTTGATCTAGCAATGCTACATCCCAGAATCGATCCCAAAGACACATTCTATAAACACAACATGACACGGGAACAAGATCATTCATTGCAGCATTATCTGTAATGTTAAAAAAAGAAAGAAAAAAAGAAAAGGTAACGTCTCAAGTGTTGAGTAAAGACCTGGTGAAATAAATTTGGAAAATCAAAAGACGGAGTAATATACAATCTCCTTCCTTGAAGAAGGATGTGGAGTATCTCTCTACACTCATCTGGAATTATTCTCAGGACATAGTGTCAAGTGAAAACGAGATACAGAATGCTATGTTTAGTATGAAAAGAAAGGAAAAAGAAGACACACACATGACACACACACACTTAGAACAACAACAAGCAGAACAAAAGCTCTCAAAGAGAATCCAGAAAATAAAAAAGCTTACATCTAGCACACATATAGAAGGAGAGAGTGTGGAGGTAACGCATTTGACTGTGCCTTTTTATAGAACTCTGGTTTGAGGTCTATGTCAATATTTTACATATTAAAATTTAAAATCCAATCAAAATGAACAAAAGAACCAAAAAATGGAAAATAAAACTAGCCAACCTAACAGTATGACAAATTGATAATAAATCACCTCAGAGAAAATTTAAAAAAAAATACTTAATTGTCCATCCTTAAGATATATCCTAAGGTAATAAAGAACTGAACGGGTATCTTAAATTTTATTCAGCAGTTGGCATTTGTAATAATGCTATTACTGTTGGGTTTTTGTTAGGTAAGGTTGAGGGCTGGGGATTGGGTTTTCGTTTTTTGTTTAAGTACACTCCATATCCAATGTGGGGTTTGAACTCACCACCCTGAGACAAAGAGTCACATGCTCTACTGACTTAGCCAGCCAGATGCTCCTGGTATTGTTGTTTTAAACTAGTGTATGTGTGTTTGTATATGTGTATTAGTTCAAAACCTATAGTTTAAAACATATGTGTATGTATATATGTATCTTATATAATCCTATATATATTAAAGTCATAATTGTAATAATAAAACCAGTTTCATTGTAAGACAAAATATATTCAAGAATAAAAATCACTGGAGTTGAGTAAATCTCTGATATGTTAAAAGTGAAATGGAAATAATAGTAGGTTGGTTTCTTTTTTCCACTGGAAAGGCCAGGCAGTAATAAATTTCTACAGAAATCCTGGTCCAGGAAGTGGGATAAGTGAACTGAAGTTACAAGTTGGAGGACAGGAAAGATGTGAAGGACTGACTATCTTTATAATCCTGCTTTCAGCCAAGCCAAGGATGCCTTTCTAAGGAAACCCTGGACCCTCAACGGGCGCCCTCCTTAGTCCCAAACTGAGGAGAGATCAGGCCAACTCTACTGGTGGGAGTATAACTATTTCATCCTTCCTTTTCTGCCAGATGTGTAGTTCCAGGGAAGGGGGGAGATTTATTTCTTAACAGTCATAATCCCATAAATGTATGGAGATTCATGGAAGAAGTATAATTAATCATATGTAGGGAACAATGGAACAATCCTTTACTTCAATCAGCCTCCAGAGAGCTGTGAGGGGTCCAGTAAGTCACTGACCCTCTGAAAGTTTCAATTCGTTAATTCATGTGTAAAATAAAGGGGTTGAACTATGACCTCCAAGGTTACTTTTAATAAAAGTAGAATATTTGAATATCCAACATGGCTCACTTTATATGGCAGAAATCTGTTACTTTGGCAATCTAACTGCAACTCTGTTTTGAGAAGCCCATGAAAAAGGCACTACCTTTTTGTCCAAAAATCACTCACTTTACAATAAGGAAAGAAATAGCATTTTCTTAGCAAAAGACGTGTACCCCTATTTCCTTTTAAATAACATAAGAGTTGGCTGTCAAAGCACAAAAGCATGTAAAAACAATTTCACTCTGTCAATTAGATTCTGACACACAGCCTTTTTTTCTTCTTCAGTGTATATAGAAGCACAATAAGGAAGTGTCTCTGTCCCACACTTTCAGCAAATAACTATTTTGAAGGTGTAAAATGGAGACAAGAGAAGGGATGCTTTGTGCAGACTGTACATTTCAGCCCTGCCCCCTTTTTCTCAGCAATTCAGTTGCTGTTTGGTTTTGCTTGAACAGCTCACCTGCATTCATTTTTGACTTCCACAAAGGAGTCGTGTTCTACACTAGAACAATGTGACCAAAACAACCACCAAGAGAATAAGACTTTCTTTTAACACCCGGGTCCTAATAGAAAGAAGAGCAAAGCAAAATTCTAACTTGTACATAAGCACATAATTTGAAGCCAGCAAAATCCTTTTTCTCAGAGGACAGACAGGTTTTCACACCATTACTCTCTGCAGCAGAAAACAGGAACTACTACCAAGAAAAACTGGCCATACTTGCCTAAATCCTGAAAAGTATTTGATTTCTAAATGATTGGTTTGGTGTACAAATCAATTAGCTCATTCTCTTCAATCTACCATTCCCACTGGCAATGACACAATTATTTGTCACTGCTCCAGTCTTTTCCAAATCAGCCTGATGATGCTCATTAATCTACTTGTGACAGCTATCATTTTGCGTGTGAAAGGGCAGTAAGTGTTCTGGTTTTGAAAACAGAAATAGCAAAGATAATGAATTCCCTGTAGAAATAGATGATTCAATGCAAGTGTGTTCAAAGCTCTGTATTCTCCTTCATAAGGAAACAACCCACTGGAAGATACTGGAAGACATACACAGGAAGGGTATCTGGTTCCTTGAATTACAGAAGGGAATAAGTTTTGATGTGAGAACTGGATGCTGGTTGGAAAGTTCAAGATTCCAGAGAAAAGGACTTTGTCTTGGTTCTAGATTACTTGAAACATGAGTGTTCTTGATCCTTAAGATTCAGGGCAACATAGGTAGTAAAATACTGATGTTGCAGAGAAGATGAAGAACTTTGCTTCATGGTCAAAGTGAGGGGCTTCATTAAGAATTCATTTAGGATCAGGTGCAGAGCAAGGGTGGCCAGGAGGAACACTGTGACTGAAGAAAAGTCAGGTCCCAACTCTCTGGTGGAACTGAACTCGGGTCGAGGTAGGCACAAGGTGGCCAAATATGGGCTCAAAGGACTCTGAAATTAAGTCAGGCAAGCTAGACACATGACCAGTAGATGCCATTAACCTGAAATTCATTGACATCAGTTAGCAGAAGAGGGTGGGAAAAGGAGGAGGAAGGGGGGAAAAGATCTTCAATCTGGCAAGGGGAGGCAGAAGTGGGGAGTATGGTCTATGGTCGGTTCACATGTAACTGAAGAGGTCTTGGATTGCAACCCCAGTTAAGAAGGACCCTCTTCAAGAGGGCATCAGAGCTTGAGTGCATTGTTTTATTCACAGTTCAGGGTTGCTTTATTCAGGCTTCAAAGTGCATCACTCAGGTAGCAAGCACATTAGTGTGCACATCTCCAAGTGAACCATTCATCTCCTCAATAAATTGGGGGTGATTACTAACCCTCCTTTGATGTATTTGTTAAAAGAAAAATAATCCACACCTCCTAAGTTAGAGTAAGGATAAAATGAGACAATGGTTGTAAAGAACTTCACATGATCTCTGAGACATGGCTATCATTCTTACTAGCTGTATTACCTCATAGCTTTTGTTAACTAATTCTGGGAATTCAGGTTGTCTATCAGTGAAATTTGGGGGGCAAATGGTGATTAATTTTTAAGGTCTCAGAGGATTATGTCCTCACTAGGTGAGGAGGAGGAAAGAAACGGCCTTAGGAAAGCTACCTAAAATAACTGACTCAGTGACATCAACTCATCACTATGGACAGTTGAGCCAATGGCCATGTACAGGGTCAGGGAAGGATTGTCACAGCAGGTCCCCACCTTCAGAGATCTGGGGTGGTTCGTCCTCTTCAACTTCATTAGGTGTCACTGACAGGGAGACTGCTGTGTTCTGTCATATTTTTTTCAATAAATAATAGAACAAAACCACAGGGCTTTTCTTAGCACAATGATTTTTAAGAACATCTCCATCTCATTATAGCAGAACTGACTGCCCTATGAATCTTATGTTGTATATTCATTTTTAATTTCACTTTATATAATTTTTGAAAAAAGGGGGAAAAAACCCAGCAGAATGGAACCAAGTAGATCAGCGGCTGGTTCTGATTTGAGGAAGAAATACCCTTTGCTCAAAAAGGCCAAGGTCTGGGCTCTGGATGCCACTCCTACTTTGGCTGAAAAGCTTTGCAAAGAACTCGTTTTATGCATTGGATGATACACTGATATATTTTCAAAATCCCACATTTAAGGTTCTGCACTTTACTGAGTAAATTGGAACTATAAGCAGTGAAATAAGATTTGCTCAAGGTCACATAGCAGAGTCTTTGTCTTGATCAGCCTGAGCAGCTCTGGTGTCCAGTCGAAATGGGAGGGCTTGTGCTGTGATGGTGCAATTAAGAGTAAATGACATGGATTTTGGATTCTGCAATCACTTGGGCAAAAATGTGGATCATCTTGGGTCTCAGTCTTCTCACATGAAATGAGTACAAATACCTTCCTCAGAATACGTACCCTTAACCTATTAATTGAAGGAATGGAACCACTTAAAAATTGAAAGACACAGGGGCGTCTGGGTGGCTCGGTGGGTTAAGGCCTCTGCCTTCAGCTCAGGTCATGATCTCAGGGTCCTGGGATCGAGCCCCGCATGGGGCTCTCTGCTCTGCAGGGAGCCTGCTTCCTCCTCTCTCTCTGCCTGCCTCTCTGCCTAGTTGTGATTTCTCTCTGTCAAATAAATAAAATATTAAAAAAAAAATTGAAAGACACGGAGGTGTCATGAATGGATGGAAATGCAGGAGCTGGCACATAGATTTTAATTGTGTGTGTGTGTGTGTGTGTGTGTGTGTGTGTGTGTGTGTGTGTGTGAAAGAGAGAGAGAGAGAGAGAGAGAATGCAAAGATGAGCACAGGTTTGTGTACCTCTACAAATAACTCCCGACAAATATCATACTGGTACTGAGCGTCTCCTGCACGCATTTATACATGCTGCTGAAATTAAGGAAACTTAGATATCAAGATAGAAAGGAGGTAAGTGAGGCTTCATTTCAGATGCAACCCATCCCATTTTGACACACTATAGAAGTGTTTGTATCCGTTGATTCCCCCTTATATGCAGAGAGAATAAGAGTCCATGACCTTGTAATAATTTTCCCAAAAGCCAGCTTATAAGGACCCACCCTTGTTGTACAAGGAAATTTCTATACAACAATTAGTATACATGGCCCAGCACAAGTCCAAATAAATCTGAGTGATAAAGAGGAAAGTGCTTCAGAAACAGTTTTCATAACCATCCAATCTTCACTAGTATTTTGTTTTGTTCAAAATGGTTTCCCATGTTAGTTGCACAATATATTTTACATGTCAGCAGTCAAAGTGAGATTAGTAGTGTGTGCATTTTGAGAGACCAATAATCTAGAGCACTTTAACCATCAACATAAAAGTCTGAAAGTACCTTCCCTATGAGAATTGGTGGTTTCTCATTTATTTCTGACTCAGGCAAGAGGATGACAGCAACATGAGAGCTACAATCATGCTCCTTCTATCAAAGAAGTCTCTATGCTAGGTCACTGTCTCCTGCAGAAAATGCTAATGTCTGCCTCATTCTGATTATCAGTTGTACTCAGAAAGTCGAGGAGAGGAATGAATGGGGAAGCCATGGGATAATTGGTTTTATTGCAACTCATTGCAGGGAGGAAGTGCATGACAGATAATATGATGCATATGCATCCCCCCTCAAAAAAGGATGATTCACTGATGATAAAGTATGGATCTGGAGGAAATAAAGCAAGAATAAACCCTCCCCAGTCCGCAAATCTATCTAATGTATGAGAGCATTCCAATGGAAGAGGTGCGAATTCATCTTTAAAATGGGAATTCATCTTTAAGGTATCTGAAATATCATGGCTTTGTAGGATGAAACAGGACCACAGAGACCACCTTTCTTTTATTCTCATCATAAATCAGCATTTTCTGGCTGCTCTACAGCCGGCAGTCTGAGAATTGAATTCAGTGCTAAAGGCCAAGTGTTTAAGCCTCTCCAGCATGCATTTATTTCACTGTGATTTAGATACTAACAGAATGGAAGCTACTATCCCTCGATCCAAGTGAAAAACAAAACCGAAACCAAACAAAGTTGGAAGTGGGTCCACAAGTCTAATGGCCTGTCCGTTTAATTCAGGGTCTACATTGAAGTCATAAGCACTTTAAAGGCTTGGTGACTGCACAAGAAGCTGCCTGGTCTCTCGGGTGCTATGTTCACCCAAATACCTTCTGGGGAAAGGGGTAAAAATAAAATTGCCATCTTTAAAAAGTTTCATCTGATTTGTGATTGTTTTAACAAGATCCAGCATAACTCAAGGAGTGACCGGAGAACTGACAGGTCCCATATCTGTGTATTATGGCAAGTTCTTAAAATTACAGGTTACTGTTTATTTGTCTTTAAAAACCGCCATGGGAAAGCTCAATTAGGTAGTGTTCCATGACTCTCCAAAATGGTTACAGTCCATCAGAAACATATGTTCCCACAGTTCATTGCAGTTTCTCCCAGGTATCTGAAGGTGACGAGATCAGAAGGAGCCAGACTATTTTTCTTCTCAGAAAGAATAGGTTAGAGAAAGGGTATTGGAAGAGAACAACTCTGAAAGCAGACAACCAGCAACTGAGAAAGACATTTGAAGTGACACTAGAAATTGTTCTCTGGTATTGCTTATGGTTTGACTTAATGCACAGCGCTGACAGTAACATCCAATATTCACCATAACGATTTCAGAAGAGAGCTTTTTAGTCACTTAAATCTCCAAAGCTCAAGGTCTTTTCAACTCGTGTAAGACATCACAGGCATCAAATTAAGAGTTTTATCCAGGATGCTACTGAAATGCTGGAATAATTGATGATTTCTTATTTGTAATTTACCATCATTTGAAGATGATTCTTTTTGTCTTGTCTATTATAAAGATAGAAGAGCATAGAACTTAAGATTCTGAGCCCTATCCTGGGTTTGCCTTTAATTTGCTATGTGCCGGTAGGATGGAGACTCACAAAGGGTTGGATTAGAGCCTTTCTGAAATCCCTTCTAGTTCTAAATTAACTATATATATGTATACATATATATACATGCACTATATATGTATATATATAGTTATATATTATATATAACTATGTACATAGTTATATATAACATATAATATATAATGTGTATATATATATGCATATAAATAATGTTCTCATCACAGTTGTTCGTTCTTCAGTGGCGGTTTTCTACCCACTGAACTAATGCTATATCTAAGAAACTGCATATGCCAAAATCTATGCAAAGAGAAAAAGAAAACTGTTAAGCTTTACTGTAGGTCTGATGTTTTCATATACATCATTTCATACTAAAAACAAACCTATAGGATACTTCTTCCAATTGAAATTATGACTCCTAAATGAGACATTTCCAAACTCAGCCAGCCAGTAAGTACCAAAATCAGGGATTACAGTTAAGCTTGAATAACACCAAAGTCCACATGCTTTCTTCAACTTTGCTCTCCCATTTATTAACTTTCTCTTGGAAATGTAAAAACAGAGGAAAGATTGTTTTCACTTTAAGACAGAGGAGAATGTCAATAAGAGCATTTCTTTTCTACTCCCAGCTCCTTGAAGGCAATATTGTACCAACAGAATCAGTGATGGTGTCTCACACATTGAATATTTTCAATAAGTATTAGTTGAATAAATATATTGCCTCATAAATGATAAATGAATGACTGAAAATATTCAGTAGGAATACAGACATGTTTGATTTATCCCTGAAAAAGATACAATTTTAATTGTTATTATTATAACATATTTCAAAATTTATCTCATACCAGGAATTTATAACATTTAAAAATAATTCTAAGGGGCCTGGGCCTGGACTCTTGATTTAGGATCAGGTCATGATCTCAGGGTCATGAGATATAGTCCTGCCTCAGGCTCTGTACTGAGCATGGAGCCTGCTTGGAATTCTCTCTGTCCACTCCTCCCCCCCTAAAATATTCCAAAACTTGTATATTCTAATATTTAAAAGGGATAATTTTAATGTAATAGATATGAATGTTAAAATTTAACATACTGGAAGTCACAGTTGTAATTAAAAGAAAACAAAATATATAAAATCTTGATAAGTTCAAGTGATTTGTAACTATGTTAAAATTTGCTAATATCCAGAAAATGTTGCTCTTAGGATATCATCAAAGCGAACATTTAAACTTAAATTTATATCTCTATATGAACTATTGAGACTTTAACAAATATGAACAATTTTCTATACACATTAAAATGTCCAGTTTTTCTACCTTAATATCTCCATATTTTCTATCTTGAATGAGACATTTATTTTGACTTGGTTTAGAAAAGAGATTACCCAATCTGTTTTCTAATCCTTAAGGTTGTCACTATTTGTACAAAAGGGAATGATAACATCCTGTAAAAAAAAACTAATTTTAATCTACTTTTGTAAAAAATACTACCAAATATCAATGTGAGCCATTTTAATATTAGGTGTTATAAACCAAGCAACTTTTTTTAAAAAGAGGTTTTATCACTCAACAATTTTGACAGCATAGTAGAGTTCCCCATGTTCCAAATCTATTTTACAAAATACACAGCTTATTTTCTGTCTTTGTTTATCTGACTCAGAGTTCTGATTATCCTCAAGGCATTGCTCCTCCTGTCGGAGTGAGAACTATATTATAGCTTTGCCCCAGATTTTTAATGGATACTGAGAAACTAAAAGGACATCCGGGAAAAGATAGCATATTGAACACATCTAACACACACGCACACGCCTCAGCAAGATATATTTAAAAACATAGCCATATAAGGACAGATGAAAAGGGAGAGCAGGTGATACAGACACAAAATTTTGTGAGTTGAAACGCAGAAGAAAAAATAATGATGAATCAGCAGACTCAGATAAGTTGAAATTCAAGCAAGGACTGAAAAGAACCAAGAAGGAACTTAATTTGCAATGTGCACAGAATAGTGATCTAACCCAAACCACGATGCAACAGAGTCGGAAGGATAAGAAAAGTGGGTGTGGTGGAGCTCAAGCATCTTCCATAGTGGATGGTCTAGAGCTGATGCTTGAAGTTGAAAAGGCAAAGAGGAAAGATAAAAGCATATTATTTAGATATCTAGAAATCATAGCAAAGCTAACAGGTTTTTACATATTTATAAGCATTGGTTACTCTGAAGAACAGAAAAATTGGAGGGAGCACAGGGCCACAGTGTTCTTCACATGTAGTCTTATAGAAAGCATTTACCTATGTGCATCTGTAACAGATAAAAAACAAACTAAACTCAAAGAAATAATGATCGTTTCCTTCTAAGGCCTACATGCACATATAGTTTTCTAGATAGCTTTTTCCTTTTTTTTTTAATTAACATATAATGTATTATTAGCCCCAGGGATACAGGTCTGTGAATCATCAG
Source organism: Meles meles (assembly GCF_922984935.1). Classification (NCBI taxonomy): domain Eukaryota; kingdom Metazoa; phylum Chordata; class Mammalia; order Carnivora; family Mustelidae; genus Meles; species Meles meles. Next base: position 69,121,869 of record NC_060079.1, read on the forward strand.
GCTTACACATTTCACAGCACTCACCATAGCACATATCCCCAATGTCCATAACCCAACCACCATCTCCCCACACCCCTGCAACCCACAGTTTGTTCTGTGAGATTAAGAATCTCTTATGGTTTGTCTCCCTCCCAATCCCATCTTGTTTCATTTTTTCCTTCCCTACCCCAAATCTCCCACTTTGCCTCTCAAATTCTTCATATCAGGAAGATCATATGATAATTGTCTTTCTCTGATAAAGAGTTTTCTTATTGCATTTATCAAAATATTGCAATAAAACGAACAGTCTTATAAAAATTGTGCTAGCTAAATACTTTGTTTCCCATGAACAATGCATGACCTTAGACCAATAATCACTTATGAATCCATTTTCACCTATCTAAAGATTTAATTATTTGAGAAAGAGAGAGCATGTGTGCTTGTGAGGAGGGGGAGGGGCAGAGGGAGAGAATCTTCAAGCAGATTGTCCACTAAGCATGAGTTTGTCATAGGGCTCAATCCAAGGACCCATGAGATCATGACCTTAGCCAAAACCAAGAGTCAGACACTTAACCAGTGAGCCATCCACATGCCTCCATTTTCCACCTATCTAGAAATGATATCATCATAAGTTGATGTCTTAAGACTCCTTCTAGTACATAAATTGTTCTATAATAACACTCAGTTTGTGTATCCAATCTTTCAATTTTCTTTCATTACTAAGAGGAAATATTATCTATGCCTTTTCCTTCCCCTGTTCCTCTCCTATCCTTTTGCCCTTATCTATTTAAAAAAGATATTTAAATATATCTTGCTGAGGTGTGTGTGTGTGTGTTAGATGTGTTCAATATGCTATCTTTTCCCAGATGTCCTTTTAGTTAGATCCATTGTTAGCTCCTCAGTATACATTGTTGGGCCTCAGGGTTGCTCCTACCAAATGAAGCAGGTGGAATGGGAGCAGACCATTCATTGATACCATTCAGTATCAGTACTGAACTGGAAAATGGTACGAATATACTATGTATCAAAGTAAAACACCAGGAAATACTCTACTGGAAGTAATATGATGTAGTAGTTAAGAATTTGAACTCAATCACAAGGGTTCAAATCTCAGCTTCACCACTGAGCAGCTCTATGATATTGGACAAGTTACTTAACTTCTCTCTGTGCCCCTATTTCTAAATCTTTAAATTGGGATTAATAACACTTCCTCCTAAAACTGCTCAGAGCATAAAATGACTTGGTGTATTTAAATTCTTAGAAGCAGTGTCTGGAGCATAGCTGACACATACTGATGTTAATTTTATTATTATTGACCTCAGTGAATAAGAATTTGATCATTCTATGGCTAGGAACAAAGAAAAAGAGCTAGTTTTATGAGAAAGTACAAACTCCATTAATACATTAAAATAGCATCTTCCTATAATTAATGGATCTCTTGGTTGTGGAAGAGAAATATTGCTGGTGCAGGAAAGCATAAGTTGTTAATTCTTACAGTATGAAGATCCTGGTTCCTTATGATTGCAGATATTTAGCTTTTTTTTAGTTCATATTTAAAAGTCACCAAAGTTCATACACCTTCCCTAGATATTAGTAAACGTGAGTTTACAATGATAACATCATGATCCATTAGACCCTCACTTTAGAATATTTGAGATTGCTTTTGCTTCTTACTGCTTGTTAATTTTCAGGATTTAATTGCACAGCTTAAAAGTAATGTGTATCTTGCAAAGAAAATATTTACAAATGGCAGGTGAGGGAATGCACAGAAGAACTGATCATGTACAAAATCAGCATGCCAAATGGTATAGCTCTGAGGGCATTAATGGAAGTGGCGGGTACACTTACAATATTACTGATGAATTCCTGTTTGAAAACTGTAATTGCCTCTTAAAAGGTCTATCTACTTCCAATTGCTCTTACATACACCTGCCCACAGAATCCTTTCAGGGACAGTTATAATCATAGCAGGACCCTATTCAAACATCTTCAATGTCTCCCCCACCCCCCTGCTATGGGAAATGAATTTCACCTGCTCAATCCAAGGCACAACACCATTCGACCCAGGCTTTCTAATGAGCACAGTATATTGTTCAGCTTTGCAGGATACAAGCAACACAGAATATTTGACTCATTAAACATGCCCTATACTGGTCACTTCAATGCCTGCAGTTAGGCTTTATTCCACAATTTCCCTACACCACTCTACATGAAAGCCCACTTCTGGCTTTCCAAATTAATCAAAATATACCCCTTTCTAAGGCCTGGCTTGCTTCCCCCCAGCACATGTAATTTTTCTTCTCAACACATTCACAGTATTTTTGTAGCTATATTTCAATGCTTCTTATATTATTGCACATCTGTATTTATCTAGTACTAGATGGTAGTTTCACAGAGGCAGAATTTTATCTTGCAATTGTCTTTTTTAAAACTACTGATAGAATTTGCCAAAGTGCTTGAACATAAGCAATGTTTAACTCTTACTGAGTTTGTATATTGGTCACTAACACACTTGTTCAAATTTACCATTTTGCAATAGAGATTAATTTTCAAAATTGTAAGCCTGTCTCCCACCTTATAAATTATTTCCTAATGCCAAATGCTTAAAAACTTAACATTAATTAAGTCAGCCTTAGAAGACACTCTACCCTTTATTTAAGCAAAAAAATAATTATTGGGAACTTATATTGTTTAAATTTCTGAACACAAGTAATCGAATTATCAAATTAAAATCACATGAATCAAAGATCTTACCTGCTGTTGATTTTCTTCTGCTGCTGCAACAAATTACAACAAACTCAGTGACTTAAAAACCGCACATATTTTTTATCTTATCTTTCTGAAGTCTGAAATAGGTTTTACTGATGTCCACAGGGTTGCTTTCCTTTTGGAGGGTATAGGAGAAAATCCATATCCTTGCCTTTTCTAGCACCTAGAGGCTTGCTTGCTTTCCTTCACCCAAGCTTTATTCTCCTATCTTCAAAGGGAGTAAAGTTGAACTAAGTGCTTATCATACTGCCATTTTTATAGTTCTCACTCTTCTTCCCACCTCTTCTACTTATAAAGACCCTTGTGACTACGTCAGACAAAGCCAGTTGTTCCAGGAAAATCTTTCCATATCAAAATCAGCTGGTTCACAATCTTAATTACATCTGCAGACTTAGTCCTTTGCCATATAGCCAAATATATACCAGGTGCTGGGGGTTAAGACATGCACATTTTTGGTGAGCCAGTACTCTGCCTACCATGCCTAGTATCAAGCTTTACTGATGATTTTTAAAATATAAGCAATTAAGAGGCACAGGAAAAGCAAGACAGATCTGAGCCATCCATGTGGCTCTCCAAGTCCTTCCCATTCAAAATATGCACTCTCTGGCCCATCCAATAAAACAAAGATCATCACTAAATAAAATACACAAGTTTGTTTTTTTTTTTTTTCTTAGCAAGCAAGACCTTTCTTTGCTAATCCTCTCCATTTTGCACTCAGATCATTTAATGGCTCACATGGTATACTCCAGGGAAACTTGCTTCCTAAATCCATATATTATAATTGTTTATTATAAGTAATCTTAAGAGAGAAATATCTTTTCTACTAGTAAGTACCCCTTTCCTATCCAATATCATAGTCTATTTACCATAAGCCTTATTATTATCAGCATGTTTACAAGTAAGTTATACCAATATCAGGCATCTTTTTATGGGAGCATTCCTTCATCAGGGGAGAACAGGTCACAAGTCAGCTGCTTGAAATACCTTCTCCACAGTCACTATGACAGGTGCTGATGCTAGAAAGGATATAATCAAACAAAGGTAGAACCTCTGTTATTGAGAAGGTCACAGTATTAGTGAAAATAGATAAGAAACATAACAATCAGAGTAAGTGTGTTTTATTATGCTAAAGAAACAGGACTCAGTGGTGAAACATTGAGGAACCACTCAAAGATCATTCCGTTAGATAGTATTAGGAGATAGACCTCTATGGCAATGGGAAATGCTCTCATAAATTTGCCACCAAAATACAAAAGGAAGATGATGAGTGTCCTATAGAAAGCAGAGACCATGGAAATGAAGAAAAGGGAGACATATAACAATTATTAAGAAAATACTATCCATCCAGTATCCACTGAAGGAGTGACACAACCTTCTACAGCCAATACTACCAGTTCCAGACTGTCCATCTCTTGGCTCTGCCATGCTGATAGCAATCCTGGGCATTTACCATTTCTTCTAATCCTCATTCTTCCTGTCAGAGTAAGAGTAAGACCACCTTGCTTAAGAATGCTTGGATCAACCAGGAGATCAAAGATGAACTTAAACAATTCATGGAAACCAATGAGAATGAAGACACTTATGTCCAAAACCTATGGGATACAGCAAAGGCGGTTCGAAGGGGGAAATACATAGCCATCCAAGCCTCCCTCAAAAACATTGAAAAATCCAGAATACACCAGCTGCCTCTACACCTTAAAGAACTGGAGAATCAACAACAAATCAAACCAACTCCACATGCAAGGAGGGAAATAATCAAGATTAGAGCAGAGATCAATGAGGTAGAAACAAGAGATACAGTAGAATGTATCAATGAAACTAGAAGCTGGTTTTTTGAAAGAATCAATACGATTGATAAACCATTGGCCACACTAATCCAAAAGAAAAGAGAGAAAGTCCAAATTAATAAAATTATGAATGAAAAGGGAGAGATCACAACTAACACAAAGGAAATAGAAACAATCATCAGAAATTATTACCAACAGTTATATGCCAATAAGCTAAGCAACCTAGATGAAATGGATGCATTCCTGGAAAACTACAAACTCCCAAAATTGAACCAGGAAGAAATTGACAACCTGAATAGACCGATATCTAGTAACGGGATTGAAGCAGTGATCAAAAACCTCCCAAAAAACAAGAGCCCAGGACCTGACGGATTCCCTGGGGAATTCTACCAAACTTTCAAAGAAGAAATAACACCAATTCTCCTGAAGCTGTTTCAAAAAATTGAAGCAGAAGGAACACTTCCAGACTCTTTTTATGAAGCCAGCATTACCCTGATCCCCAAACCAGGCAAAGACCCTACTAAAAAGGAGAATTTCAGACCAATATCACTGATGAATATGGATGCAAAGATTCTCAACAAGATCCTAGCAAACAGGATCCAGCAGCACATTAAAAAGATTATCCACCATGACCAGGTGGGATTCATCCCTGGGTTGCAAGGTTGGTTCAACATTCGCAAATCAATCAATGTGATAGAACAAATCAATAAGAGAAGAGAGAAGAACCACATGGTCCTCTCAATTGATGCAGAAAAAACATTTGACAAAATCCAGCATCCGTTCCTGATGAAAATGCTTCAAAGTATAGGGATAGAGGGAACATTCCTGAACTTCATAAAATCTATCTATGAAAGACCCACAGCAAATATCATCCTCAATGGGAAAAAGCTTGCAGCCTTCCCGTTGAGATCAGGAACACGACAAGGATGCCCACTCTCACCACTCTTGTTCAACATAGTATTAGAAGTTCTAGCAATGGCAATCAGACAACAAAGAGAAATAAAAGGTATCCAAATTGGCAAGGAAGAAGTCAAACTCTCTCTCTTCACAGATGACATGATTCTTTATATGGAAAACCCCAACGACTCCACCCCCAAACTACTAGAACTTACACAGCAATTCAGTAACGTGGCAGGATACAAAGTCAATGTACAGAAATCAGTGGCTTTCTTATACACTAACAATGAAAATACAGAAAGGGAAATTAGAGAATTGATTCCATTTACTATAGCACCAAGAACCATAAGATACCTGGGAATAAACCTAACCAAAGAGGTAAAGGACCTGTACTCAAGGAACTACAGAACACTCATGAAAGAAATTGAAGAAGACACAAAAAGATGGAAGACCATTCCATGCTCTTGGATTAGAAGAATAAACATTGTTAAAATGTCTATACTGCCTAGAGCAATCTATACTTTTAATGCCATTCCGATCAAAATTCCACCGATATTTTTCAAAGAGCTGGAGCAAATAATCCTAAAAGTTGTATGGAATCAGAAGAGACCCCGAATTGCTAAGGAAATGTTGAAAAACAAAAACAAAACTGGCGGCATCACGTTACCCGATTTCAAGCTTTATTACAAAGCTGTGATCACCAAGGCAGCGTGGTACTGGCATAAAAACAGACACATAGACCAGTGGAATAGAGTGGAGAGCCCAGATATGGAACCTCAACTCTATGGTGAAATAATCTTCGACAAAACAGGAAAAAATATTCAATGGAAAAAAGACAGTCTCTTCAATAAATGGTGCTGGGAAAACTGGACAGCAATATGTAGAAGAATGAAACTCAACCATTCTCTTACACCGTACACAAAGATAAACTCGAAATGGATAAAAGACCTCAACATGAGACAGGAATCTATCAGAATCCTAGAGGAGAACATAGGCAGTAACCTCTTTGATATCAGCCACAGCAACTTCTTTCAAGATATGTCTCCAAAGGCCAAGGAAACAAAAGCAAAAATGAACTTTTGGGGCTTCATCAAGATCAAAAGCTTCTGCACAGCAAAGGAAACAGTCAACAAAACAAAAAGGCAACCCAGGGAATGGGAGAAGATATTTGCAAATGACAGTACAGACAAAAGGTTGATATTCAGGATCTATAAGGAACTTCTCAAACTCAACACACACAAAACAGATAATCATATCAAAAAATGGGCAGAAGATATGAACAGACACTTCTCCAACGAGAACATACAAATGGCTATCAGACACACGAAAAAATGTTCATCATCACTAGCCATCAGGGAGATTCAAATTAAAACCACATTGAGATACCACCTGACACCAGTTAGAATGGCCAAAATTAGCAAGACAGGAAACAACGTGTGTTGGAGAGGATGTGGAGAAAGGGGAACCCTCTTACACTGTTGGTGGGAATGCAAGTTAGTGCAGCCACTTTGGAGAACACTGTGGAGATTCCTCAAGAAATTAAGAATAGAGCTTCCCTATGACCCTGCAATTGCACTGCTGGGTATTTACCCCAAAGATACAGATGTAGTGAAAAGAAGGGCCATCTGTACCCCAATGTTTATTGCAGCAATGGTCACGGTCGCCAAACTGTGGAAAGAACCAAGATGCCCTTCAACGGATGAATGGATAAGGAAGATGTGGTCCATATACACAATGGAGTATTATGCCTCCATCAGAAAGGATGAATACCCAACTTTTGTAGCAACATGGACGGGACTGGAAGAGATTATGCTGAGCGAAATAAGTCAAGCAGAGAGAGTCAAGTATCATATGGTCTCACTTATTTGTGGAGCATAACAAATAACATGGAGGACATGGGGAGATGGAGAGGAGAGGGAGTTGAGGGAAACTGGAAGGGGAGATGAACCATGAGAGACTATGGACTCTGAAAAACAACCAGAGGGTTTTGAAGGGGCAGGGGGGTGGGAGGTTGAGGAACCAGGTGGTGGGTAATAGAGAGGGCACGTACTGCATGGAGCACTGGGTGTGATGCCAAAACAATGAACACTGTTATGCTGTAAATAAACAAATAAACAAATAAAAAAAAAAAAAGAAAATACTATCCATTACACTTGGTGAAGGATGAATATCCCAGAGATTCCACAGTGGAGGGAAAAGAGAAAAATATAAGAAAAGCAGGAAGCAAAAAAGGAAAGCACCCATGTTATCTGAACTGATAGATGCCACATGTGTAGTAGATCCCTGCCGCACAGAGGTCTATGAAAGCCCTTACTACCAAACACAGTTGGGGGAGCTAGAAAAGAGTCTAACCTTGTGAAGGTGTTATCTAAATTGAGTCTTAAGGCACAGGCAAGAGTTAACCAGGACAAAAAAAAAGTGGGGAAACCTGTAAAATCATAGGGAAACTGATATTTTTCAATAATTGTATCTTATTTACTTCCAAAAAAATATTCTTAATGACTAGATATTTTATTTTCTTCTCCAATTCATATGATTTAATCAACACTCAGGATTGAATATTTATAATCATAGAAGATATTCTAAAATGATGTATCAGCCTTTGAAGAAGATTCTACTGGAAATTCTAAAATTTGTTTATAAAATGCCTCTATTTTTATTGCACAGTTGTAAGTAGTTGATTTATGTTAGCTATTTTTATTTATTTTTAATTATGAAACATTAACAATGTTGGAACATTATTACTACTTTGAAAGATAATCACTCATTTAGATAGAAAATTTTGTGTTAAGAAAGCAGTCACATGGTTTATGCCCATGAAGGATTAACTGCTATACCAATTACCTTCTCACCATTTGCAACTAGAAAAGGGGACAAAGTATATGGGAAAATAAATCCTTTCAGACAGTAATCCCTGAGAGGAGGAAAAGTAAGCTCTATGGTTTTTCCAGTTTACTGCCTAGAGGCAGTTTGAGGCTTCAATAAGTGGAAGGGCAATCCAGACAGAGGTCAGCAGACTAAGTTGAAAAGAACAAGATTGGAAGTTGGGAGACTGACATGCTTAAAACTTTTTTGGCAGAGTTTAGAAAAGAAGAGGATAGAAGGGGTTTTCCAGAATCTACCCAGAGGTCTCCCTGAGTGTTTGGCTGAGTATTTACTGGATACATGAGCAAGAAAAACCTGCCTGAGGCCAGGAAAAAATTACTAGAAAGCAGTATGGAAAACAATGTTCATACCTCTCACTGTTGTGCTCGTCACTAAAGTATCTCCACTTTGACACTGCTTTTCTTTAACTTTTCAAATTCAACACATGGAACATTGGATACAATCTTCAGAAGAGTCATACCTTTGCAGTGGACTTAAATTAATCCTAAATACTAATACTAAATACTGTTCTAAATGCCATAGAAAGCTTGAAAACGTCTATATGCTTGACATAATTAAGTGCCAGAAAAAAAAATTCAACACTCTTAAAAGGAACACAACAAAATCCAGCATCCACCAGGTAAAAAACATATTGTTCGGCATCAATAAAACTAATCAAATATGCAAAAAGGAGAAAAACATTACCCATAACCAGGAGGTAAAACAAAATGAAACAGATCTCTAGAGAGATAATAGAATAAACATAAACATAAAGAGAAATTCTGAACTACAAGTCATGGTTAAAAGTGGCATAAACTCATAGACTTTCTGTACCAGGAAAGCAATCTCCAAGTCATGAATACATCCAACAATAAAAGTTGAAAATCTCAGTCTCAGCAGACACAATAAAAACCATTCAGTGACTTACCACTAACTAGTGATGACCAAGACAACCTCTAGACCAGAGTTTAAATCAGAGACATCATATATGTATCTAACAACAGATCACCAAAATACATGAAATCAACTGTAACAGAATTTAAGTAAGAAGTAAATCTTTCAAAAATAGTAGTTAGAGGGATGCCTAGGTAGCTCAGTTGGTTAAGCATCTGACTCTTGATTTCAGCTCAGGTCATGATCTCAGGGTATTAAGATTGAGTTCCACATTGGGTTCCATGCTGGGCATGAAGCTGGCTTAAGATTCTCTCTCTCTCTTCTTCTGTCCCTCCCATCTTTTAAAAAAAAAAAATGGTAGTTAGATATTGACAAAAGAGAATGGATTAGGAAGGATTAATTTTTTTAAAAATTTAGATCAGAAATTAAAATAAAATCTAATTGGGAAAATTCACAAATATGTGTAAATTAACTCCTAAATAATCAATGAGGCAAAGAAAAAAATCACAAGGAGATTAGAAAATGCTTTTAGGTGAATAAAAATTAGAATATAATATAGCAAAATTCATGGGGTGAAGCTAAAACAATGTTTGGAGGAAAATTTATGATGGTAAATGCCCATATTAGCAAAGAAAGATCTGAAATAGGTAACTTAAGATTTTACCTCAAGAAATTAAAACAAACAAAAACAAAACAAAAAACAAATGAAACCCAAAAGAAGCAGAAGGAAGATAAAAATTATAGTGAGAATAAATAAAACAGAACATTTCTTAAATGATAGAGAAAATAAACAAAACCAAAAGTTGGCTCACAGCGTTAGGTGTCCGACTCTTGATTTCAGCTTGAGTCATAATCTCAGGGTCATGAAACTGAGCCCCACAAGGGGCTCCACATTCAGAAGGGAGTCTTCTCTCTCTCTCTCTCAAAGAAATCTTTTTTTTTTAAAGGTTGTAAGGGAATACTATTTTAAAAGCCAGGCCAAAAACTTAGATCCCTTAGATAAAGTTAACAAATTATAGGAAGACACAAACTACCAAAACAGTCTAAAAAATAGATAGAAAATCTGAATAGACCTATAGTAAGTAAAGAAATACAATCAGTAAGAGTAATAATAAACACAAAGAAAATCCCAGATCTAAATGGCTTCACTGGTCCATTCTACTAAACATTTAAAAATTTAGTACCTATTTTTCACAATCTCTTCTCAAATAACAGAAGAAAAGGTAACACTTCCCAACTCTTTCTATAAGGCCAATGTAACTCTTTCACCAAAACCAAACACATTATAAGAGAAGGACAATTCAAACCAATACTATGTATGAATATAAATGAAAAAACCTCAACAAAACACTAGCAAACTATATCAACCAGCATATAAAAAGGATTATAAAACATAATGAAGTGGAACTTACTCAAGATATACACAGTTGGTTTATCATTTAAAAATCAGTTAAAATGAAAATACAGAAAGGGAAATTAGAGAATCAATTCCATTTACTATAGCACCAAGAACCATAAGATAACTGGGAATAAACCTAACCAAAGAGGTAAAGGATCTGTACTTGAGGAACTATAGAACACTCATGAAAGAAATTGAAGAAGACACAAAAAGATGGAAAACCATTCCATGCTCTTGGATTGGAAGAATTAACAGTGAGTGTTAAAATGTCTATACTGCCTAGAGCAATCTATACTTTCAATGCCATTCTGATCAAAATTCCACTGACATTTTTCAAAGAAGAAACAATCCTAAAATTTGTATGGAATCAGAAGAGACCCCAAATTGCTAAGAAAATGTTGAAAAAGAAAAACAAAACTGGGGGCATCATGTTGCCTGATTTCAAGCTTTACTACAAAGCTGTGATCACTAAGACAGCATGGTGCTGTCATAAAAATAGTGGAACAGAGTAGAGAGCCCGGATATGGGCCCTCAATTCTATGAAATAATCTTCGACAAAGCAGGAAAAAATATACAGTGAAAAAAAGACAGTCTCTTTAATAAATAGTGCTGGAAAAATTAGACAGCTATGTGTAGAAGAATGAAACTCGACCATTCTCTTATATCATACACAAAGATAAACTCAAAATGCATAAAAGACCTCAACGTGAGGCAGGAATCCATCAGAATAGGCAGTAACCTCTTCGACATTGGCCACAGCAACTTCTTTCAAGACATGTCTCCAAAGGCAAAGGAAATAAAAGCAAAAATGAATTTTTGGGACTTCATCAAGATCAAAACCTTCTGCACAGTAAAGAAAACAGTCAACAAAACAAAGAGGCAACCCACAGAATGGCAGAAGATATTCACAAATGACAATACATACAAAGGGCTAATATCCAGGATCTATAAAGAACTCCTCAAACTCAACACACACAAAACAGATAATCATGTCAAAAAATGGGCAGAAGGGGCATCTGGGTGGCTCAGTGGGTTAAAGCCTCTGCCTTCGGCTCAGGTCATGATCCCAGGGCCCTGGGATCGAGCCCCACATCGGGCTCTCTGCTCCACGGGGAGCCTGCTTCCTCCTCTCTCTCTCTGCCTGCCTCTCTGCCTAGTTGTGATTTCTCTCTGTCAAATAAATAAAAAAAAAATTTTTTTTAAATGGGCAGAAGACATGAACAGACACTTCTCCAATGAAGACATACAAATGGTTATCAGACACATGAAAAAATGTTCATCATCACTAGCCATGAGGGAGATTCAAATCAAAACCACATTGAGATACCACTATACACCAGTTAGAATGGCCAAAATTAACAAGACAGTAAACGTGTGTTGGAGAGGATGTGGAGAGAGGGAAACCCTCTTACACTGTTGGTAGGAATGCAAGTTGGTGCAGCCACTATGGAAAACAGTGTGGAGGTTCCCTAAGAAATTAAAAATAGAGGGGCGCCTGGGTGGCTCAGTTGTTAAGCATCTGCCTTCGGCTCAGGTCATGATCCTGCCCGCATCTGGCTCCCTGCTCTGCGGGGAGCCTGCTTCTCCCTCTCCCACTCTCTCTTCTTCTGTTCCTCTCTCACTGTCAAATAAATAAATAAATAATCTTAAAAAAAAAAAGAAATTAAAAATGGAGCTTCCCTATGACCCTGCAATTGCGCTATTGGGTTTTTACATGACAGATACAGATGTAGTGAAAAGAAGGGTCATCTGTACCCCAATGTTCATAACAGCAATGGCCACAGTCGCCAAACTGTGGAAAGGACCAAGATGCCCTTCAGTGGATAAATGAATGGATAAGAAAGATGTGGTCCATATAGACTATGGAATATTATGCCTCCATCCGAAAGGATGAATACCCAAACTTTGTTATCAACATGGACGGGAATGGAAGAGATTATGCTGAGTGAAAGAAGTCAAGCAGAGAGAGTCAATTATCATATGGTTTCGCTTATTTGTGGAGCATAAGAAATTACACGGAGGACATGGGGAGATGGAGAGGAGAAGGGAGTTGGGGGAAATTAGAGGGGGAGAAGAACCATGAGAGACTATGGACTCTGAAAAACAATCTGAGAGTTTCGGAGGGATGGGGGATGGGAGGTTGGCTGAGCCTGGTGGTGGGTATTATGGAGGGCATGTATCGCATGGAGCACTGGGTGTGGTGCATAAACAATGAATTTTAGAACACTGAAAAGAAATTAAAAAATAATTTTTTAAAAAGTAAACATCAGTTAATACAATACATGATATTCTTAAAATTAGGTTAAGAAAACTATGTCATCTCACTAAGCACAGAAAGCATCTTACAAAATGCACCACTCTTTCATGATAAAACATTTAAAAAACTGGAAATACAAGACAACCTCAATCAAACAAAGAGCATCTATGAAAAAAAGCACAGTTAACATAATACTTAATGATGAGAGATTAAATGCTTTTCCCCAAAACCAGGACAAAACAAAACATGTGTACTCTTGTCACTTACGCTTAACATTGTACTGGGGATTCTAAGCAGGGAAATTGGGCAAGAAAAGGAAATAAAAGTCATATAGAATAGAATAGAAAGGAAGACAGATTAGAAAGAAAGACATAAATTCATCTCTATTCATAGATACATGGTGCTATACATTTAAAAAAAAAAACAAAACAAGAAATCCACCAAAAAACCACTAGAATAAACAAGTTTAGTAAGTTTTCAGCATAAAAAAAATCAATACACAAAAATCAATTGTATTTTTATAGCTTCTAGCAATTAACAATTCAAAACTGAAATTATAAAAACAATTTCAGTTTCAATACCATCAAAAAGGATAAAATACTCAGGAAAAAAGTATTTGGAAAACAAAAAACATAAGATTTAGCACCTCTATCCAGAAAATATAAAGAGCATTTACACTCAATACTAACATGTAGTGTATTACTAGTTTCAGAGGTAGAGTTCAGTGATTCATCTGTCTTATATAACACCTAGTGCTCATTACATCACATGCCCTCCTTAAAGTCCAGCACCTGGTATCCCATTCCCCCAAGTGTCCCTCCAACCCCTCCAGGAACTCTCCCTTTGTTTCCTATGATTAAAAGTCTTTTATGTGGGGTAACCAGGTGATGGGTATTACATTAAAACTACAAAGACTACATCAAAAACTAATGATGTACTATATATTGGTTAATTGAACATAATTTTTTTAAAAAAGTAAAAAATAAATGGAGACACAATTTTGGAGATGAAAATTATACAAAAATAAGAGTTTCTTATGGTTTGTCTCTTTGATTTTTGTCTTGTTTTATGAAATAGCTAAAATTTAAGTGAATGCAATGCCAAGTGTTGGCTAGGACAAGGAGTAACTTAAGCTCACATACATTGCTCATGGGAAAACAAATGGCACAAAGATTTTAGGAAACAATTTGGCCATTTATTATAAGGTTGAACATACAGTTACCATACATAATTACCATACATTCCAGCAATCCCCATCCTAGATATTTATCCAAGCGAAAATAAAAAAATATGTTGACATAAAGATAGCTTAGTTTTCTATCATCTGGCTAATGGATAAACAAATTGTGGCATATCAGTAGAATACTAGTCAGCAATTCAAAGAACAAACAACAGGAATTAAACTCGAAATATATTATGTCAATTGAAAGAAGCCAGAAAAGAATAAAAAACCTATTGTTTGATTCCTTTTGTATGAAACAATAGAAATGGTGAAACAATCATGACAGAGAGTAGAGATCAGTAGTCAGAGGCTAAAGGTAGAGGGAAAGCATTAACCACAGAGGGATATGTGGGAAATTTGGGGAAAACAAAAATGTTCTGTATACATTTGTGAAAACTTAATAAACTATACCTTAAAATGGGTGAATTTAATTTTATTGAATTATATTTCAATAAAGATGTTTGGTTAAATGAAAATAAGGATATTATCTTAGAGGCACACCTTACATATAAATCAAAGAAAAATATTAATTCAAGGCTAGAAATGCTATTTAAGTCTTGGTGTGGAATAATCATAGTAATGGTTGATATATAAAATTTATTTCCATCAGACTGTAATGTCCATGTCTAACTAACTACCAAATAATTGTGCATTTATTTTTTCAAATCATAATTACTTCATTAATTTCCCAATGTATCATCAAATAATATGTATACCCCTTCCCTTCTTCACAAAATAAAGTAGTAAGAATTTAAAAAGAAATTGAGTCCCATGTTTATTTGCTCTTCATTCCTAGAAATCAGTGGAAGACATAAAAAATTATAAATCTCAAATTCAGTTTGAACTCTAATATTTCCTTTGTGAACATCTTAATATATTCTTACTTTTACCTGTCCTTTATAAAAGTATATTGAAATTTCCTTTATAAAGGAATTGGTTTCTTTAAGCATTATTCACTTTTTAACTCTCTTCATTTTTATAAATACTTATCATCTCCCAAGTATGCACATACACAAACCACATACACACTCAATTAAAATTTGTCTATATTTATCTCGGGAGGGAATTTCATAGTTTTAATCATTGATTTTGAAGCTTAAATAATTACCTGAAAGCCTGAAATGATTTCAAAATAGAATTGTTAAAGTTTCAAGAAAAATCTCAACTGAATACCCTGCAAAAATAAAACGTGTTTTTCTGTTAATTAACAAGTTAGTAAATAACCTATGATCTTCTCTCAAGTGAAAAGTTTTGTTCCAGGAATTTAACCTCCACCTAGTCAAAAAAGCGCAAGAGTCATTTTTCCTTTTCTAAGTAATTAATTGCTCTCCAGATATGGTGGCCCCATATTTTCAATGTTTGGGTGTAAGAGCAACTGATAATTGATGTATGAACATTCTGAGGAGATGAGATCTAAGTAGATTACCAACTAGGTGAAACAAGCATCATGTATGATTTAAGGAGCCCTAAGTTTTATATTTTCCATGGCTTATAATAGCTCCATTCTAAAAATTTCACTATGTTGTCTTTTTTTAATTGTGTTATGTTAGTCACTATAAAATACACCATTAAGTTTTGATGCAGTGTTCCAAGATTCATTGTTTATGTATGACACCCAGTGCTCCATGCAATATGTGTGCTCCTTAATACCCATTACCAGGCTCACCCATCCCTTCACCCAACCCCACCCCCAAAACCCTCAGTTTGTTTCCAGCAGTCCACTGTCTCTCGTGGTTCATCTCCCCTTCATTTCCCCCAATTCACTTTTCCTTTCCATCTCCTAATGTCCTCAATGTTATTCCTTGTGTTCCACAAGTAAGTGAAACCATGTGATAATTGACTTTCTCTGCTTGACTTATTTCACTCAGCGTAATCTCCTCTAATCTCATCCATGTTGGTGGCAAAAGTTGAGTATTCATCCTTTCTGATGACTGAGAAATATTCACTATATTGTCAATACAACCGTTCTTAACAAATAATCATTAACCATTGCTTTTCTTGGGAAATTGAAATCGCCTTTGAAATGCGTTCTAAAATTAAATAAAATTGTATATTTTTACAGTGTGCAAAACAATCTATAGAATGAGGGAATTCGGGAGTCATAAACTCATGACCCAAACTTTTGCATTTTGACCTCTTTCTGAATTAGTCTATCAATCTATTTCTTCAAAATAATACTTAGCAATATTTATCTCCATGCTCCTTTCAAAGACTTCCTTTCTCTAGCTTAAAAAGTCCACAGCATTTAAAACTTTAGTCCAACTTCCTTTTATAAAACCAACTTCTCGAACATTCAGTATTTCCTATTCTTTCTCAGTCTCTAAACATATCATTTGTCTCCTCTACTGTTTCCTAATCTTTTTGCTCCTGAAAAGTAGGCATTGCTCAAAGTTTTTGCATAGCTTTCTTCCCCTCTCTTAATCATCTGTCTCATCTAGCCTGATCATCTCGACATTGTGACTATTATGTAATGCAAATGGCTAAAAAATTTTGTAGTTCCCAATGTAACTACTCTTCGCAATTATATTAAGATACTTCCAACCACCTGTAGGACATTAATACCTATCCCCAAGTACCACAAGTATTTCAGATTTAAAAAAGTCAATTAGTAATTTCTCTTTCTCATGCCAATCCCTGGTCCTAACTTTCTCTTTTCTTCAATAATACCAAAATTTTTGCCAATATTCATACTTAAAATCATATCATTCCCACAGAAACCTTGTTGACATTGCATTTCTCTCTTTCTACTTCCTGTATTTCTTTTCTCTTTTAGGTTCTTACCTGAGCTGTGATAGTAACTCTCTGGTTTATTTTTCCACATTCAGCTTTTCCCTCCACTTTAATGAAAATAGTACGTGATCACAAGATTAAATCTCTACTTGTGATATTTACCTTAACAAAAAATTTAAATGACTTCCCTTTTTAATGAATAAAGTACAAATTCTTATAGGACATTTGGGGATATTCAGATAGGTTCTAATCTATGTTGTTACATCCTCTCTCTCTACTCCCCCACTTTCTTTAAAACCAACCTGGCTAACTAATGAATCTTTATGCATATGTTCTATTTTCCAATCCCCCATTTTATGGCAAATATGGATTCCTTATGCAGAATAATTTCTCCCATTTCCTCTGGTTGAAACCCTATCTATATCTGAGGATTCACTTTAAATCTGACTTTCTTCATGAACTTTTCTTTATTCTCCAACTGAAAAGGATCTCTTTCAACATAAACAACACATTTTTCACAGACATTTACATCAGTGCCTTCTGTCTGGAGAATTTATGTGCCTTTATCTTTATTATGAATTTATAACCTTTGGAAGTGGGATACTGGGTCTTATTTGTGCATCCCCAATAATTATGGTTATAATAAGTTGGTCAATAAATAAACTCTTTAGATAAAGCACGAAGGGAAGGAGAGGCCAGAAAATCTGTGAAAATTTGTAGTCAATACAAATGACAAGAATTACTGATATAATAGCAATAGATCATATTATCTGTCTAATACATTGCTGGCACTGTTAATCACATTTTAACATAATTTGAAATCACTGACTGTGGTAGACTAGATGGTGTCCTATCTTCCTTGTAGATCTCCTATTTTATTATTCTATGAAATACCAGCACTACCATTTGGTAAATAAAAGGGGAAAATACACATAACATTAGGTTCTCCCTTCCTTTCAAATTTGTCAACAGATAATTCTCATTAAGTGGATTTTGTGGACAATTCACAAGCACAGAAAGTTAATTTCCAGGTGAACCAATGAGAAAAACTAACCCAGACGATAATAAGAATTGCCAGGTTGCTCCTCTTTCTATTTTTGCTCATAAAAATGATGTGAGGCGCCAGGGTGGCTCAGTGGGTTAAAGCCTCTGCCTTTGGCTCAGGTCATGATCCCAGGGTCCTGGGATCCAGCCTCACATCAGGCTCTCCACTCAGCGGGGAGCCTGTTTCCCCCTCTCTCTGCCTCTGCCTGCCTCTCTGCCTACTTGTGATCTCTGTCAAATAAATAAATAAAATCTTTTAAAAAAGAAAGAAAGAAATGATGAGATGAGAAAAAGTTACAAAAGCCAGACTGAGTCCATATAATAGGAGATCTATAGTGACTCATGGGAAGCAAAAGAGCAAGTTAGTTAAATTTAAGTCCTCGGAAGTTGAACTGGCTGGTTTTGAAACTATCATTCAATATTATCTAGCTTTATGACTCTGGTCAAGTTATTTAGTTTTCCCAAGCCTCAGTCCTATAAAATAGGGTAATAACATAATTCTTGCAGATGATGGGAGATTAAATAAATTGATGAGAAAAGTAAATGTTTTTAATTTAACATTAATTTAATTAATATTTTACTTCCAGCCAGATAATGTCTTAAAATTCTTACCTATTATTTTTGCTATTTTCTTTCCTTCTTTTTCTAATTTAACTTGCTTACTTTTTATAATTGCCAACACAATCCATATCACAAAAATTTTTTAAAAGATGTGAAAAATAAGAAAAGAAAGGTCTCTGAAATTTTAACCAATTTTGAGAAAATCTTGTTAAAATTTTGGTAATCATTTTCTTTTGCATTTTATCTGTGCCTTTAAAAAACAAACCTAAGTTATCTTTGATAACAAAGATTAACTCATCCTAGAATCCATATATGATGGGAAATGTAAACTTACTTATTTTATATGGTGAATCTGGTCTTCCTCTTGTACCTCCAACAAATGATTTGCAGGAATAGAACAACTAATGATGTCCAATCTGATGTACAACTTAGTCTCATTCCATAATTTAAATAGGTTTGCTTTCAGGTTTGGTGATTTTGAGCATCTCTCTAAACATTTGTTCTATGCTCAGACTGTGTTAGGGAAAAATAATACTCATTCAGTCAGTCATACTTCTCAGTCTTAGGTTCTCCAAACCCAGCTTATATCCAAGACAGTACTCGTTTACAAAGGTGGGGAAGCAAAATGTATGACTTTTGTAGCTTCACATTGTAGAGAAGAATTAAGGTTATCCATTTTCTATCTCCTCTGGCTTCCTGTCAAGTCAAACGTTCCTTGTCCAGTCAGATGCTGCTTTTTATGCTGGCATTTGTGGATAACATCTGTGGCTGGTGAGATTTTAATCAATTCCCAGAACTTGGATAATTCTCAGAGATCACTAGTATCAATTTCAGCTTCTCAGTGTCTCCATTTCTCTTAGTTTTCAAAAGCTACACATTTATATTATTTTGTAGATGTTGACTTTTGCTTTATTTCTAACTGATGCTGATTTGAATACAGAAAAAGTAATGGTGTTTTCTTATACTTATTTAAAAACTAATTAAACTCTACTATAATTTGTAACAGTTTTATTTTTAGTTGTTTATCTTGGCTTTCCTTAAGATTGGTGGTATAGCTTTTATTGAGGTAAGTATCCAGTGGGCAGGTGTCCTGTTGCCTTTTGTATTCCAGAGCAGAACACAGAGATTTAGCAGAGCTGAACCTAAGATTCTGAGAAAGGGAACCCAGACCTTGACCTGTAAGCCTTCATGCTTCAAAAAACACCAGGTTTTCTAAGGGTGGGATAACACTGGAGTTTAGGAGTTTTCATTGTATTTGACAATGAAGCAGTGACCCTGTGGCCACCACCACAAATCCACAGAATTTTCTTGAAATGCAACTTTCAAGGAATGAGTTTTAGTTTAAGTTTCACCTCCCCTATAATCTTCTAAAATAAAAACTGTGCTCGCTCCCTTTAAACATTTTTGTCTATTTTCTTGCTTTGCTTAATTGCACTGGCTAGTATCTGCAAGAAAATATGAAAAATAGTGTTGATAGGACAATCATTTTTTCTAATGTTTCATCACTAAACACTTAAGTCATATATATGATTATAATTGCTCTCCCTGTACATTTATATACGTATGTATTTATGAATCATCTTTCATATTTTCACAAAATATGAATTTATCTGATTGTTTTATCTTGGTGTTATTTAACTTACACTATTAACAATAACAACTCCTCCTCGCCCCCTCCTTCTCCTCCTCCTCTCCCTCCCCCTCTTCTTCTTCCTCTTCTTCTTCTTCTTCTTTCTTCTTTTTCTTCAGAAAGAATGAGCATGGAGGAAGAGGGGTTGGGAAGAACAGAGGGAGGTAGGAGAGAGAGAATCTTAAGCAGGCTTCATGCCCAACACAGAGCTCAATCTCATGACCCTGAGATCATGACTGGAGCCAAAATCAAGAGTCAGAGACTTAACCAACTAAGCTACCCAGGTGCCCTACTCGACTACCACTTCTCTTTCTCGTAAGCAGGAAAGTAGATGTAGGGGTTGCCAACAAAGAATTTCAAAGTTTTGTTTGAAGTTCTTCAAGTTTCTTCAAAACAGTTTATATTGTTTGGAATATTTGCTTATTATAATGTATATATAAAGTTTTATCCAGGACAAAGATGGAATTTTGTCAAAGCCATTTCCTACTATCAAAATAATTATATGCTTTTATCCTTTAATTTAAATGTAGTGAATTGTACTAATAAATTTTATCATGTTAAACCACATTTGTAGTCCTTGGGATAAACACTACTAGAGTTATATTGAGCTTTTTTTTAACATATAGCTTTATTCTGTGTATTTTTTAAATACTGGTTTTTCGTGTTAGCATCTTAGCCATATGGCTTTGTAACAAAATATAGAAAACAGACCTTTTTTTTTCCTGGAATAATTCACTTGATGTGAAAACTAGGTGTTCCATGATTGGATTGATAAGTTCAATTATGCAATCATCCAAACCTTGTGATTCTTTAAGTATAGATCTTTTAGCTCTCACAAAACATTGTGAGTTTCTACCTCTTGTTATTTGTATCCTTGTGTTTTGTATGTCTTTTCCTTCTTAGGTTCATTTTACATAGTTTATTTTAAACCAATATAATTTACATATCTAGGTTGTCAATTTATTAACAGGGAGTTGTGTGAAACAGTGAAATATTATCTTAAAATTCTTTAACGTCATCAATATTTATTTTTCTTTTCTCCTAATGTTCTTATGTTTGTGCTGATTTTATTCTGTTTTCTTGAATGGGCAAGTGAGTGGTTCAATTTTTTTTTTTCCCTAAAAATAAGCTGTTGGCATCTCTACCATTTTTCTCTTCCCTAATTCATTTATGCTTTCATTTTCATTACTTTTTCCCTCTATATTCCTTGGGTCCATTGTGCTGTTTTTCATAACTTTAAGATTTTATTTAATTTACTACTTTCATTATTTTTGTTTGTGCTAAAAATATTTGAAGCCATGTTATTATTATTTTATAAATACTCTACAATTGTGGCTTTTTAGTTTTTCTTGCCCCAAGAGCTCTTTAGAAAAAAATGATATTAAAATGTCAAATGCATTGGGGGTTTTGTTTCTAAATTTGACATTTATTTTATACTTTGTTAGACTGTGGTTTCAGAATGTGATCTGAAGTATCTTTCCCCTTTGGAATTTCTTTTTGGCTAATATGTGATTATGATTTTTTTTTTTCCTAAAAATGCTTCAGGGACCATTTAAAAAGAAGATTATCTCTTTGTAGATTTTAGCTTTTAGTACATATGTTTATTTGACTACAATATATTAATGTTTTATAATATCGTTTAGATTTTTATGTAGGAACAACTTTTATATACATGATATATTGAGGACAGAAAAACTATCTCTTAAGTTCTCTCTCACCCGTTGCTCTTGCATCTGTTTCTTATTTCTGTTCCTGCAATATTTTCTTCAGATATTCTGCTGTTAAGTCAGTTGGTACATAAAGGCTCATTAAGAACTCGGTTAGTTCGTAATTTTAAAAGGATCATGTTCTCATTTAATTAATATTTTCCAAAATTGTATTTTGATATTAAACATTCTTTCTTCTTTTTTGTTTATTTTTGCTGATTAGATCCTTGCCCATTATTTCAACTTTTCTGAGTTATTTCAGACATTTTATTAACATGGGTTGGAATTGAGCCCATTTAATGTATGAATTTCTTTCAGTAGTCTTTTTTTGTTATACTAATCTCATTGCCCACAGGAGTAGGAACTCTTTTTAATACTATTAGATACTATGTTTATACATTTAAATAATACGGGTGTCTGTCTATCAATGTCACATTTTCAGAAACTCTGTCCAGAGAGTCTACCCTCTGTGAGAGATCTAGAAGCTAAAGTGAGAATACCATCCCCTTTCTTCACCCTGACTTTCCACCCCAGCTCTTTTGCTTATATTTGAGATTTCATCCCAGTCTGTTATTTTCAAATCATAAGTGACTGAAGATGCATTTCAAGAATTGCCCCTTTCAAAGCAGTTATTAGCCACATTTACATGGTTCATTTATATTATTTATATTTTTTTTCAATTGTGCTTGCCTCTGGTGTTTTATATGTCAGCATTCCTACTCATGAGTTATATGTTTTCTTTTTTTGACTTTGTAATATAGTCACATAGTTCACAATTCAGAAAGTATAAAGGGGCCTAAAGAAAAAGTCTGACCTTTGCCTGTGTCCCCAACACCCCTCCAGGCAGATTGTGTCTTCGCAGGTAACTAATGGGATGGATTTGTGACTGTGTATATTTCTACGTATGTGATATTAAGAGATGATAGCCTTCCAATTATTGGTTGTGTGATGTGGGTCAAGTCACTCAAGCTCCCTGAGTTTTAGTTTTATTATCTTTAATATAGGAAATCCTTTATTTATTTAATCATCAAATATCTAGTGAGCACCTATGTGTTAGGCTCTGTGGTAGGTACTGAAAGTAAATCAGTAAGGAATACAGATGTGTCGGTTATGGTGTAGGGAAAAGAATGACAGTAACTGCCTTGAAATCATTTTTTACTAGAATAAGTAGGAAGTGCTTTCTAAGTGTTCACTATCACATATACATTCTTTTTGCCTTCTTTTTTATACAGGTAGTGGTTCAACATTATACACATTGGTCTATTCTTTGCTTTTTTTATTTAAAAAATTTAAAAATGTATCATGAAAATCTTTCCATAACTCTACACAAAGACCTTTATCACTATATTTTACACCTACATAATATCCATTGTCTGATATGCCATAATTTAACTTGTCCCCTATTGATAGATTTTTGGTTTTGTTTTGGGGGGGGTGTGTGTGTGTGTGTGTGTGTGTTGCATTTAGCTGCTAAAAAGAGATTATTGCAGTGATTTTTTTTTTTTACTTTGTACATAAGTGAAATATATTGTAGGGATGAAATTACTGGGCATTACGGTATGCAATGTGTAATTTCAATAGACAATACCTCCCCTGCATATAGATTGTACCAATTTACATTCTCACAAGCAGTGAAGAGGTGTGGCTATTCTCCTCACCTTCAGGCACAGAATAGGCTATTAACCTTTCGGACTGTGGATGCCTTGAAAGGTAACAAATGGTATCTCACTCCAGATTTACTTTTTATTTTCCTCATCATGAGTGAGTTTGGTTGAGGATCTTTTCACATGTCTAAAAATTAAACTCTTTCCTTCTTTTGCTATCTTTTCATAATCTTGCCATTTCTTTCTTTATTTGTCATGTCCTTATTTATGGGTCTTTGTTCCTTCAATTTGTAGGAATGCTTTATTTTTAAGGAAAATTAGACTTCTGCCTATGCATTACAAATAGTTTTACCAAGCTTGAATTTTGAACATACTTATGATCAATTTTGCCATTGATTTTATTCTGTTTAAATAGTTGGAAGTTTCAACCATTTTCCTTATGGCTTCTAAGCTTTCTGTCACAAAAAGGGCTTCTTGAGTCTAATATTATAACATTTTTACCCATGGATTATTGAAGTAGTTTTATGGTTTTATTTCTATCTTCATTTTTTTTTCATTTGAAATGTACCCTGGTATAAAATATGAGACATGGAAGAACACTCTTTAGTCCAGATGCTATCAAGACACCCCACCACCATTTGGTTTTAATAATCTTTCCACCGCTGTCTAAGATACAATTTTATCATTTAGTACATTCCTATAAGATTTGTGCCTATTTAGGGACTTTTTATGTGGTTCTATTGATGTATTTGTTTATTCATGAGCCATATTACACTGTTTGAATTATTAAGGTTTAGTAATGCTCTTTAATACCTGGTAACACACCTTACGCTTCCTTTTCAGAATTCTCCTATTTATTCTTGTTTGTTTTCAATTTCCATTTGTATTTTAGAACCACCTCCTTCCAAAATTATTAGTTTTTTATGATTGTTTTAATTAAATATATAGATTAATTTAGGGATAATTGGTATCTTTGTGATGCTGTTTCTTACCATCCAAGTACATGCTATTTCTCCTTATCCAAGAATACAGTATTTCTTGAGTTGTTCAAGGTTGGTTTTTTTTTTTTTTTTTTGGTTTACTGAGTCATTTCAAAGTTATTTTACAATAAACATTTCACTTTTATTGTTAAATTTATTGCTAGGCATAGTAGGCAGAATTATGCCCCTCCCTGCCCCAAAGATGTCCTCATCAACTCAGAAACCATGAATATATTATGTTACATGGCAAAGGGGAATAAAGGTTATAGATAAATTAAGATTCTTAGTAGGCTGACCTTGAGATGTAGAGACTACCCTGGATTATTCAGGTGGACCCCCTGCAATCACAAGGCTCCTTTGTAAGTGAAAAGAGAAGGCAGTGGAGGAAGAATGAGAGATCTAGCAGTGTGGAAAGAACTTGGCCCAAATTGGCTTTGAAAATGGAAGAAGAGCACCCTGAGCCAAAGAAGGTGGGCAGGGTCTAGAAGCTGTAAAGGGGAAAGAATGTGCTCTCTCCTACAGCAACCAAAAGGAATGCAGTCCTCTTGATCCTTTGATTCCAACTCATTCAGAGCCATTCTGGACTTGTCACATCCAGAACTGTAAGATTATAAATCTGTATTTTTTTAAAGCACTACTTTTGCAATAATTTGTTATAGCAGCCATAAAAAACTAATATACTAAGCATTCTGTCTTTAATTGTAGATAATGTAAGTAAATTCCTTTATTGCCTTATATCATGTAGCATTGTATCAGTGCCCTTGTTTACTATATATTAATTTTGTACCTACCCTCTTACTGAATTCTTTTTTCTTGTTTTGTTTTGGTTTTTTTTGTTTGTTTGTTTGTTTTTATTTGTTTATTTACAGCATAACAGTGTTCACTGTTTTGGCATCACTCCCAGTGCTCCATGCAGTACGTGCCCTCCCTATTACCCACCACCTGGTTTCTCAACCTCCCACCCCCCCGCCCCTTCAAAACCCTTTGGTTGTTTTTCAGAGTCCATAGTCTCTCATGGTTCATCTCCCCTTCCAGTTTCCCTCAACTCCCTCTCCTCTCCATCTACCCATGTCCTCCATGTTATTTGTTATGCTCCACAAATAAGTGAGACCATATGATACTTGACTCTCTCTGCTTGACTTATTTCGCTCAGCATAATCTCTTCCAGTCCCATCCATGTTGCTACAAAAATTGGGTATTCATCCTTTCTGATGGAGGCATAATACTCCATTGTGTATATGTACCACATCTTCCTTATCCATTACTGAATTCTTATTAGTGGTTTTAGTTGAGATTTTTAAGTTTTTCAAATATATAAGCATTTCATCTGCAAGTAGTAATACTTTAATCTCTTTCCAATTTTTGTCATTTCTTTTTCATATCTAAATAAGTTGGTTAGTGTTCCGACTCAATTCAATTAATGGTGATCGTGGAGTATGTGCCCTGTTCTTTACACAGATGGGAGTTCTTCTAAAATTATTTCAACAAGGATTGTAGCAGTCTTTTGTTTGACCTGTTTATTTTATCACACTGGGATTCATTTTTTTTTTTTTACTTTATTTTTAAGAGTTAATATCAAGAGAGGTGCCTGGGTTGCTCAGTCAGTTAAGTGTTGCACTATTGATTTCAACTCAGGTCTTGATCTCATGGTCCTGAGATGGAGCCCCATGTCAGGGTTCCTGCTCATCAGGGAGTCTGCTTGAGATACTCCCTCTCCCTCTGCCCCCAACACCCCCCCACTTCCACTGCTCACTCTCTCTGGAATAAATAAATATTTTTTTAAAAAAAGTTTGTTATCAAGAATAAATATTTTTTAAAAAGGAATATTTAACTTTGAAAAATGGTTTTTTCAACATGAAAATGACAATCTGATATTTCTATTTTACTCTATTATTATGATTAATTTTCATTGTCATTGAATTATTCTTTCATTTCTTGATTAAATACCATTTTGCAAAAGTATGTAATTACCTTAATGTGTTCCTGGTTACTTTGAAATTTTGCTTCCATGGTCATAGTGAGATTGGTTCATAATCTTCTTTTTGTAAGTAACTCTTCCCTGTTTTTGTTTGTCTGTTTTCCTTCTACTGTACTTTGTTTTCATTTTTTAAAAAAGTGGTTTCAGGTTCAGAGCAAAATTGAGAGAAAGATGTAGAGATTCCCCATGTAATCCCTGCCCCCCACACACATAGCCTCCCCCACTATCAACATTCCTCACCAGAGTAGGACATTCGTTCCAAAGATGAATACACCTGACACATAATAACACCTAACACCCATAGCTTACCCTAGGATTCTACAAATGTATATGTGTATACATATATACACATACATATGTGTGTATATGACACATATACAAATGTATATTTGTAGACAGAAAATGTATATGACTTATCTATCATTATGATATCATACAGAGTTGTTTCACGGCCCTAAAAATCATATGCACTCTGCCTATTCATCTCTACTCCATGTACCCCTGGCAACTATTAAACTTTTTATTGTCTCCATAGTTTTGTGTTTTCCAGAATGTCATATAGTTGAAATCATACAATATGTAGACTTTTTAGATTAATACCTTTCACTTAGTGATATGCATTTACAGTTTCTAAATGGGTTTTCATAGCTTGAGAGCTCATATATCTTTAGCATTGTGTAATATTCCACTGTCTGTATGTATCACTATTCATTTATCCTTTTACATACTGGAGGACATCTGCTTCCAAGTTTTAACAATTATAAGTAAAGCAACTCTACATCTGTGTGTGGGTTTTTGTATGGATGTAAGTTTTCAACTCCTTTGGGTAAATATCAAGGAGCACAATTGCTGGGTCATATTGTAAAGTATGTTTCACTTTGTAAGAAACCACCAAACTGGGCGCCTGGGTGGCTCAGTGGGTTAAGCCTCTGCCTTCGGCTCAGGTCATGATCTCAGGGTCCTGGGATTGAGTCTCACATCAGGCTCTCTGCTCTGCAGGGAGCCTGCTTCCTCCTCTCTCTCTCTCTGCCTGCCTCTCTGCCTACTTGTGATCTCTCTGTCAAATAAATAAAATCTGTTAAAAAAAAAAAGAATTTATTAAAAAAAAACAAAAAACCACCAAACTGTCTTCCAAAATAGCCATACCATTTTGCACTCCTACCAACAGTGAATGAGAGTTTCTCCACCTCCTAGCCAATATTTGCTAATTGTCAGTGTTCCAGACTTTTGGTCATTCTAATAGGCTTGTAGTGGTATCTCATTGTTATTTTAATTTGCATTTCTCTGAGATATATGATACCTACTGTAGTATCTATTTTATGTGTAATACTGTTAGGTTTGTTTTTTCATAGGCATCCATAACTTTTAGAACTTTATTGTTAATTGCACATCTTAACATTATTCTTCTTTGTCCCCATTAATTCTTCAAGGTCCTGACTTCAGACTTAACTGAATGTGAAAGCATGACTCAGCTTCTTTTTGTTTGCATTTGCTTGGCGTATCTGTGCCCACATTTTTGTTTTTCAATCTTTCTAAATTACTTTAGAAGTCCATTCTCTTGTAAGCAGCATGGCATGGTGTTTTTTCTTTGTAATCTGTTCTGAAAATCCTTTTTATTGATATGTCTATTTATTTACACTTGTTGATAAGATTATTTGTTCTTAATTGTCAGCCTAGTTTATGCTATACTTTGATTTTGTTTTTTATTTTTCTGACATTTTACTTCTTTTAAACATCTTTTTTTTCCATTTTATTTATTTTTCAGCGTAACAGTATTCATTGTTTTTGCACAACACCCAGTGCTCCGTGCAAAACGTGCCCTCCCTATTACCCACCACCTATTCCCCCAACCTCCCACCCTCTTTTAAACATCTTTTAAACATCATTTTAAACATCTTTGAAACATAGTTTACTTCTTTTAAACATCTTTTAAAGTTTTCTTTATTACATCCTAGTATTTATGCTTGTAACTTAATGTATAATCTTATCCAATACAAGTAGCCCTCCATTTTTTCAGACAATATATATTAATTTTATACTATAATTGATAAATTTAGTTTTCTTTTTCTCTCTTCCTTTGTCTTAGCTCTCATTTTTGGTCAATGGTTATCTTCATATTTACCATGATACTCTAAATTTGGTTATATTTCTCTTTTTTGATAGGTACTTTTAAATGATTTCCTTTGACTTCCAGTTAATAGAAATAAAGAAATCACTATTACTCTACATAATACGTGGCGTCTTTTTCCCTCTAATTTTTGTTCTTACATTACCAATGCATTTGGTATTTATATTCTATACTGTACTTCCCATCCCCACATTTTTTAGCATTATCAATACATTCAAATTTAATAAATATTGCTAGTGATCCCCCAGTAGCACCTTCTTTTTGCATTTTAATAATTAGTTCCTTTCATTCTATTTGGGCTCCAGTCATCAAACAAGAGACTACATTATTCAGGGTCTGACACAGTGAGGTATGCCTTTTTGACTAAGTTTAACTAGTTGAGTATGAATTAAAGTGTTTCCTACTTCCAGGATATTTCCTTAAAGAAGCAGCTACCTGCTGTTGGCTTCCATATTCCCCTGTTTGCCTGGATGGGAAATGAACCAATCTAAACTGTGCAGATGAAGTATGTAATCATGGAGATAGTGAAGAAATAAGATATAAAAACCTAGGTCCATGAATGTCTTCCTAGAGGATACTCCCCATGACAGCCCTGGACTGCTCACATCAGGGTTATTTCATGAAAACAGTAAAAAATAAAACTTTTGTCCAATTTAGGTCAGTGAATTTGGAGTCATTTTGTCACAGAGACTTAGCCTCTACTATAAGTAATACTAAAATAAATTCAGTGATCAGAACTGAGTATTTTGTTGTAGTTTTGCCAGTTATATCTTAATAAACTAAGTTTGTCCTCCAATGAAATTCCTCAAAAAGAACTCATGGGGTAAATATTACATATATATGGTAATATTCACTATTACAAAAATTAAAAAATTTATGTTACAAAAAATGTTACAAATGTTACAAAATGTTTAATGTTACAAAAAATTAAAGTCAAGGGACTTTATTACTAAGAGAAACTAAACAGACAAAATCACCAATTGCAAATCATTCACCTAGGATGGATCCTAATTCCTAAGAAAGCAAACTGTAAAATATATAATCACAACTTAGAAAAATTTTATATGGACTGGATATTAAGTGAAATTATGGAACAATTTTATATACCTTAGATGTAATAACAGTTTAATGTTATGTAGGGAATTGCCCTTATTCTTGGGAAATGAATGTTCAAGTAAGTAGGAATAAAGTTGCCTGAAGTCCCAGGCTTACTTTTGAATAGATATATATACACTTAGAGAGAGAGAGAGAGAGAGAGCCAGAAAGAAAAAGAGAGAGAGAAGGAGAGGATAAGGGAGAAAAAAAAAAAAAAGGAGAGGATGAAATGAGTCTGGAGATAAACCAACTATGTCCCCAAAAAGGTAAAAATTGTGGAATTCAAGTGGAGGATATATGAGTATTTATTAAACTATTCTACTACTTTTTTTTTAATTCTAAAATAAACTTTGGGGGACTGAGTCTTTAAAGCACGCAAAAACATGTTTATTGCCTTTATACTTAAATGACAATGGGTTAGACATAAAAACCTCGGGTGCCTTCTCTTTCCTTTGGCATTTTGTAGGTATTATTCTATTGACTGCTAGCATAAAAGGTTGCTGTGGAGAAATGTAAGTTGAGTTACTTTATATTCTCACCTGGCTTTCCAGTGAATTCTTTTGGTATGTTAAAAGACAAATAACTTCCCTGCCTTGCCTTATTGTTAACCATTCTTGCTCATTTTCTCCTGGGAAGAACACAATATGACCTTTCAATTTGTAAGTTCATGTCTTTTTAATCTCAAAAATAGTTATATGTTTCTTTTGTTGCTGTTTCTTGATAGAGGATTCCAGCTGTGCATAGGACTTCCAAATCAGTCATTTTTTTAAATGTCTGTTTTCTTAATTGTATAAGTCTCCTATTAATGTATTTTTTCTATTTAACGTCATTTCCTTTTTTTATTTTATCCTTTGTTTTCACAATAATCGTTCTTCAATGAACGTCTTGCCAGTTTAGCTGAATTTGTTTCATAGTTTTATGTTATTTCCATACTTTCCTGTATATTACCTGCTGATAATACTTATTGTGTCTACAGATCTTCCCAGAGCTTTTGCCTTTTGGTTCTGTCTCTTACTTGATAGAAAATTTAACTTACTAGCATATTCTTCAATTTATAGTGAAAAACTTCCTTTTTTTCTGATTTTGTCTTTGCACAGATCCTGTGCTGGTGCCTCCTTGTATCAATGAGGAAGGTAAATGTTTCCCGCAGCAACTACTTGCTGGGAGTACACATGAGACACAAAGCAATAGTATTCAGGACAGGCTTGATTTCTTAGGATCAAGGGTTCTGGGTGTGACTTTTTCCAAGGCGATGGAAATAGGCATCAATTTTCGCAATTCAAAGCTTCTTTCTATGCTGCAGCAGAGACAGCATTGCTTGCACATATGTATTGCCCATAGGATGGTCTCAATTCCTCTGCTTCCTGGAACCATGCTGGGTCAAGTAAAACTCATGTCAGGTTTACGGTTACATCTGTAGCTGAAAATAAGGAACTTTGGTTTATCACCTGGCACAATCTTCATCATTGATACAATATGTTTTGCTGGCTCCTACTTTTTTTCTTTTTTAAGATTTTATTTATTTATTTGACAGACTGAGAGAGATCACAAGTAGGCAAAGAGGCAGGCAGGGAGAGAGGAGGAAGCAGGCTCCCTGCTGAGCAGAGAGAGAGGAGGAAGCAGGCTCCCTGCTGAGCAGAGAGCCTGATGCGGGGCTCGATCCCAGGACCCTGAGATCACAACCTGACCTGAAGGCAGTCCCAGGACCCTGAGATCACAACCTGAGCTGAAGGCAGAGGCTTAACCCGCTGAGCCACCCAGGCGCCCCATCCTACTCTTCTCTAAAGCTCTTATCATCATTTATTGGCTTTCTCCTACTTCCTCTGCTGCATGCCCTCTATTGTAAGCCACCCTTCCAAATATCTTCTTAAACCACTTTATTGAGGTGTAATTGACATACAAAAAGGTATACATATTTAATGTATACAACTTAATGAGTTTAGAGATGAGCCTGTATCTCTAAAACCATTATAGAAATCTTTGCCAAAAACCATTATTAATCACTTCCAAAAGCTTGATCCCACCCTCTATCCTTATATTCTTCTTATTATTATTCTTATTATTATTATTATTACTATTTTATATCTGGTGATCAGGGGTTTTAGCTATCTTTCAGTTTCACCAAATATAGTGTTACTGTCTTTTGTTCATTGTTCTCCTTGGTACTTTTGAATGAGTTCTAGAAAACAAGAGCAAAATGCTGATTTTATATCCCAATGTTTAAACAAAAAGCCTGTTCATGATTTCTTTATTTTGAATTTTTATTCTTCTATTTTTAATGTGACTAGATTTGGTCTTCAGGAAGATTTTTCATAACGGTTAATAGATGATATATACTCAGCCTATACATATTTAAAATACTCTTTCTGTCATCTCTATACATAAAACTTGTACATACATGGAGAAGCAACATGGGGGGGTTAGGGGGATAGGAGAAGAGTAAATGAAACAAGATGGGATTGGGAGGGAGACAAACCATAAATGACTCTTAATCTCACAAAACAAACTGGGGGTTGCTGGGGGGAGGTGGGATTGGGAGAGGGGGAGCGGGCTATGGACATTGGGGAGGGGAGGCGAACCATAAGAGACTATGTACTCTGAAAAACAACCTGAGGGTTTTGAAGGGTCAGGGGTGGGAGGCTGGGGCAACCTGAGGGTTTTGAAGGGTCAGGGGTGGGAGGTTGGGGGAACAGGTGGTGGGTAATGGGGAGGGCACGTTTTGCATGGAACACTGGGTGTTGTGCAAAAAGAATGAATACTGTTACACTGAAAAAATAAATAAAATAAAAAAAAAAAAAACTTGTACATACAGAGTAGACATGTTACTGGAGAAAAGTCTTTTCAACTTATAACTCCAAAGAAAATGTATCATCATTTCCTGTTCCAGAATATTACTATGTGGAAATCACAGACTAGCCTGAACTTCCTCTTACCTGTGATTGTTTCTTCTTCAAGAATGATGATATTATTTTTTCCTTGACCTTAATGTTCAAAACTCTCATCATGTTATATCTTTGTGTGTGATTCTCTATTAGTTTTTTATTAAATCTTACTATACTTACAGTAATCTCTTTCAATATGCATGACGGATTGTGTGTTCAAAATCACAATACTGTCTATCCCACATGCTCGTCTTAAAAGTGATATTGCCACGCATAAAGAGGTGAGTGTATGGTCCTTTGTCTGAAATGTTGGCAGGCCTCTGACTATAGATGATGAGACTCCAGGTAAGTTTTGAGAGTAGATGATTTTAAAAAGCCATGCACTCTGCTTTCTTCTCTTAAAACATGAGCTCTTAGAAGTCTTCAGTCACCAGGTAAGCAGTCCAAGTGTTCTGAGGTCCTGATGCTCTGAGATCCAAACTAGCCCATGGCAAGGCCATGTGGAGCAGCCAAACAATCTTTCTATGACGAGGGAGAAAGATGCCCTGATCTTCTAGCTCGAGCTACCACATGAGAGTTCCTGAGCCAGAACCATCCAGGAAGTCATGAGAGAATATTTTTTTAAAGCAGTTGTTACTGTTTTAAGCCTTTAAATTTTGCACTGATTTCTGATACAGCAATAGATAAGTCGTAAAATATGTGTGTTCAATTTTCCCTTTTTTTTTTTTTAAGATTTTATTTATTTATTTGACAGAGAGAGAGATCACAAGTAGGCAGAGAGGCAGGCAGAGAGAGAGGAGGAAGCAGGCTCCCCGCGGAGCAGAGAGCCCAATGTGGGGCTCGATCCCAGGACCCTGAGATCATGACCTGAGCCGAAGGCAGCGGCTTAATCCACTGAGCCACCCAGGTGCCCCCAATTTTCCCTTTAAAGAAGGCTTTTTCTATATATCTTTTTTTTCTTTCTTTTTTTTTTCCATTTTATTTTTTCAGCGTAACAGTATTCATTGTTTTTGCACAACACCCAGTGCTCCATGCAAAATGTGCCCTCCCTATTACCCACCACCTGTTCCCCCAACCTCCCAGCCCTGACCCTTCAAAACCCTCAGGTTGTTTTTCAGAGTCCATAGAAGGCTTTTTCTATATATCTTTAAATATTTTTGGAACTCAGTTGTTGAGCTCTCTTCCTGAGAAACACTAATTATCCATTTATTTGTGAAATTAGATGGATAGATACCATTTCTGCACACCTATGATTTTCTAAACATTTTACTCATATAATATTCCTTTGCAGTATATGTGATCATATCTAACTTACCTCCCATATCATGTTTTTGATTTTTAGTGTTTATTGTTGTTGTGCATTTTCTGATTTTTATTTCACCAGTTCTTCTAGTTTTTTTTTCTTAAAAGAAGTGGTTTTTAAATATTTAAATATTTCATGTGTCTCCTCAATTTCTTTTCCTGGATTTGTCAGTAACTTTATTTTATTTTATATGATCCTTTGTTTCATAGAAATTCCCTGTTCTCTTTAAGTTCATTGAGGCTGCATATAATTTTTTTCTGAAATTTCCTTTTCTTTCTCAGTAAATTCCTCTTCCAAAAGTCAGTCTTAATTTTTTGAATGTTAATCCATTCCTTCATTTGTTTGTGTGGTGTTTTTTGCACATCAAATCTTTTGTAGTAATCATCTTTAAATGGAAATCAGAGTATCTGTTTTGCAATGTGTAAAAAGATAGCATGGGTGGAGTCCCATTAGGTAACCTTTTTTACAAAAAAAAAAAAATCAGAGTCATCTTTCTGTCTTCAGCTGGAGAACTAAATACTGTTTATTTTGTTTCTCTGTTTTATTCTTTAACTGCTTGAGAGTGTTGGAGGCACGAAAACAGTGGAAATGATGAATGCCTTGGGACAGCATGCAACTAATGTATAAAACTTCCATATCTAACTTCCAAATCTGCTATATCCTCTGCACAGAGGGTGTGGTCAATTCTTTGGGGTTCAATAATAGTCTTCATCTTTTGGTATTACATTTATGATTTCCCCTAGTAACTATATATCTTGGATGGATTACTGTTGTCTCACCAATTCCTGCCTTCTTTTTGCTCTCTCTAAAAGATCATTTGATACCAGGCCACCTCCCTGTTTAAGAAGCCCTGTGAAGAATTAAAATGACATGGAATCTCAATACCTCCTTCAGACCCAACACATCCTAGGAAAAGGACACTAGACCTCAAGCAGTGTGCCCCTCAATGCACTTCACTGTTAGCTCCCCCGGGTCCCAAATCCTTGTCTTTCCAAGATAAGGACCATTGTCAGGGTAATTCACCACTCTATCACTTACATTGTTGAAAACAACATCATATTAACCATTTTAGAGTAGTTGTTAAATCTCAGAGTCTTTCACTTTGTTCAAAATTTTCTTGCTTCTGTCATATATTCTTTTTTTTTAAGATTTTATTTTATTTATTTGACAGAGATCACAAGTAGGCAGAGAGGCAGACCGAGGGAGAGGGAGAGGCAGGCTCCCCGCTGAGCGGAGAGCCCATTGCGGGGCTCAATCCCAGGACCCTGGGATCATGACCTGAGCTGAAGGCAGAGGCTTTAACCCACTGAGCCACCCAGTGGCCTCTGTCATATACTCTTTATGAGGTATGTCAAGAAACTTCTTGATCCATGGTTTCATTATAGATTAATTCTCCCTCCTTTCATATATTTTCTATATTTTAGGGAAACATACACAATATTCAGGGCATATCAGAAAGAAAATCATGCCAGTGTTCAGTAATTCTTCCATTGTTCCCCCCAAAAAATCCAATCAGCCCTTTTTAACATGACACATTTGTGACTATTTCTTTCTCCTAAATTCACATATGTTGCCAAGAAGTTTGCAGGCTCCCAGGAATTTTTATTAAGAATTTTAGATATTCCATCAAGGAATTTTATCTCTGCTAAAAAGATCAAGGATATAACTGGAACTAACCATGCCTCATTTCATGCTAGCTTGCTGCTCTGTAGATAAATGTGAAACATCCCTTTGTGGCCAAATGTACAATTCAACAGAATTGTGTTGCCTCAATTCTTTAAGTGCCTTTTGAGTGGCAAAGAGAGAGAGTAAACCTTTCCTGATTGACGTATGTCAACTGTCATGAGCTTCATGGACGCACAGAGTGATAAAGAGAGTAAGTGACAGTAGGGACTCAAGGACAAAAGCATTAACTATAGAATCTAGTGCAATAGACACAGTGTTCACCCTTCTGAGCTGTGGCCTGTTTCTGGCCTTAAGATTCAGCATTAAGACAGGCTGTCAAAGATAAGACAGGATGTGAAAGAGGTCCTGCTACAGGGCACCTCAGGTAAGGTTTTAATAGCTATCGGTGCTTGAATAAGAATCCTCCTGATGCCCAGTTTTTCCTCTTAGTACAATGAAGTAATATCTTCGTATTTCTTAAATGACATTTTCGTCTGAGAGAATGAGTAGTTCAGTGCACTAATTGATGCCAATTTCATATGGAACGATTTTATGGAATGCATTTAGTTCTAATTTTCTAGGTAGATAGGAATGATGTAACTGTTCCTCTTTCACAGGTAAAAAGTTGTTTGCCTGTATAGTCATGGTAGGAAGAAGAAAATGACCTTGGCTTCTATATAAATAATAGGATATATGTAAACAGTTAATGCTGACATTCAGTTTTCCCTCCCGTTTACAAATATATTCAATCGTGCTACTGAAATAAAATATATGCCACTGCACTAAACTAACAATGATTGATGGTGGGAAATGGGTGACGGGTACAGTGAGAGAGATTAGGAAGATAATTGATGGATGACAAATTGTAAGATAAACACACTGGAGGATGGGTCTTTCTGTTTTTCATGTTTCTGCCTTTTAACAAATGTTCTCATATGTTTTTCTATAAGGCACAATAACATTCCTTGTAATGTAATATCAAGTATTTATATCTCTGCTCTGAACCAACTTTTCTTATACATTGCTCGGCCTTGCCGCTGAGTGATATCTCAGCAGTCCCAAGGATTATCAGTCAATCACACATATTGACTGAATGCACAGTATGGTGTGTTGAGAACCATACCACAATTTTTAAGTGGTTCTGAGAAAGTAGGAAATCAGTTATAGCCCTTGATGTAAAGATAAGAATAGGAACACAAAGACAAAATAGAATACAATAAAAGACATAATTTGTGAGTATTTCCAAAGACTCATTCCAGGTTTCTCTTATCTCTCTCTCTCTCTCTTTCTCCTTCATAGGGCTTTATCTATTCACAAAAGCATTTTAGTTGATTCATTATACAAACACATACTGGGTGTTTTCAATGAGTCATGTACCTGGTAAGGAGCCAAGAATTCAAAGAATAAGACGGATTCTCTGTCCTCAAAGAGCTTGCAGTATAATAGTGATGATGAACACATAGATGATATAGCAAGTGTCATTATAAAGGAAATACATTACGAACATAGGGGCACAGAGTGAAGGCATCTAACCCTGCCTGGAAGGGAGCAGGGAGCATTCCTGGAGGAGCTGAGAAGGAGCTCTGCATACTTGTGCAGAGTTTTAAAGGATGAAGGAGAGCCAAACATGAATAGGAGAAAAAAAAAAACATATTTAAAGCAGACGGGATATTATGAGCAAAGGTATGAGAAAGAGAAACTGCATAACAAGTGTTCAGCGTTGCTGATGCTGAGCGTAGAGGGAAAGTGAAAGTGGGAAAGAGTCTAGCATGCAGAGCTTTGATTTCTATGTTAAGAAACTTAGACTGTAGGGTGCCTGGGTGGCTCAGTGGGTTAAGCTGCTGCCTTCGGCTCAGGTCATGATCTCAGGATCCTGGGATCGAGTCCTGCGTCGGGCTCTCTGCTCAGCAGGGAGCCTGCTTCCCTCTCTCTCTCTCTGCCTGCCTCTCTATCTACTTGTGATCTCTCTCTGTCAAATAAATAAATAAATCTTTAAAAAAAAAAAAAGAAAGAAACTTAGACTGTATCCTTTGAGCAATGGGAGCCCTTCAAGAGTTTTAAACAAAGAAAGGACAGGATCAGATTTACTTTTTTTTTTTAAGATTTTATTTATTTGACAGACAGAGATCACAGGTAGGCAGAGAGGCAGGCAGGGAGAGAGGGGGAAGCAGGCTCCCCACTGAGCAGAGAGCCTGACGCAGGGCTCCATCCCAGGCTCCTGAGATCATGACCTGAGCCAAAGGTAGAGGCTTAACCACTGAGCCACCCAGGCGCCCCCCAGATTTACATTTTAGAACCATCTGATGGTTTAGTAAAGGACGGACTTGAAAGCAACAAGGCTGAAAAAACTGCTTAATAGTCTTTTTCATTGATCAGGTAGCAAGGTGAGGAGGGTGACATCCAAGACAGTGTTTGCAGATGGAGAAGAAGGGCACAGATCTAGAAAACACTTAGAAGGCTGGCATAAGGAAGAGTTAAAAGAAAAACCAAACGACCCAGTATACTCTACAAGAGCCACATCATTCAGGGCTGTCACTCAGAGACCGGGCTATCTGCCCTCACTGAGTTTACCTGTCCTCTTCAGTGATCAATTTCGATGTGAAAGCGTTTTTGTGACTGTCATCCATGCATGTTTCCACATCCTAAGAGACATGTCACGGCTGTAGAATCTAAAACACAGCACTTAGAAATACCTGGCCCCAAGTGCCTTGTTTTTCCTACGTGTTCTGAAGAAGCAGCTTTGCTAGATGCGTTCTCCCATGCACAAGCTTGGGGAACCTCTGTAGGTGCTCCTCAAGGGTGCATTATAGGGAAGAAAGCAGAGGGTGCAACCATGAACCGGAGTCCACTTATATCCTCTGTACAGAGACAGCTCCTCTGTCTCCTACCGCTGCTGCAATCATTCATGCCACCTCAAAAAACAAAACAAAACAAAAAACAAACAAAACAAACAAACAAACAAACAAAACACATACACACACACACACACACACACACACACACACACACACACACGAAAAGAAAGGACAATGTTAATCTGCTCCAAAGAACAAAGCACAGCTGCTTCCTTATGCTCCAGCATGTTTGTCAATTGGCTCACTCACACACAGTTATTTTTTCCTTAAAAGACTTTATCTATTTATTTGAGAGAGAGAGAGAGAGAGAGAGAGGGTGACAGAGCAAGCAAGCACCAGCAGGGGGAGCAGCAGAGGGAGAACAGGCTCCCTGCCTGCCGGGCTCCATCCCAGGACCCCGCCACCATGACCTGCACTGAAGACAGGTGCCCAACCAGGTGAGCCACCCAGGTGCCCCACACCATAGTTATTTAAAGAAGTAATACACAGGCATGAAATGAAAGAGACTTCGCTAACCGTGTCCAAAAGTTTAATTTTCTCAACAAACTGGGAGAAAAGTGTACAATATATTCCTCAGATTCTTAGCTGGCTGTTGATGGAAGATGTCTACTTCCAGAAGCTCTGTATTCTCCAGTGTATTCACACTTCATTAATATTCTTTGAGTAATAGTAATGATAATGGAAATATTTAATGCCCAGAAAATACACCTGCAAAATTTTAAATGATGGATTAAGGAACAGTTCTTCCAATAGAAAATGTCTGTAACCTTTAAAAAGCATCATTAACGAAGTACGGACTAACAGCTTGAGACAAAAGCTGTAACACATCCTTAATACAGAGAGATGACACAATTTGGATCAAGTAATTAGACTGAAATCAATAAAGCTGTAAGAAACAGGTATCTGAACATGGAAAGGAGTTTCAAAAACCTGTCTAGGAAAATAGAAAATTCCCTTTAATATATATTCTCGAAGCCACTGCAGAATTGAGAGTATCTAATTCAAATAGAGCAAAAAGGAAAATAAAGCAAGCAGTGCCTAACCAAAACAGTAACAACAAATGTTAAGGCAGCAAAAGCCACAACCAAGGGAATCATTTCCATTACAGACTCACGGACAGAAATTTAAGTGGAAAATTACTGAGCTATCTTCCAAATTATATAAACATGGCTACTTGTGTGGTGCTAAAACTCATCATATGCACAACGTGCTTCTAGCTTGTGTCTTGATGATTGTTGAACTATTGTAAACAAGTATGACAGGAAGAGTATGTCAAGAATGACATACTCATTTTTTAGAGCTAAACAAAAAAACATGTTGCTAATGAAAATAACATTGCAAAGACACAAATTCCTTCCCCCATTGAGAAGCTCCTGAACTACAGTTATTGTATTTTGGTTCTTCGTTTGAATTGCCACATAAACATGCAAATTTTTGTTTGTTTGTTTGCTTGTTTGTTTTCAGCATGCAACCATTCTTAACTAGTCCTATCCCTCAACTTTGAAGACCTTTGTCATTACAGAAAGGAATCAGGGCTATGCTGCCTGCAAAAGCCCAAATTAACATGCATTTGGATCAATAATATCAGAAAATATTTGCATCCAAGATATAAGCAGACTAATAAAATTTAGTTCTTATAAAATGAAATTAATTTTAAATTTTAGTTTTTGGTTGTCATTTTTTTAATAACCATAGTGTAGGAAATAGGTTATACGTGTGCTGAAATTGTGGTCCCCTAATCATTGGGGACAGTAAGACTGAATCTCTGGAGGCTAAACTCATTGAGGAGAATCACCTTCTTCAATAAGCAGTCTCACCTGTTTATTCTAACGTGATCTACAAACACTATCACTTTCTTTTTTTTTTTTTTTCAAAGAGTTATATATGTATTTATTTATTTGAGAGTGAGGGAGTTCAAGAAGGGGGAGGTTGAGAAGCAAGCAAATGGGCTTATAACTAAACTTTGGAGCCTCCAGCATATCTTCCAAGGCCTTTGAAGTTCTAGTTTCTCCTCTTGCTTTATGATTTAGTACGTGTAATACATTGCCTTGGCCATGGATTTTCTCATTCTTCTCAATTTCCTTCAGTTATTTATTCTGTCTGATTGCTTGCTTGATTCCTATTCCTTTCCTCATCCAAGATGCTGAATTTTGGTTTCCCTATGTTTGCATATACAACTTAACAAAATCTCCTGCCATACTCCTAGGGCCAGTTTCAATTGCCACAAACCTCTACTTTAATGAATGCTTTATGAAATTTTGTTTGAGCTTCTCAAGGATCAGTTGTCAAACGTTCTGATGGGACCTACATATCCTTTTCCAGGGAAATTATAAACACATAGTATCAGTTTCTATTAACTGATAGATTTGAGTTTCTCTAGTCTCCTCCAAATATTTTTCTTATTTTATAGCTTATAGACAGAATACTGGTAAATTATCATCTTATTTGAATCTCTTAAATTAAGTAGAGGGACTTTTAAGGCTAAAAAATTTAATCTAATCTTTCTAAACCAAAAAGTCTTCATTTTCTTTGTCCATAAAAATTAATCCCATTTTATTCATTCATTGATTTTCTGTTTTAAACATAATTATCATATTTATTCTCAGTCTTACATATTTAAATACATTCAGACATCAGAGGGTATTTGCTGATTGTATTTTTCAAATATGGTATAACTCTATTTCCATCCTGCATGTAATTTTTATAATGTGAACTTGTTGCTCCTTCATTGATAGATGGAGTCTGTATACCCTGCCCTTGAACCTGGGCAGAACTTTGCAACTATCTTGACCTACACAGTACATCACAAGTAACACTACGTGACTTTCAAGGGCAAATTACAGAACAAAAATGAAGAACATTAAAATGATATGAACCCAACATATCTCTTAGAAGAACAGCAAAAGTTAAAATACACCCTAGTTTTTCTCCCATTGACTTCAATGTGCCTCATCAGAATCACCTGGAGAGCTTGAGAAACCAACTTCTAGGTCCTGCGTCCATAGTTTCTGACTCAGTAAATCTGGATTGGGGTCTGAAAAACTGCATTTCTAACTAGTTTCCAGGTGATTCTGGCTGCCGGTCAAAGACCCACGCTTTGAGAAATACTAATGAAAGGAAATACAAACTGACAGAAAACTCTGTTATTAAAATTTAAGCAAGTAAAAAAAAAAAATTCAACGCTATATTTCTCTAATAATACACAAAACTATTTTTGTAAAAACAAAAACTCCAGGGGCACCTGGGTGGCTCAGTGGGTTAAAGCCTCTGCCTTCGGCTCAGGTCATGATCTCAGGGTCCTGGGATCGAGCCCCACATCGGGCTCTCTGCCCAGCAGAGAGCCTGCTTCCTTTCCTCTCTCTCTGTCTGCCTCTCTGCCTACTTGTGATCTCTCTGTCAAATAAATAAATAAAAATCTTAAAAAACAAAAAACAAAACAAACAAAAAAACTCCATTACTAATAGCAATGTTTTTTGATAAAACAAGAAATAAATAAAATAGTAGCCAAGGAAATTTTGGAGCCAGAGCCTTACTCATTAGCTTCTCTCAACAAACCTAATAATTATAATTAATAATTGATTATTTAATCACTTACCATGGATTGAATGCTATTGAATGCTTATGTACCCCTAAAATTCATACAGAGCCGGAATGTGATAGTATTTGCAGGTGTGGCTTTGGAGAGGTCACAAGATCATGAGAGTGGAGCCTGCATGCATGATGTTAATGTCCTTATAAAAGAGACCCCAGACAGTTCCTTCATCCCTTATACCATGTGAGAGCGCAGCAAGAAGGCAGTCATCTATGTACTAGGCAATGCTTCCTCACAAGACATCAAATCTGCAAGCTCCTTGATCTTGGGTTTCATCAGTCTCCAGAACCATGAAAAATAAATGTGTGTAGTGTAAGTCATTCAGTTTATGATGTCTTCGTTTTAGCAACCTGAACAGATTAAGGCACCACCATAATATATTTTCATTTTGTCACACACTTAAAAATCACCTTTAGATCATCAGTACTACAAAAGATCCTAGAAATTCAGAAAGGAAGGACAGTTCCTGTAATGTGCATAAAGACATGAAAACAATAAAATAAAACACACTTTTACACTTATCATATTCCAAATGCAACACCTCGTGCTATCATACCTTGCCTGTGTCCCTAAATTATTACATTTTGGGATTTGACTTTTTTCTGGGAAATTTAAAGAATTTTTAGCTCAACTGTGTGACTAATTCTGTTAAAGTTACCATGAAAGAGTTAGAATTAAGTCCACCTAATTCATGCAACCACAGGTACAAGCCAAAGTAGTAGAGCACACCACTGATCCACAGGAGTGGTCTTCAAAATGTTTACTTAGGACAGTTTGATTATGTGTTAGCTAAAGGGTTATAACATCAACAGAAAATTTTTTATTTATTTTGCCATGAAGAAGAAAAATGTTGGGGTAGGAGGGAGGCAGTCACTACTGTCTGCTAATGCAATGAATTACAATATTTATAAATTGTGAAGCATTCTTTAACACTAGAAAGAACCTCATTACATATCTTTCCAGTTGTCATTCCACATATGCCATTTAACAAGGAAAAAATGTTAGTGTTCTGTAATTTTATAGATTCACTTTTCTTATGTATACTCATTCTCAGTAATAACCAGACTTTATTCTTCCACAAGAAAATGTTGAAACAAAACAAATGTGACAAGTTGTATATACAAGGCAATATAGGACTGTTGATTGTGTTTGGCATTATTCTCAAACATCTACATAAATATCCAAGCTCAGTTCTCCCTACCCAATGTTATTTACCCAAGGAACTGATAGTCAGATGACAAATGGTTCAACTATTTTCCAAATATTTAATACTGCTAATATTAAACCCAGAAATCAGTACCTGTGCTATGATTTTATGAGTGCAGAAGAGGGAAACATTGCTTCTAGGAAAAAAAAAAAAAAAACCCTAGACCTAAATATAGTGGCCAAAACATCGTTTCCTTGGAGTTGACAGACTAACTATCCAGAATGCCAACGAAGATTTTTAAAAATATTTCAACAGAAGTATTTTGAGTACATTCTAAGTACCAGATAACCTGGTCGGGATTTGGTACATGCTAAAAAATAAGATACATATTTTTTCTCTCAATAGTCCATATTGTCTGGTGAGATGTTAAACATGGAAATAAACAATTACAATACATTTTGAT
Organism: Meles meles; assembly: GCF_922984935.1. NCBI lineage: Eukaryota > Metazoa > Chordata > Mammalia > Carnivora > Mustelidae > Meles > Meles meles. Next base: position 69,165,301 of record NC_060079.1, read on the forward strand.
AAGTGTTATTTGGGAAATAACTAATGAATAGTTGAGACATAAAAACAAACTAATAAATCGCCCCACTTAATTTGGCATAAAAACTCATCACAGGGCATGTACTTTAAATATCTATCTCGGTGTTTGCCTAGAGAAAATATAGAGAGGGAATTACAAGGAGACATACTGTAAAAGTCTGGGATAGTCTAGTAAGCACATGGAGTTAAGCAATAATTGAAGGTAAAACATCCTGACTTTAGTGGCAAGAGATGAGGTTTAAGAGGCAAGTATAACCATAACCATCACTGTAATCACAACTGTAAGCATAACCATGGATCATGGGTTCAGGTTAACACCTGTAGCCACAAGATGCCATTAACAACGTGGCATTCTCCATTTCGCTTCAGATTAATTTACTACCATTTTCTCACTGGAGAAAAGGGCCCTAAAAGAACATCCTACTCATAGATATTGGACTAATTCTCATGAAGTGGAAGAGATAACTTCCACTCTTTTCTACACCGCTGGACCTTACTGGAAAGGTGGAGGTTCAGCTGTGCAGATGGGAGTAAGCAGTATGGAAACTCTTCTCTGGGCCCATGGACAGGTTCAAGGACTAAAGCTGTTCAAGGCAAACCATCTACTTCACCAGCTTCCCACAAAGAGTTCTCGAGCTCTATCAAAGAACAGAGAAAGAAATTGTTTGACTGCTGCATGAATTAGGACCAACATTTATTTAGATTAGATAAGACACTTATGGTACATGAAAACAAAGTGATTAAAAACACATTTAGGAAAATCTCATTTGTGGCAGATAAGACTCTCAGTTTTGGCAGTTATGTAATCTAAGCAAATATGGTTTTAATAGTGAATTAAGGTTTAATTTATAGATTTTCGACATTGGATTGTTTAGAAATTAGTGCCCGTTTGGGAAAGATCCGGTTGCACCGAAATTAGTGTATGGAGACTGGCATAAGGTTAATGAATCTGGGTGTTTAGAATACATTTGCTCTCTCAGTTCATCAGAAAGACAGCCTGAGGTCTTAAAAATAAAACTATCACCAGCTGCATGGGAACAGCTAGTATTCGTCAAAATACATAGTCAAAACAACCAGTTCAGTTCTATCAAATCTACAAAGAGGACCTGGGGGACCCTTAGCCCAATTTCAGGCACTAAAATATGAGAACTGAAAAGGTTACATGTTTTGTCTAATGTCCTACTTGCAGCATAAAACCCAAGTCGCTACCAATACTAAGTCTTCTGATTTTAAAAGTATGTGGTTTTTTAGCCACACCATAGGATTTCTGATTCCATGGCAACTTATTTGTATAAAATATAACAATTTTTTCCTCTTACATGTAGACATCAGTCGTCAGCCCAGATAGATATGAACTTATCAGACCTCCAGAGTGTTGTGGTTCGTTACCATACAAACCTTACAAACTATCTGTCTGGTTTCTAACTTTCCATTTTGTTCTGGGAATCTCCTTCCCATTTCAAAGGATTGGACCTCATGCAGCTATGTTTGTACAACATGACCCAAGCCCTCCGTTTGCAGGTTGCAGATGGACATTGGGGTCGGACTGAGTTAGACCAATCAGATTCTCTCTCTAGGATTTCAGAATCAGGACTAAGAGGTTCTCTTTCTGTATGAGTTATTCACTTGCACTGAACTTGTAAACTGGACCTAAGGGGCAGACAGCAGGAGAACTGCAGGGAAAGTGTCTTCAGAAGATAAGAATAAAGCTGACATGCAGAGAGAAGTGGCAGGCAAGGACCAGGTAGCCTCTGGGAGAAAGGGCCTCGGCTCCTCATTATTTTTCAGTTCCTGAGGGCTTTCCATTCCCAAGGTTCATCTTTATTTAATATCTCTAAATCCATACAATGCCTTCATACCAGGAAATGGTGCCTCTGGGAACAGTCTCTAAGACAAAGTAGGGAATTGGCTGAGACACAACAGCATGGCTATGAGGATTCCTCCTGCACTGGCCTGTACCTAGCAGTCTTTGGAAATGTGTTGGAAAAACATGACAGTATGCTTGGTAAGTCTCAGATATCATCAATATACGAGTCCAGGAAGAGATAAACTCTAATCCAGTCTTTTTACACTGAACATGTAGAAAATTAAGGCATTTACATAGAGAAGGCTGATGTGTAGATCAAGAAATGTATAATAAGAAAATTCTATGCTTTGCCCCTATAATCAGTAAAAGTAGCCAGACTAAGTGCTATAACAAATAACATCAACATTTCAGAATCTTAGCATACTAAAAGTTCATTCCCCACTCAAGCAAAAGTTCTGTTTGCCGCAAATAGGCAGCAACCTTGGACAAAGATCCTACCAACAATAACTCCCAGATACGAACTCAGTCAGTCAGTGGCTCCACTGGGCTCCAACCCTTTGACTCCTTTGTTGAATCCTCTCTATCCAGGTAAAAGGAGGAAAAGCAGCCATCTGCAAATTTGGAACCTTGCAAGTTGCAACACTGTGTGCTTCAGACTCCAAGAAAGAAGAGCTAAGGCTGAAAAGGATTTTGAGCTACAAAAGCCCCCATAAAACTCAACCCTGCAAAAAACTCAGCCCTGCAAAAATCAGATGCAGAGTGTAGCCATCCCATCTATTATTTCGGAAGACAATAAAGTGGCCAATTATAAGCTCAGAAGAAGGCATAAGGGCGAGAAAGAAACAACATAAATCAAGCTTGAGAAATTTATCTCGGAAGGAATTTGGCTGGTGGTCACTGGCACATGAAACCTACTGCAAGCCAGTAATTAGCAGCTTACTCAGTTTATAAGGGAATTGTACTAACCAAAAGCAAATCCCGAACTTAATACATCTTTATCTGTAGCAGACTTAATATAAATCTCGGGTTCTCAGATTTGCACTGGGAGGAAATGGGCTCCCAGAACTGTGTGGCTGCTAAGGAGAGAGTAGTCCTCAATGTCCATTTCAAAGGTGGTAATGGAGGATAACTTAAAAAAAAGAAAGAAAGAAAGGAATCATCTCCTAGAAGGTAGAGCCTGCATCCATAGAGAACAAACAAGGCAGTTTCTCTAAAAGACCTGAAGCACACTCTGATCAGGGAATGTTCCTTATTCTTTGGGTAGGATTTTGCCGCTCGTGTGGGCTAATTATTGCCATATCTCTACCATTTCACCTGTTTCTGTATGGGAGTTTTGTTGCCATTATCTGTTACCCATTCCCAATTGTGTGGGGAGAAGGTGGAGCAGATAACTTGTCTTTTTAGATCTAAGGTCACCGGATAAATGTCACAGGACTTGGAGGACATGTAGTGAGCCAGTGGAACTTTGGATTGTCTTTCTGTACAGAACAAAAGCTGACATATATTTGGTCACCCAAAGAGAGGAGTGTAGTAGTTGCAAAGACCAACCTCCAGTTCACCGAATTAATGTCATTTGCCTCCAGGGCACACAAATTTTCTTTTCCTCTGTTGCAATTAAATGCAGTCAGGTGACTGAGTTCTGAATGGGAAGGGGCCTTGCATTTCGGGACCTTGGCCAGGCAAAGGCCTCATGATCAATCCTCTGTCTTTTTCTGCGTTTACTAATTGGAGGTAGAATGCCACAAAGTCCTCACAAGCACATTTTTTTAAAATTATATATATATACATATATATATATTTTACTTTTTTATAAACATATAATGTATTATTAGCCCCAGTGGTACAGGTCTGTGAATTGCCAGATTTACACACTTCACAGCACTCACCATAGCACATACCCTCCCCAATGTCCATAACCCCACCACCCTCTCCCGACTCCCCTCAGCCCAGCAACCCTCAGTTTGTTTTGTGAGATTAAGAGTCTCTTATCCCAAGCACATTTTTAAGATGGGACAGAGTCAGCCTAAATCCTCCAATGGCCATCCTCTCCACTGGTACCCAACTAGACTTTGTGAGTTAGAAATCTTTACTGCGCTAAACCAAGATTGGGGGAGGGCGGGGGTATCCATCAACATTTGGAATTACCTTTACTAATAAACCTCCTACTATACAAAAGCTTAACAAACTGATTAAGAAAATGTGGCTCCTGGCAATTACAACAGAAATAATGAAGAGAATCCAGCTGTGGGCTTCTCCAAAGATTGTAGGATACTTTATGCACAGCCCAGCTCCAGTGGAATGAAAATAACCTAAGTAAATCAAAACACACAAAAAATAAAGATCGAACCAAACACCTTAATCCCTAAAGATGGATGTAAATAGAGCCTCGGCTATCTCCAAGCCTATGCTCTCTAAGATGCCCTGAGGTTAAGGCCATTTAAAAGGGAATAATAGAGCTAGAGTTAGTATCCAGATTTGCTGCTAAGAAATTCAAGTGTCACCCTGCACGCGGCTCAAATCTACTTTTTAATTTAAATAGGCAAGGATGTTCCCAGGTCATGACTTTTCAAGAATTTTTGAAACATCTTCTAGTAAACCAAAGGCTCCAAAATGAAACTAAAATGTTAGAGGGGTTGTATATCATAAGCATAGCAGCGACAAAAGGGGGAGGCATGGGGAAACAAGGCAGTCAGTTACAGCCCCTCTGCAAACTCCAAGACTGGTTACAAAGCTATAAAGAAATATTCTGCTAAGGCCACATACCACCCCAAAAGACTATCATACCCAAAATTTTACTGGCAGTTCCCTGCATATCCTAAACAAGAAAAACCCACAAAATAGGGGGAAATGATGGTAAAATTTATAAAGCAATTAACATGTTTTTCAATAGTTGTTTTTTTTTTTAAATTTCCTTTCCTGTGTGCCTATATTCAGGGCCTGCTAATCTTTTAGGCACACACTGCATGAGCTATCCTGGAGATGTTGATTTTGCCCCTTTAGCTAAGTGAAACATTTTTATAATAGTTTTTTTCACATGCCCGCACCCCAAGCCCTGCTATAGGTCCCAAGTGGCAGTAGCCTTTGAGGACTTTCTGTGCACATACCACTGCCCGGACCTCTGGGTTGGCATGCAATAGAAAATGGTACAGTGCTTTTGCAGTGAGAGACATGCTTCAGAATATTTGTGTAGACAAGGAAAGAGGGGAAGTTATTTGTCTGCTGGTAGCAGAGGAATAAAACTGAGATACCTCAAACCCTATTTTCCAGCCCGGGACAGTTTTCTTCCTATGGGAATTGATCCTTTCCACCCACATAGGGGAGCCAAGCCTCTGGCAGTCTCTCTATACAATGCGACCTCGCACACACCCTGCTCAGTGTGTAACTGGTAGACCAGAAATGGGCACACCACTGAAAGTAAACCAATAAAATTACACAGCCTGGAAACTGGGAATTGAGATTCCAGGTCAGCCCAGCAGTCTGCTTGAACTGAAGTCGTACCCTAACAGCGGGAATGAGGCCATCATCAGCTGCTAGGATCACAGAGGAGTAGGGAAAGTTGGAACACCCTGGAACAGCTGGGTGGCCAGTCGGTTGGGCATGCAACTCTTGGTTTCCGCTCAGGCCCTGACCTTGGGGTAAGATCAAGCCCTCCACTGACCACAGTGCGGAGTCTGCGTGGGATTCTCTCTGCCCCTGCTGCTGGTGCTCACTCTCTCAAAATAAATAAATGAATCTTCTTAATAAAAGGACCACCCAGAGTGAAGAATGATATGGACATCCAGAGAAAATCAGAGGCAAGAGGCCATGAAACCCAGAAAGAATGAGACTGAACACATGGACTCCTGATTATGCCTGTGGCAGAGCAAATATACTCCCTAATCTTCAGTTGTGTGAAAGATCACTCCAGGTCTTCCCAGTAAATGGGGGTTTGTTGTCGGTTTGCTTTGACTTTTGTCTGTTTGCTTGTTTTGTTCTGTTGTTTTTGTTTGTTCCTTTTCTGCTTAAGCTCACTCAGGTTGGTTTTGTTTTGTAATTGCAGAAACCTAGGGCAGCAACTAGTCACTCCCTTTGAGGCCAACCTCTTTGTGCACTTAATTCCCTAGTTTTAGACTCACCTGATTCACTTGGCTCATTTTATACCTTGGCAGACTGTTAAGGGGCCAGTATGACCCCGGGACAGGTCTTATGATTGTTATTAAATAATTCTTGGTAATGCTCACCGGGATGTTTTATTCCTTCTTTTTTTCTTTTTTATTTCACTGCCTGCAAAATTTCTTTCCTGTTGTTTTATTGAAGTCAGATTTTAAATACGTAAGGATCTTCCTTTATATGCCTTTATAGCTGCTATCATGCTAATTCCACTTTTTTTTTTTTATCTGTTTCACATTTGGCATTATTTAAACAGAAGACACGTTATTCTATCTGATCAGAAAATTTTTGAGTTTGGGGTTTTTTCTTTTTATTTTTTCTTTTTTGTTTTGTTTTTTATCATTTGCTTTTGATGCACTGAATTCATCTTGTGCTTGGTTCAGGCTTACTACAGGGTTGAGTTGATATTTGTCCCAGGGTCTCCTACTATGCCTTACGTTCACTTTTCAGGCTTCCCACAAGGTCAGGTTAAGTTTATCCAATCACCTTGGCCATCCTACTTAGCAGCCACAATGACAAGAAAAGGCAGTATTGCTCAAGCCCAAGTAGAACATCACACTATTTTTTTTTAAATTTTCATATCTCAACAATTCCTCTAGTTTCCCTCCTCTGAATAAAAACCCAACTAACTAAAAGCATCCTACTTACCTTATTTAAAAACAAAAACAAAAACAAAAACAAAAAAAAAGTTCTGGAAGAAATGGCGCCAAGAAGAGGTACCTGGGTGGCTTAGTCGGTCAAGCATCTGGCTTCGGCTTAGGTCAGGACAAACTGAGCTCCAAATCATTGTGTTTCTCCCTCTCCCTCTGCCCCCCACTCTCCCGCTCATGCTCTCCCTGTCATTCTCTCAAATTAATTAATTAATTTTTTAAAAAGAAAGATATAGCACAAAGGATTATCTTCTAACAAGAAGTCTCTCTTTGTCTCTCCTCTTCATTCTTTTAAAAATTGCCTACTATTTTCCCACAGCTTTAGGGTGAATTATAATATAGCCATATGTAATATGCAATAATAAAGCTAGCTTTCAAGCTGTTCTATCCCCAAAATAAAGTGTTCAAACACCTGAAAATACTTAGCTTCTGGTAGATTATATGTGCATCAAGGCTAACTTTGTTTTCTGTAAGTCTTTGCTTTGGGCCTTCTACTCTTGCATACGTAAGTACAAGTCCATTCTCCGGTGAATGGAGAAACATCACACTTCACTGAGTACTTCTAGCCCCTTCGCTTGTGTTATAACATCCCCAGACTCTCTCCAAATAAGTTATTTTACTGGACATTGGCAAGTCAATAAGAAAAGATTGTGAAGACATTGCCTCTGCAGGTCGCATACCAATCTGCTATTCTAGACTTGGCTTAGAGAGGACAGCTCACCTGAGTCACTCTGCTCTGCCTGTCTCATCCTCTTTCTTAGACCAATAGTTTAACCCAGGCATGTTTTTTTTTTTGAGGTGATAAGGAGAACCACTTTGAGTCTGCTCAAGGCTTGGACCAGCACACTATCATTTTTGCCTTATTAGCCAAAGGGAATCACATGGCCAAATGCACATACCAAGGGTAAAGAAATGCACCCCACTTTTACATAAGGAACACCAAAACCGTATATTAACAGACTTAGATAGAAAGATTTAAAAAATCATACATCCAAATGGCCAACAGACGCATGAAAAAGTGCTCGACATCAGGGAATTACAAATTAAAACCACAGTGAGATACCACTTCACACCAGTCAGAATGGCTAAAATTTACCAGTCAGGAAATGACAGGTCTTGGTGAGGATGCGGAGAAAAAGGAACCCTCCTACACTGTTGGTGGGAATGCAAGCTGGTGAAGTCACTCTGGAAAATAGTATGGAGGCTCCTCAAAAAGTTAAAAATAGAGCTACCCTTAAAATCTTAAAAAAAAAAAAAAAAAATAGAGCTACCCTATGACCCAGCAATTGCACTACAGGGTATTTACCCTAAACATACAAATGTAGTAATCTGAAGGGGCACGTGCACCTGAATGTTTATAGCAGCAATGTCCACAATAGCCAAACTATGGAAAGAACCTAGATGTCCATCAACAGATAAATGGGTAAAGAACATGTGGTGAATATATATACAATGGAATACTATGCACCCATTTAAAAATAAACAAAAACAAAAAATAAAATCTTGCCATTTACAACAATGTAGATGGAACTAGAGGGTCTCTTGCTAAGTGAAATAAGTCAATCAGAGAAAGACAATCATCATATGATCTCACTGATATGAAGAATTTGAGAAACAAGACAGAGGATCATAGGAGAAAGGAGGGACAAATGAAACAAGATGAAACCAGAGAGGGAGACAAGCCATAAGAGACTCAATCTCAGGAAACAAACTGAGAATTGCTGGAGTGAAAGGTGTGGGAGGGATGGCTGGGTGATGGATATTGGGGAGGGTATGTGCTATGGTGAGCGCTGTGAACTGTGTAAGACTGATGATTCACAGACCTGTACCCCTGAAACAAATAATACATTATATGTTAATAAAAAATGAAAAATAAATTTTTAAAAATTAAAAAAATCAGGGGTCATAATGCAATCCACTAACAACAAACTAGGTTTCTATCACCATATTTGAAATGAAGAAATTGAATTAAATATTTTAGATCTTTTCCAGCTCTAACATTATTAGTTCTATATAAACTTTTTCTTTTTTTTTTTAAAGAGAAAGAGAGTACATGAGTGAGTGGGGTATTGAGGCAGAGGGAGAGGGAAAGAGAATCCCATGCAGGCTCCACACTCAGTGCAGAGGCCAACCTGAGGCTCAATCTCACAACCCTGAGATCTTGACCTGATTCAAAATCAAGAGTCAGATGCTTAACCACCTGAGCCATCCAAAAGCCCCTAAACTTTTCAATGTATTGCTTTGTAATTCCAAGTTATGTTTATTACTCTACTGACCATAGATATCTGTACAAATTGAATTTGTAATATATTACAGATGCTTCCATATATACAACGTACCCAATTGCTCTATTTTCAGGGAGAACCACAATTAAATTGCATTAGAAAATCTATTAACAATTGTCTTTTTGTTTTGTTTTTTACATACATATAATATACTTTAAACTAAGGAGAAAAAAGTGATTCTGTTTCCTTGGATATAATTCATATAACTTCATACTTTACCAATCTTCAGCAACGAATGTGGTCACATCAGGATTTTTACCAATTCACATTTTACTGATTCTCAAATCCACCTGTTGCTGTAGTTCCAACGTCTACACCCATACATCTACTGAATAATTTTTAAGAGTCTCCAGGTTGGGGGTACTGGGGTGGCTCAGTGGGTTGAGCCTCTGTCTTCGGCTCGGGTCATGATCTCGGGGTCCTGGGGTGGAGTCCCACATCGGGCTCTCTGCTTGGCAGGGAGCCTTCTTCCTCCTCTCTCTCTCTGCCTGCCTCTGCCTACTTGTGATCTCTCTCTGCTAAATAAATAAATAAAATCTTTAAAAGGGGGGGTCTCCAGGTTGTATGTGTACAGTGTGTACTTATAAATAAGTCCATTTATATTCTCCAGTTCCAGAATATTTACTGATACCTTGTCCCTGCAAATACACTTAAGGACAGCAACTTAAGTTTTTCTGACATCAAGTGAAATACACCCATTTGAAGTGTGTATTTCAATGAGTTTTGATAAGTTTATGCACCTGAGTAATCTTAACTATAAACTAGAGTATTCCCATCACCCTCAGAGAACTCCATGTACCCCTCTCTATCAATCCTTCTCCTTCTGTCCCAGTGCCAGGCAAACAATGACCTGTTTTCTTTCACTCTAGATTAAACTTGACTCTTTGGGAGGTTCATATAAATAAAATTTTGCATCAATCTTTATATTTGAGCAGGATCTTTTTCTGCATCTTCACAGGATTTGTTGTGATTCACTCATATATTTGTTTGTAACAGTGTGTTTATTCTTTTACACTGCTGAGTGTTATTCCATTGTATACATTCACAGCCGTTTGTTTATGCACTCAACTGCTGAAAAACATTTGAGATTTTTCCAATCAAGAGTATCATACACAAAGCTGTATCACATTTGTGTACAAGTTTTTCCATAGAATCTTGATACATTTTATACTTTAATCATTATACTATTATGTGATAGTTTAATTGTGGTTTTAATTTGCATTTTTCAGAAGGCTAATGATGTTAAGCAACTCTTCATGTGATTATTGGCCATGTGTATACATTTTAATGCCATGTACGTTCAACTTTTTGCCAATTTTTAATTATGTCATCTAACTATTGAGTAGTAAGAGATTTTCATGTACCCTGAACATGCACCTTTCATACATACATAAAAATATATATAAAATAAATATATAAATATATATTAATAAATATATAATATTTTACATAAATATATAAAATATTTCCCCCTGTCATTTTCTTAACGGTTTTTTGAGAGCAAAAGTTTTATATTATAGATACATACCTTTTATCAGTTTGTTCTCTTATGCTTTATGCTTTTATGTCCTGTTCCCAAAAAAATTGTGTCTATCTAAAGATCAAGAATAATTTTCCTTCCCTATTGGTTTCTGTTTTACACTTTTCAATTTTATGCTTAACTTTCTGATTCAGTTCCAGTTGATTTTTATGTGTAGTATGAGGTAAGGATCCAGGTTCCTTTTCTGCATATGGATAATCAACCAGCTGTTACCCCACAATTTGATTTAAAATATATATATATATATCATTCTTTCCTCGGTGCATTACTTTGACACATTGGTTAAAAAACATTAATTGACCATATATGCTTGAGTCTATCTCTGAACTATATTCTGTTCCATTCTTCTGAGTGTTTTTGTTTCAATTACTATATTATTATAGTTTTACAACAAATCTTGAAATTCATGTTCGTCGTATTTTTTTGACGCCATTTTTTTGGCTATTTCAGGTCCTTTGTTTTCCCATATAAATATAGAATCAGCTCATTAGTTTCTATAAATACCCCTAGAAATCTTGAGATTACATTGACTCTAGATCAATTTTTGGAGAACTTTTCAAACATTTAGTCTTTTGATTCATGAGTTCATAGAGTTCTCAATTTATTTTGATCTTTAACTTCTCTCAGCAATGTTTTATAGTTTTCAGCAAATAATTCTTGTACATATTGTCTTAAAATTACCTTTTTTATGCTTTCAATGTTATTACAAATATTGGTTTTGATTTTACTTCCAATTGTCCAGTGTTACTAAATAAAAATAAAGTTGGATTTGTATATATTGACCTATTGTCCTGTTACTTTAAATTGAGTTTTTTTGTTTTTTTTTTTAATTTATTTGACAGAGAGAGAGATCACAAGTAGGCAGAGAGGCAGGCAGAGAGAGAGGAAGAAGCAGGCTCCCTGCGGAGCAGAGAGCCCGACGCGGGGCTCGATCCCAGGACCCTGAGACCACGACCCGAGCCGAAGGCAGCGGCTCAATCCACTAATACAATAGCTTTGATGTATATTTCAGAGCATTTGCTAAATAACAACTATGTGATTTGCAAATTGACACTTTGATTCTTCCTATCCAATCTAAATGTCTTTTATTTCTTTTTTGTACTTTATTGCTGAGATGTTGCATAATAGTGATGAGATGAGAAAGAACAATTTGTCTTCTGCCGAACTTTAGAGCCAACATTCAATCTCATGATTAAATATGGCATTGGTGCTATATTTTTCTATAGATTATCTTTATCGGATTAAGGAAGTTCTCTTTTGTTTCTAATTTGGTGGTAGTTTTCCTCATGGATCATTGTTGAATTTTTGTCAAATGCTTTTTCTGTCTCTATTTAGACAACTATATAGATTTTCTCCTTTACTCTTTTACATGGTGAAATATATTTCCAAATACAAAACCAACCTTGCATTTTTGGTATATACACTACTTAGTCATATACCTTATGTTTAACCTTTTTTTACATATCATTGGATCTGATTTGTTAGTATTTAATAGATTTTTTTTGAGAAATACATTTTTGAGAAATCTTGGTATATAGTTATCTTTTTTGGTAATGTCTTTGGCAGATTTTTCAATTTCTGCCCTCATACAATAAACTAGCAAGAATTCCTTCCTACTCCTTTTTCTGAAAGAGTTTGGTAGACTTAGTATTATTGTTCTTTTCTTAAATTATCAGTAAAATTCACCAGCAAATGCATTTGGGCCTGGAGTTGTCTTTATGAGAAGATTTTACTTATTAACTCAAGTTCTTTAACAGATACAAAGCTTTTTAGAATTTTAAATTTCTTCTTTTTATGATGTAATGTTGAATCACTAAATTATACCTAAACTAGATTTTTTATTTCTTTTTTATTCCATTTTGGTAATTTGTGTCTGCCCATTTCATGTAGGTAGTACAATAGTACAATTTATTAATATATAATTTCTCATAATAGTTCCTTATTATCCCTTGCATGTCTTTTGAATCTGTGTAGATGTCCATCTTTCATTCATTATATTGGTAATTTGTGTCTTTTCTCTTGATTAATCTAGTTAGAAATTTTTCGATTTTATTGTTTATTCAAAGAATAAGCTCTTAATTTTACTGAGTTTTTTCATTTTCTCTCTCACTGATTTTTTAATATAGCCATCCTTTTCTTTAATTTGGATTTATTTTTTCTTTCTTTTCTTGCTTCTTAAGGTGGAAGTGCAGATCACTGATTTTAGATCTTGCTTCTATCCTACTGCATTTAATGCCATAAATTTTTCTCTATAAACTGCCTAACTGAATCTTATAATTTTGTTATATTTTGCTTTTATTCATTTCTAAATATTTTCTAATTTCCCTTCTGATTTCTTCTTTGACCTATGAATTTAGTATGCTGTTTAATTTCCAGATATTTGAAGTTTTCCTAAATATCTTATCATGCTTTATTCCTAATTTAATTATGTTGTAGACAGCAAATATACTTCAAATGAGTTCAGTCCTCTAAATTTATCAAGACTTGATGATTTGTAGCAGTGTATGGTCTAGCTTTGAGAATGTTTTTATGTACACTAGAAATGAATGTACAATCTTCATTTGCTAGGTGGAATATTCTATAATGTTACTCAGGTCAAGCTGGTTGACATTGTTGTTCCAGTCTTCAATATCCTTACTGATTTTCTGTCTACCTGCCCTATTGATTATTGAGTGAAAAATGTACTCTCCAAATATAATTGTAAGCTCGGCTAGTTCTCCATTCACTTATCAGTATTTGATTCATGCATTTCAAACCTCTATTGTTAATTACACACACACCTAGAACTGCTAAGTCTAACTAGTGAATTGATTAAATTGAATTTATTCCTGGTCTGAAGTCAATATTTTTAGGATTATTTGATTTACATGGTGCATCTCTAATTTTAACATTTCTTTATATATTAAGAGAGTTTTCTGAGGACAGTGTATAGTTTGTCCTTTATAATCCCATTTAACAATCCCATGCTTTTAATTAGAATGTTTAAACTATCAAAATCCAATGCAATTACTGGTGTTATTGGGTTTAAGTCTACATCATGCTATTCAGTACTTTTACAGGGTAGCAAATTCTAGGTTGACTACTTTGGTTGTTGTTCTTTATTTATGTACTTTACATAAATTTCTGTTTCATTGTTCTTTCTCTTGCATTGTTTCTGATGAAAAGTTTATAGTTCTTTTGTTTTTATTCTCCTATACACAGTGCATTTTTTTCTACGTATTTTTTATGAAATTCTATTTATCACTGTTTTTTCTCAATTTTCATTATAAGGTGCCCTATGTGTTTTTCTTTGTTTTAATCCTGCTTGGAGAGTTTTTGGATCTGCATTTAAGTTCATCAAATTTGAAATAACTTCACTATTATTTCTTTAAATCTTTTTTCTGACACTCTCCCTTGTGGACTCTTATTATACACATGTTAAAATACTGGATATCATCACACAATTCACCGATTTTATGTTCATTATTTTTCAGAATTTATTTTCACTATGTGTGATATGGCATAGTTTTTGTACTTCTTGTTGTTATGATTTCAGGGTATTGATTTTCTTTTGAAGTTTCTAATCTTCTGCTAATGCCAACAGTGACTATTTCATTTCAGATATTAGATTTTCCCTAGAAGTTCTATTTTGTTCTTTTTGTGTCTTCCCTTTCTTACCTCACTATCTTCATATTTTCTTCTATGAAGTTGAACATATGTATAATAACATATTAGTCAGCCTCTCACTTTCACTTGTGGACTTTTTCTACACACTGATCTTTCTTAATTTTATGTCAAAATTTCTTGTTTATTGGCATATCTAATATTTTTTAATTGAAAGCCAAACACTTTGAACTTTAAGTTATTGCCTAGTCATTGCTTAGTTACTTTCCATGGTCTGGTAGTCAGTTCTGGTGGTCAGTTAAACTCTTTAAACTGTCATTAACCTTAACTTTGTTAGAGTACTTACAGAGTAGCTTATACTCCAGGTAAAGCTTAGCCCTATTTCTAATTATTTCATAATTTCTTTTGGGTGTCTAATGAATGACGTGAGTGGTCAGTGAGGACTCTCAACTCTGGCTAACAAAGATTTAAACATCTTCCAACCCCGTTGTACAAGGTCTACAAACCATGAAGCTCAGAGCTCACACATGCTTCTTTGTCAATGCTTGACTTAATATTCAAAAGAGAACCAATAGGACATCTAAGCAAATTTTTAAAGTTTTTTTTTTTCTGTATGAACTCCCTATTTTAAAAATCTACCCCCACAAATCTCAACTATGATCTGCTTAGGACCTTCTCCTTGCTCTGAGGTTTGGAATATGCTTCCAAGGAGAAAGCCAAAGTGATTGTCAGGCTAACCTTGTTTTCTTACCCTTTCTCAAGTATCACAGTACCATACTGTCTATTTTCCAAAGTATATGAAAACCATTATTTTGTATAGATTTTCTTATTATCTAGTTTCTTAGGAAAAATTAAATGCCCCTATTATTTTCATTGTTAGCCAAAAGCAAAAAAATATCTCACCATTATAACTTTATCTGAGCAATAACTAAAGCAGTATACACAGGGAACGTTTTGAAAAAGGACATTGTTATTTATTAACACCAAGCACAAAAAACAGTAACAGTTTTGGAATTATCCCAACACAAAAGCCAATGAATATAATATATCTTATAAACCTAATTTACAGTTAAATAAAAACTTGACAAAAGAACAGTATGGTTCAGTAAAGAGAATTTTTTTTTAATATTTTATTTATTTGACAGAAATCACAACTAGGCAGAGAGGCAGGCAGAGAGAGAGGAGGAAGCAGACTCCCTGCAGAGCAGAGAGCCCTGTGCGGGGCTCGATCCCAGGACCCTGGGATCATGACCTGAGCCGAAGGCAGAGGCTTTAACCCACTGAGCCACCCAGGTGTCCAGTAAAGAGAATTTGAAGAAAACTTTAAGATCATTTCTCTGATTCAAAACTGTATGCCAACAATTTGGAAAGACAGTTCTTAATGCAGATGATTCCAGAGAAGCATGGTGTTAAGTGTACGCAAACAGTCATTCACTGCTCAAAGTACTGTTCCATAATATTACACAGATAAGTGGCTGAACAAATGATATAAACCATCGGTATCCAGCTCTGTTTAAGGTTTAAGAAAAGGATTTGGGTAATAGGGAAGTGGGATATATAACATTTCAAGAGAGAACATCTAGTCTAAGATGAGTTGAACATATATATATATATTTGTATATATAGAACATCTATTCTGAGTTGAACTTATATATATATGTATATATTTACATAGTTTTATACATATATATATTTATTTAAATATATAAAACTACTCAATAATCCCAAGATACTGTGAGAGTGGATTATAGTTGTGGGAGTGGACAAGGAAGAAAGAATCCCATGAGGAAAGCTAGATTAAGATCATACTTTGAGAGGTTTAATTCACCATTCCAGAAAAGCAGAAGAAATTTTAATATAACTGATCCATTTTGTCAAATGTATAAAGGAAGATGTGTGCTCTAAAACAAAGAACTCAAAATCAGTTATTAGGTAAGAAAACAAGATGAAGCAGTTATCAACTTAGCAAATAGTCTTTCATTGAGCAAGGTAATTCAAAGGATAATAATGCAAATGCACACTTAACCTAGAATAGAAGCTTAGAAGAGGAGAGAATATACACTGAAATTTGATGTGAAGGACATCTTGAGAAAAATCACAGAAAAAAAATGAATAGTGAGAAAGACGAAATTGGAAGAAATATGATGGAATGGAGGGCAAAGAAATATGAGCTAACATACAGCTATTTCATATGTCTAAATGAGAGATGTAAACAAATGAAACAAAATGTATTTCTAAAAAGGAAAACCTACAGAAAATTAAAGAAGACCTGAGTTTGCAAATGAATAGACCCTCCTCATCAGAGAAAGAAAAGAGTAACAAAAAAACAAGATAAATCTTGATAAGGATAGTCTTTAACTTCAAGGATCAAGAAGAAAATCTTAACCTAGATAGGAAAAAAGGAAGAGCTCATCAACCAGTAAGAAGAAAAATAGGACTTGCCGGTACATTCTCATCAACTTCTAATGACAACGTACCAAGTTCTACAAAATTCTGAGGGGAAAAATTCTGGACAAATTACATATTTAACCATTGCAGTTATTGATCACATATGAAGGGATTCTCAAATATTCAGGGAATATAGAAATTGATAAATGATAAATAGATAAGTAAGTAGGTAGACAGATAATTCTTGGGCAAATTTAGTCCAATCCAGGCAACAAGCATATTCAAGTACAGAAGTAAAAATGAAGGATTTATGGTATGAGCAGACCAGTGGGAAACAGGGAATAAATATAAACATAAATTTACCTTAAATATTGGTAGTGTTCATTTTTACCACACTATTACCATATATATCACTATACACCACTGCAAAAAAGAATAGTATGAAGAAAGAATTAAAGTAATAACAGTAATAAAATTGAATAATAGATGGGCACCAAAGTCTAAGATCATTTTGCCAGAAAAGAAAAGAAGTGGAGAATTTCATCATCTTTGCAGATGATGAAGGAATTCAGTGTCTACTGTTTAATTTCAAAGTTCATAGTTTAGGAAATTATAAAACGTGTAATTATTATTTAAGGTTATATAAGTAATAATTAGTTTATCTAAAACATGCAGCATACCTAAAAATTACTGAGAGTGATAGGTAGGGATTGGGGAACAGACCATATAGCAAAATTAAAAAACAAGGAAACCAACAAAGCAGCCTGGAGCAAAGATAAGATGGAAAATATCAAACTTATCTATTATGAAAATAACATTATGACAATAAACATCAATGAGATTGATTTCCATAGTAGTGATTAATCTAGCAACAATTTGAGATCCTCGTATGTGCCAAACACTAGAAATAGGAAGATAAACAACATAGACCCAGGTCACACCTTAATTCAGTTTGCCATATAGTGGAAGAGTGGATGAATAATACAAGTCTTATGAGTACTATGAAAGAGAAATATAGAATGCTAAGAGTATGTAACAGTACGAGAACTAAATTTGTCTCAGGAATTAGGAAATGCTTCTGAAGAAGTAGCATTTAAACACAGACTTGAAAATGAGTAAGATTACCTGGGCCATAAGGAGGAAGAGGGTTCAAAGGCATTCCAGAGAGATACTAGAACAAACAAAAATACTCTTCCGGAAGAATACAGTGAGATTAAGGAAATTGGAAAAATTGAGTATGTCCCAACCCAGGCAAATGAGAAGGAACATTTATATTGTAAATCTGACAAGGTAAGGAGGTGGACCAACTTAAAACTTTTGAATGCAGGGGCATCTGGATAGCTCAGTTGGTTAAGCATCTGACACTTCGTTTCAGCTCAGGTTGTGATCTCAGGGTCTTGAGACCAAATCCTGCATCGTGCTCCCTTAGCATGATGTCTAAGCATGAAGTCTAAGACCCTTTCTCCCTCTCCCTCTGTCTCTCCACCCCACACACTCTCCCTCTCTCTCTTGGATAAATAAATAAATCTTTAAAAAACAAAATAAAACTTTTGGATGTAAATTTTAAAACAGTAAGAAGAATAAAAAGATTTTAAGCAAGAGTTTGGCCAATCAAATTTGCATTATTTTTTGTGGAGGAGTGTTCTAGGCGTTATAGAATGGTTAGGAGTATCCCTGACTTGTACCTACTGGATGCTAGTAGCACCATTCCCTCTAGTTGTGAATAGTTGTGATCAATAAAATGACAAACAAATGTCCTTTGGATGACAAAATTACCCCATCTGAGAATCACTGGATTTGGGGGAATCAAGGGAAGGTAGGAAAGCTGGATAGTTGGCCGTTGGATGTACCAGACAATAGTTAATGTTTACTTACACTAGAGGGTGGATATATAAATGGGGAGAAGTGAATAAATGTCAATGCTTGAGGAGCAGAATTGATCTTAATACACTGAATATTGAAGTCAGGAAGAAAAATTAACCAGCCATTAGACCTGGATGTGTTGCTTGAACTAGATAAACACTGAAATGGAGAATATATGACAATAAGAAATATGATAGAAGATTTGAGTTTTGCTTTGGATTTGTTGACTCTAAAGTATCTATGAAATAGTCAAGGATTAATACGTGTAATTGAAAATTATCTCTGAATTGTAGAATTGGTGTGCTGATTTTCTTAATCCCATTTTCTCTATTGTTTTACTTATTAAAAGCATTCATTTTTATGCTGAGCGAAATAAGTCAAGCAGAGAGAGTCAAGTATCATATGCTCTCACTTATTTGTGGAGCATAACAAAGAACATGGAGGACATGGGGAGATGGAGAGGAGAAGGAAGTTGAGGGAAATTGGAAGGGCAGGCGAACCATAAGAGACTATGGACTCTGAAAAACAACCTGAGGGTTTTGAAGGGGCAGGGGGTGGGAGGTTGGGGAACCAGATGGTGGGTAATAGGGAGGGCACGTACTACATGGAGCACTGGGTGTGGTGCAAAAACAATGAATACTGTTACGCTGAAAATAAATTTTTAAAAAAATGGAAAAAAAGGAATTCATTTTATGAGTATGCATGATTCGTATAATCAGAAAGACATTACAACCTTTTCCACTTTGAAAAGTTAGTATGTAATATATAATTAGTATCATAAATAATACATATGGAGATATATTCTCCTTATCTTCTATTATTTGATATTGTTTATTGGATATTAACATACCTTTTATGTCTCAGATGTTACATACAATATGTATCAAATATATGTCTGTTATCTGTTTTCTTTTTTCTGGAAAGCTAAAGATGTATATAATTAATGCTAATATTAATGGTCATATAGTGAAGAAATATACTTGAACTTAGTGAAGAAATATACTTGAACTTATTATTTGAATAATATAAATGCCTAAAAAGGTTGAGTTGATTTTACCTTTTATATTTTTTGTCAATTCATCAAAATTAGGTATAAATTTTCATCTTTTGACCTACCTGACAATATGGATAGAAAATCTAATCTATTTATTTCTGTGATGAACTGGAGAACTGCTCATTTATCATATTTTTTAAGAAAAAAAAAGGAATGGTAGAAAATAGAATTTACCTATGATTCATGGAGGTATACAGTGCTACAATACCATGTTTCCAATTTTGCATACACTAAGTGAATTCCAGGAATAGGAAAGAAAAAAACTCACACGTCAGCAATTCAAGTCCTTGCAAATTTTATGCTCTGTGAGTACCAAGAATCTCTGGTCAAAAAAAAAAAAAGTCCCTATTTTTTTCTTGACTTCCTTTATTTTCACACTGGACTTAAGTAGGTAGTAAATATTTCTGACAAGTACTTGGTTGGCAAATACTTTGTAGATTTTTCCATTATCTTTTCCTCCGGGGAGTAGATGGGCTCTTTCAGGTTACCAGGGTCTGCTGCACTGACAACATAATTAATGAAAAGTCACTGAATTGGGCAAATGTCCAAAGAGGCCAAAAAGCCAACAGTCCCCACCCGCAATTCAGCATTATTTCCTGAGACTTTCCCTTTCTAATTGTGATATAATTCAGGTTGGCACCTGGAGAAGTGGTTTTACCACCGATGCTACTTTCCTAGAAATAAGCATTACATGTCCTTGGTCACCTCATAGCAGTTTCTTACGATGCAATTTGATTTCAACTAGAATAATACTGTTTCGGCAACGCTGAAGACAGCATCATTACTTTGGCTAGCTCTAAATGTGAATGCACGCAAGACACATATGTGTTTTATTAGGCATGTCCTTTGGTCAAGCCTCAGTGCAGATACATTTTCAACTTGTACACAATTAGATGCTGAGCTTTATTAAATGCCAAGAGAGTTACTGGGGAGATGGCTTACTCTGCCAAATTTTTACACCTCTGAACTAAAAATTTAAGGACTTCGCAACAACTGTGACAGATTTACCCTTAACTGTTTAATGTAATATGTAAATGTAACAAACCTCTAAATCAGTAGGTGCACGTAAATACACAACAAAATAAAACCTTTTAAGAAATGATGGCCTCCAAATTTTCAGACACCCTTCAGATATATTTTTAAAATTCTTCAGATACATTAATTCAGAAAGATACTCAAGTATTCCAATTCTATAGTGATTTTGGGGGGTGAAAAGGAAAAAAAGATGGAAAAAAATGAAAGAAGGAAGAAAAGAAAAAAGGAAGAAAAGAAAAGCTATCAGCACACAAAAAATACCTGATTTATTTTAATTTAATGAGAGAAAAAAGAGAAGATGTTAACAATACATCAGATATGGTAACATGTTCTTAGCCCCATGGAAAGGACATAGAAATATTTACTTATGATGTGGAAATGGAAAAATTTAGGTATAAGAAATTAGGTTCTTTTTTAGGATTAATAACATTAAAGATCCTTTGATCATTCAGATGACAGGACTGGATTTACTATAATTTCCTGAATAAACATAAAGCTAGAATACTGGCAAGGGCCTTGTGCTATTTCTTCTTATTTCTCCATCACTAAGCAGGACCCATCATATCCGTTCATTGACTCAACAAATATTTATTGAGCTACAACATGTAAGACACAATGCTAGCTTATGGGCATTTAACCTGGAAACTCCTCCATAGAACTTAAATTCTAACAGGAGAGACAAACACTGAAGAAGACAGTGGCCTATATAAGATGAAAGAGATACTCTTAATCTCACAAAACAAACTGGGGGTTGCTGGGGGGAGGTGGGGTTGGGGGGCGGTTATGGACATTGGGGAGGGTATGTGCTATCGTGAGTGCTGTGAAATGTGTAAACCTGGCGATTCACAGCCCTGTACCCCTGGGGATAAAAATACATTATATGTTTATAAAAAAAAAAAATGGAGGGGGAGGCGAACCATAAGAGACTATGGACTCTGAAAAACAACCTGAGGGTTTTGAAGGGTCAGGGGTGGGAGGTTGGGGGAACAGGTGGTGGGTAATAGGGAGGGCACGTATTGCATGGAGCACTGGGTGTTGTGCAAAAACAATGAATACTGTTACGCTGAAAAAATAAATAAATTAAAAAAAAAAAAGATGAAAGAGATACTAAAATGGATGACCTAGAAAGTTGCATGAGGCTTTGCAACATTAACCCTTGTATGGTAGAGTCTGGGCTATAGTAGGTGCTGAAGAAATACTTAAGTATATAAATGATTGGCTGAGTAATCATGTGAAAGTCCTAAGTGACTTCTTATTCCTCTTCTCTTGGCCTGTTATGCTCTAAATGTCACAAACAAATTTTCTATTAGTCTCATTTAGCACTTAAAAATCTCCTTGCTAGATCATTCATTCCTAAAGAATGTGCCAGAGAGAACTCATTCTCTGCTGTTAACTTATTAAGGCTATTAATGAATAATCATACTTAGTCTTACAAATGAGTTAGCAATAATCATAAAAGTAAGAATCTCAGTACCAAAAAACAAAAACAAAAACAAAAAAACAACCATGAACAGATGACTGTGGAAAGACTTGAGTATGGCAGTGTTATAGTAATGGAAAAAGGCCTTCAGCCCAAAATGTACTTCTTCCATGGCTAACACTACTTAAGGAATTAAGATTTTAAGTTATCATTAAAAAATACTGGAACAAACCATTGGTTCATTTTAATATCACTCTAAATGAAAAGTCAGTAAATAAGAGTTAAGATGTAGAAAATACATGCACAAAACCATTTAAACCATATACTCATATTGTGTTATTTTTCCCTTACATTTATATACCAAGCAACACATTATTATTAAAAGCTATGAGCTCTAAGAAATTTACATAAGGTCTCCATATGTATAGGCAAGATCTAAAATTGTAGCCATACTCAATTGCCTCATCACTTTATAAAAATTTTGATTGTCTTCAACTTTGTCAATGTTAATTTTTATTGGGAAAACCAACTCAAGTATCTCCTACCTGTGTTCATTTTGATCCCTACAGCAAAAAATCATTAAATTAGATTTTCACTATTATTTCCATTCAAACAGATCATTTTTAAGTAGTACAAAGGAACATCAAATAACCCTTAGAGATTTTGAGTGAAAATTCTGTCTTTAGACTACAGCTTACCAACACTGGGTAAGATTATAGCAATTTAGTTCTGCCGTGGTTCTGCAGCCACATTAATAAATTAAAATCAAGAATGAACAAGTCCACATTTTTCTATTTGCCACTTTCAGTATTATTCAAAACACACAAAAGGCAAAGTCTATACCAATCAGTATCACTGTACAAGAGGTGTTTAATGAAGGAGTTAGAAGGGAAAAGGAAATTATTGGGTTTAAGGATATAAAAGCACATTCTGAGCCTTGTTCAAAAATGTTTGTGAAATAAGTGAGATTGCTTTTTAATTGGAAATTTTAAAAGTAATAGATAAAATGGATTTAACTGTATTAGACATTGAAACTCTAACAACAAAATGAATGGTAGGTTTAGTTGACCTCAATTTAGAAATTAAATTAAAAAATCAACACAATCATCCTTATTTGGCAATGTGTTGAAAAGTTGATTATCATTATTATTATTATTACTATTATTTTGCTTTGAACTTTTCAGCCAGTTGCTCTTGTTTCATATGAGGCACAGCTTTTAATTCTAGAAACTGAATAGCTAGTTCAAAGTGATTGTTAGTTTTCTAAAAGAGAACTAATTAATTAAGTCATTGTTTTTTTCCCACTCAACGGGTAAACTAATTAACAAATAAGACAAAAGTTAGACAGAATGAACAGTTTAAAAAATCATCTATATTACTGATAAAACTAGTATCAATTAACATGGCTTTGAAAGGGAACTACAACAGCTTCCTCAAGGATGCCCAGAGTTGGTCAACTCACCCACTTGCTCAGAGGCTGAACTTGGCAGAACTCCCCACGAGGAGCCTTCCCCTCTCAAACTGATGTTAAGTCAGAAGTCAGAAAGCCTGTTTTTCACAGACAGCTTGACCCTAAAGAGAAGGTAAGGAAAGGCTAAGAAATGACTCCCAGTTCTTCTGTCAAAATCAACAGCAAGGGAACTCACTCTCCCTCTCTGGAGAGAAGTAAATGTTAGGATTCTAGGTTAAGAGTGTTTAGATAAAAGATACCCTCCTACCTAGAAACAGTCACGGAAGTCTCTCATTCCCACCTGAAAGTTATATAAGGAAACAAAAGTTCATAAAGGAATTTAAAAACTCTAGAGTTCCACATTTACACAGGATGAAAGCGTCAAGTGTTTAGAGAGAATTTACCTTTTTCCTAAAGAAAATCTACTGTAAGAGTTCAGAAACCAAATAGATATTATTGAATAACTTTAATTAAAATATTATAGGCAAATTACTCATTAGTCCAAGTTTTAAGGTCACGTGTTTGTTAATATCTGATACAATAAGCATATTTTCAGACTCAATAGCTTGATGTTGAAATATCTTGAAGACTATGCAATTATGTCGTATCCTTACTTTTTTCCTCTTAATCCTATGCTCAATAACTGCATCTATGATATGGAAATTTGTTTACTACGAGGTTAAAAATATTGATGGGTGATATTGTTATTTTGAGATTTTTTTTAGGTTGATTTACAATTTTTGTTCTACTGCATTTCCCCCTTTCTCCTCACCATGCGTACTTCACCTGACTTCTTTCCTGTTTCAAACAACAAGCCAGCTCAGGGGAAGTAAGGTATGTGAAAGACCTGAAAAGATGACTCTTGCAAGTCTTTCTCACTCTTTTTTTTTTTTTTCCAAAAACTTAAGCCCTTAGAAAATTTAGCAAGGTTTTTGAAAAAGAAAAAAAAAAAGGCAGATTGAAAGTAGAGGCAGATTGATTAGAAGAACTGGCGGGAGAAGATTCCTTTAGACATGTTTTCAATGCCCACACTAAAACTATACATTTCATTCACTTTTGGGAAGGGAAGAAGGAGAGAGGTCTATTGTAGTGAACCCCTTGGCTTGGTGCAGACAAGCCCCCAGAGAGGAGTGTCTTTCTGGGTCACAGGCACAAAGCCACAGACAGCCATTCACCTAAGAATCCTGGGTGTCTCAGGGTAACTTATGAGCTATGACTTGGTGACCTTCTCTGAAAGATCTAATACTATGAAGCCCCAGACCCTGAGAAAGAACTACTGAGATTACATTTCCTGTCCTCTGGATAAAATAGTGGGCTTGGTGTAGAAATAATTGATTTGTGGAAAATCAAAACGTGCGTTGTTTCTTGCCTGCTTGAATGTGTAGAGTGACATTCATGCCCTTACAAAATTCCAAGTGCTCATTCTTCATTATTATGCCAGGCAATATTCAATTTGTAGAAATTTAGCTAAGAATTTATGTGGACAATCAACAGAAAGAGTTTATTTATGTAACAGCATAAGAGAGAGAGCAGCGTATAAAGAATCAGTAAAGTGTTTGAGTCACATCACAGCTATTGACTGTATCACTTGACTATATCACTTTGGGTAAATCATATCTTCTTGTATCTAGTAATTCTTGGAAAACTATCCTAATGGTTTGTTTTGAGGAAGAAGAACAGGGTAGTTTGTAGTTTGTTCGGTAGTTTGTAATCCATACTATTTCCAGATATTATTGCAACGACTAAACGGGAGGATAGACAAGACCACTAGATGGTCTACAGTTATAATCAAAAGTAGATAAAAGAGACATTCTTAGATGAGAAATATATAATTTTATGTGCCTTAATTCAAGGTTATTGGCCTTTTACTTTATTTTTTTTAAGATTTTATTTATTTATTTGACAGAGATCACAAGTAGGCAGAGAGGCAGGCAGAGGCGGGTGGAGCAGGCTCCCTGCTGAGCGGAGAGCCTGATGTGGGGCTCGATCCCAGGATCATGGGATCATGACCTGAGCCAAAGGCAGAGGCTTTAACCCACTGTGCCACTCAGGTGCCCCTGACCTTTCACTTTAAAAATAAACTGTTTTCGGGGCGCCTGGGTGGCTCAGTGTTATGCTGAAAAAAATAAATAAAATGGGAAAAAAATAAAATAAAATAAATAAATAAATAAACTGTTTTCACTGTATTTTGATAGTCAGGCATATACTTTATCCCATTCAGACAGAAAGGGATAAATGTACCATACTAGAAAATATAGACAATGAAACTTCTTGAAGATCAATCAGTGATTACTGCTTGGGAATAACTGATGCCCAGAACAGGTACCTTTTTGCTTTAATCTGAGCTTTAATTTCCACATCTATCATCTGAGAATAATAATGTTAATGACAGCAGAGATGAGAAAAGAAAGCGATTTTCGCAAGATGTTATTGGAATTGAGAACAGAAGCACTTAGCTCTACTGTGATGGTCAGGGAAGGCCTCAGAAAGGAGTAAGTCTTACAAGTGGATAAGAGGAAGGGTAGCAGAGGAGACAGGATGTACAGCATCTCAGGCAAGAGAGAACATATTAAAAGGAGATCCTAGTGATCCGGAGTGGTTAGAGTTCAGGGTAAATATGGTGGAATGCTGGGAGGTGAGTCAGGAATGATGGCTGGGCATAAAAATAATGTCTCTTCTATGACATATTCAATAGCTTATATTGGTTCTGTAGACAGTAGCATTCTGAGGTATTTTTTAAGCAGAATTTATAATATTGATTACACAGAAGTTTTCTAAGAAACTGAACAAATACATGATCTAAAGTTTTTTATGCTACTTTGCGCTACTTTGTGCTCTGCTTAAGTTCAGCTATAAAATCCAGGACAACCCAAACTTGGGAATTAGTTCCCACCCTGGCAGAAACCTAAACGTACCACAGTGAGACAGTTCTTTAGTCAATGTATGAATCCATTTTGTTAAATTTATAAGCTACACAACTTGCCTTTATTCCTTAATCACTGTTTTCAATTTTTAGTGGATCTATAATTGATAATCCAATGTGTCAAGCTCATTTTCAGCTTCAGTGCCTGCCTGGTCCTCCAAGACCCATCTGTTCTGACTCATTGCCCGATTCTGATATTTTACTCTCTTCCTTGGTGGTTCATCTGATTCTAGCAACCTGCTTCTGATTTGACTATTTTCTAAGCATAAATAGTTCTTGAATTTATCACCTACTTAAATCTACAGTCCACATTTTGCCTTAAGCTTCTTATTCAAAGAACATTTCTTGAATTTCAAGCCTATCATGTCCCCGGATCCTTGTGGAATGAGCAGTCTTATCAAACTGCCTCCTTCCATTAACAAGGCCCCAATGTTTCTGCTCTTTTAGTCACATAGGTCAAAGGAAGAAAATGTCAAAAATCAGACCAAATATCAATACCAAATCCTGCTTGAGTTTATGCTGAAGACAGAAATTAGAGAGCCTTGATCAAAAGTAGTGCCAAAATATACTCCTTTTCTGACAGTTCTAAGTAATCTTGCAATCCGCAGCAGGCCAGCTATATTGTGTGCAAGGTCATCCTGTATCTCCTTCCACATTTTTATTTGACAGGAAGAATATGCGTCATATCACCTTCTCTGGGCCGTCACAGAATTCATGTTACTATTAGCCAGTACCAATAAGTCTGCTGCCAAAAAAAGCATGGTGGGATGGGAGCCGCCTGAAGCGGCCTGGGTGTGTGACTGTCTCTGAACCTTGTCATCACTTATTAATCATCATGTGCTGTTTGAAACACATTGGCCTTCTACCAAGTCTCAGCAACCAGTACTAAGAGAGGTGAAATACACCATCTCTCTCTTCCCCCCACCCCTTAATTTTGTTTCATAGTATCAAAATCAATTCAAATGAATCTTGCTTCCTCCCCGCAACAGGATGGAGCTCAATTCAAGTTTTAGATTTCCACTTAAAAATATGATATTCCAGGGGTGCCTGGGTGGCTCAGTGGTTTAAGCCGCTGCCTTTGGCTCAGGTCATGATCTCAGGGTCCTGGGATCGAGTCCCACCTCAGGCTCTCTGCTCTGAAGGGAGCCTGCTTCCCTCTCACTCTCTCTGCCTGCCTCTCTGCCTACTTGTGATCTCTCTCTGATAAATAAATAAAATCTTTAAAAAAATATATGATATTCCTTCTTAAAAGAATGCTTTACTTCTATTATTAACAGATGACACGTTTGCTTACAAAATCTAGAGAGCAATATTTTAGCTGAGAAGTTGTTTTTTTTTTTAATTTAAAAAGTAACAAAGCAGCAAGGGAAATATCTATCAAAATGAAAAATTCACATATACTTTGATCTGGAAATCCTATATCTAAAAATATATACTAGAGTTATACCTGCAAATATACAAAATAACTTGTGTAACAATATTTCTTGTTGCATTGTTTGCAACAGCAACAACAAAATTATCTAAATCTCACTAACAAGAGTTTGGTTAAAAGAGATTGTGTTGCATTCATAAATGGAATAAAATGTAATTGAAACAATGGAACAGCACTCTGTGTACTATTCGGAGATATTGCCAAGGTATTTGTTAAGGATTTGTTAAGGAAATCAATCCTCATTATTCACAGATTCTGCATTTGCAGATTCATTTACTCAGTAAAATCTCTTTGTGACCCCAAAATCAATGTCCACAGGACTTTTGCATTCATTTCTGCATATGCACAGAGCAGCAGAGTATTTGAGTCACCTACCGCGCACGTTCCCAGCGGAGGTGAACAAGGCAACTCTCTGCCTTCTCCTTTGATTGCTCATACTGTAAACAAGTGCTCTTTGGCGTGTCTATTTCATACCACATTTTTTTTACATTTTTTTGTGCTTTTTGTTGGCAATTTCTTTGTTTAAAATGGCCCCCAAGCATAGTGTTCAAGTTATGCCTAGTATTATAAAACATAAGAAGACTTTGATATGCCTTCTGGAGAAAAATATATGCCTCATGGTTACAGTGGGAGTCTCTGTGGAAAGCAACTACACGACTGGAGGATAGACTTTCGAACTTTGGAGATTTTATATCAATCTCATGCCTTACTGAATCAAAAAATAAATACACAATTTGATAAGAGAACAACAGATCGTATTCTTCCTGTTTACGATGTTGTGAAGAGTAGCTTCTGATTTTTCGGGATAAAAAGTAGATTATCTGAAGAGGACTATAATTTCCATTGTCCACCTTTATATCTGTTGTACCCAGAAGGAATAACTCCTGCCTGGGAGAGTCTGTCATCCTTCCTGCTGAACATACTCAGTGCTGAAAACGGTTGCCAGATTGAGAACTTCGTATCTTCCTCCAAGAGAGAAACAGATGTGCACCCTTCCAAAATTTCATTTGGGAAATACAAGGGGCAGAGGAGAGGATTAGAGTTTGATCTTTTAGCAAGAACATGTGGGAATTAATTATCATGATTTCACAAAAGAATATCCTGTGAGTAGTATTAATACAAGCACTAGTACTGAAAATAATTTCAGGTGTCTTTATAGGAATTTCAATTATATCAAAACCCTGTTCAAGAAAAAGAAAATTATACATGCTCAGTGATACCACATGTATTTTCTCAGATATCTCTCTTTTTGATGTAATTAGGAACCAGAGAAAAGGAGAAGAGGTGATCCAGAGATGAAAATAAATATTTGGTAGGACTTTGGAATCTCAAAATCTGTTTTCATAAATACAAATCAGGGATAAAGAGACATGCCAGCAGTATATAAATATGGAGTAGGATCTATGCTAAAATTTCTCTTTTTCTAGCATCTTTAGGATATAACTAAAATCAGGGGTATTTGCGTGTAGAGGGAGTTGGTCGTAGATAGTTGCAGACAATTATAGCAATGAGGGCAGAGGTGAGGGGCAGCAGATGCAAAGAACCTAGGGAATGCCGACTGCTGAGGTCTTTAGACTAATTAGCAAGTCTGTTATAGTACCATCATGGGTATACAAGGATAGAACTGTAGAAAACAAAGATTATTCCTTT
Organism: Meles meles; assembly: GCF_922984935.1. Classification (NCBI taxonomy): domain Eukaryota; kingdom Metazoa; phylum Chordata; class Mammalia; order Carnivora; family Mustelidae; genus Meles; species Meles meles. The sequence continues at coordinate 69,194,567 of NC_060079.1, forward strand.
CCAAGTTCAGTTTATCATGTGACCTACAGCTTTCTGAGGTAGCTAATGTTAAAAACATTTCTGTTAACCAGAAGAATCTGAAAGAGAAAGACAAAACATGATAAAAAATATTTTTCTACTGATAATAACTTTAAATTGAACCACATTAAATTTAACAAAATCTTGCCTGAAATGAATAGAGATGAAAATCAATTAAACATAGAGGAACTTTTCAAAGAGGATGTTTCTGAGGTGTTGGTTACTGTGGATATGCCAGCTCTGTCTGGGCAATTTTTACGTGATCTTTCCAGTTAAACACTTTGAAGAGAATGTAATATAGCCAGCGTTTATGTGAGGCTCTTTTTTTTTTTCTTAATAAAACTTCTTACTACAGAGCACCACCACCACCACCACCAACACACAACATACACACTTTTTTTTTTTTAATCAGACTTTACCATTAGATTCCTAGTTCTTTATCTTGGTTTCTATTTTGGCTTAAGCCCCATTGGAGTTTGTGAGCTTTGTTTGTCTGATGATTTTCATTTTGGTAAACTATCTAGGCTGATTAAAAATTATTTACTTTAGTGTCAGACAAGACAAAAATCTGCTTCTGCATTTGTTGGTTCTATTTCCCTATTGTTACTACAGCAAATTACCACTAACTTGGTAGTTTGAAACAACACAGATTTTTGTCTCCATTTCTGGAGACCAGATGCCAATATGGGTCCCATTTAGGTGAAAATCAAGGTGTCAGCAGGGCTGCATTTTTTCTGGGTACTCTAGGAAGAATCTGTTCCCCTGCCTTGAATTGGAGAGATTAAGGGAAATCTCATTTTAGATTTTCCACATTTTTGTTTTCACCAAAGAATTTTCTAAGGAAGCAATTTTGGAATCTAATTTTATTTTGAAAGCTTCTTCATACCAATCAAAAATTAAAGACCAATGGATGTTTGAAATTGCACTCCCTTTTCATAGTATGACAGTTCTCAAATGAATTTATTCATATCAAAGATCTCCAGAAGCAACTCCCACAATTCTAAGTGATCCTTAATGAAATTGTGCCATTCAGTGATAGTCACATGGAATAGAGTGATACCATAAATATATATGGACTGTAGCCCAGATGAGGAACAAACTTTGGTTTAGACAGAGACAGTCTCAAGAGCACTGCCACGGTCAGTAAGAGTGCAAGGCATGCAACTTCATGCCTGCAGAATCTAGCCACCAGACTAATCATCACTCTAAGAATCCAACCAAAGTGCAGTCTCCTGGTACATGGGACCAAACATGGTGAGTCTTAGAGATACAAATACAAGATTGAGAAAAAAATCTTTTGTCTGGATAAAGTGACCCAAGGAAAACAGTGTTCAGGGATGCCCAGCAAAACTTTCTGGATTTGTTTTCATAGATGGACTTATCAAGTCTATACCAATCTTCTCCCTAAACATTCACTCTCATAAATTTAAAGCACACTGAGGCAGGAACAGATAAGGTCAAACAAAACAGTACCCTTATTAGCCATAAGGCAAGTTTTCATCAAGGCTGAGAGTTTGTAAATCAAATTAGTTATCATAGGACAAGGGAAATCACTCTTAAGGAGAAATATAAACTTAACATTTGTGGCTCAGTGAAAAATAATTGGAGCTCAAATCCAATTCAAGACTTGCCTCACAATTCTGATAATGGAAGGTTTTAAGGGTCTTATGCTGTGGCATTGAAAGCCATCTCAGCTGGACTCTTATAAACCTCAAGAGAGGAGAAATTTCTAAAATATGACTAATCTCAATAAAGCAAAATCTAAGGTTATTTAAACTCAATTTAGTAATGGAGAAAAAAAAACACTACCTTGACAAAGTTAGTATATCAGTAGGGAGAGATTAGAAGTGAGATATTTATAGTTTTGGATTCTGGCTTAAATTGGCTTAAAGCAGGCTTTTCAAAGGGAACTTATTGGGATCAGACAAAGTTTAGGACATAATAGTTCAGTATTGGTGTATCTGGTAAGGGAAGGTTCTAGAAATAAGTATTAAGAAGTAAACTTTTGTTTGATAAGCAACCTGTTTGAACAGATGAGTATAATACTGTTGTCTCAGATAAATTGATTTATAAGAATTTCCTGAAGCAAATAGTGAAGTTCTTTATGGATTTACAGTCTTATCTTTTCTGGGCCGGAACAAACAAGTAAGTCATGTTGACACAGATGCTCTCAGTCTTAGTCCTAACCGTTCTGTCATACTGATGTAGGTGATCCTTGCTCTCAGTCATGTAGCCACCCAGATAAAGACACATTTTCCTACCCCCCAAATCCACTTTCAGGTATGCGGGACTACATATCCTGGTTTTGGAGAATGGGATAAGGGTTGAAGTGATCAATGCAACTTGAGAGTTGTTTTCTTAGGAAGAAAAAATGTACCCCCTTACTTCCCTTCCTCCCTTCCTGCTGCTTGGAAAGTGATAGAAGGATCCAGAGCAGTTACTTTAAACCATAGGAAGGAAACTTAATGTTGAAGATAGCAGAACAAAATAATGGAACCATAGGTCCCCATCATGCCCTATCAGCTCAGTCCTGAATTACTATTATGTTCAGACTATTACAAACAAAGTTCTATCTTATTGAAGCCTCCATTATACTTGGGTGTTTTTCAGCAGTCCAACCAATATCCTAACTAAAACTGCATCTCAAAATTAGTATGTCCACCTCTCTGGTATATCGGTTTTTCTCTACATTTAAAAACCACACTCAGTCATTCAGCACATCCCATCAGCAGTCCCTCAAATCTCATCCAGCAAACCTCCTACTTCTACACACCTACCTCCATACCTACAACTTCTTTCCAAGCCAGGAGCATTTCTTTATTTTTTTTTTAAAGATTTTATTTATTTATTTGACAGAGAGAAGATCACAAGTAGGCAGAGAGGCAGGCAGAGAGAGAGGAGGAAGCAGGCTCCCTGCGAAGCAGAGAGCCCGATGCGGGGCTCGATCCCAGGATCCCGAGATCATGACCTGAGCTGAAGGCAGCGGCTTAATCCACTGAGCCACCCAGGCGCCACCAGGAGCATTTCTTGCCAAGTACTATAAAAGCCTCCCATTCATCCCTTGCTTCTACATTTGACCACTCTACAAACCATACTCTACCTAACTAAAGCATGGGGACTTTAGGTATTTTTAATTTTTTAAGATTTTATTTATTTATTTGAGATAGAGAGAGAGCATTAGCAGGGAGGAAGTGTAGAGAGAGAGGCAGACGCAGGATCCCTGCTGAGCAGGAAGACCAATGTGGGACTTGATCCCAGGACCCTGGGATCACAACCTGAACCAAAGGCAGACGCTTAACTGACTGAGCCACCCAGGTGCCCAAGCATGATCACTTTAAAACATAAACCAGATCATGCCATTCTCTGGTGTAAACTATTCCTTTACACTGAAAATTAAATCCAAACTCTTTCCCATGGCATACAAGTCACAGTAAGAGCTTCATTTTTTTTCTCTCCTCCACACCCAAACCACATGGAGAGATATGATACCAACTCAGTTGGGAGTTCCAAATGTGTCACAAAACACTTCCTAGTTGACTTGATTGTGTATCAGGCGCTAACAACTACCACATATTTAAATCAACAGCTTCATAGTTCTACCTGATTTGACTCTTTCTTCTTTGTTTATAACAAGATTTTATGTGTGTTACATACCATATTTTCTAAATGTTCTCAGGAACTATAAGTTCTTAGACCACTGACCAGGAAGAACCACAAAAGTCTTAGACATGAATAGAAATTGAGCTTTGGATCATAATCCAACACTCCCTCTACCTCACTATGGAATAAATATATCTACTTAAAATAAACGCCCCATTTTTAAAGGCAGGACTTGAAAGTAAAAGTGGATTGACTTTCTAGCCTCTAGAAAATAATACTCCAGGTCTTAAGATATAAACTTAAAAAATTGAGGAAGAGTGGCAAAAAACATAGGTAATAAATAGATAGATAGATATAGATATATAATTGTCTTGAGAATGAAGTTACTACACGTTATAAGCATGAAGGTTGGAATTTAGTCCCCCTTGTACTAGGGCCCAATATCACTCTAGGATCCCAGAATGTGAAAACATATAGTGGACACCAAGGTATTTTTTTTTCCTTCTTTCAATTAGTACTCTTCTCATCTTTGTGCCAAGAGGAGACAGAAATAGATTGTAAAGCAAGCAAAGTTAACCCCTTCACCTCATTCAGCATAAATATGGTAATATTATTGTTGGAATAATGGAAATTATAGCAATTAGACAGAAAGGGAAAAGAGAAAGTAAGAGAATTTATATGCATTGCATGTTCCCTGAGTCAGAAAGATGTGAATTCAATTACTCTGTTATTGGCAATAGAGCCATTTGCTATTTATGTTATGCCAGGGATCTTTGTCTTTCTCTTTCTGAATTTCCAGGGTTTAGCTGTGAGAGAGAAAACTACTGACTAATGAGAGAGAAAGGAGAAAAAGGAGTAACAGGATAGCATGTCCAATGTAGCAAGAAAATATGATACTACAGAAAGAAGAGGGGCTTCAATCCTCACCACCGCTATTACTGTACTGTGTCCCTAATAAGCTATTTGACCTCTTTTCTTCTCTGTATCTGTAAACAGGAGATATGTTGTATTATCTTTAAAAAGCATTTCTCAATTCTGTCCCCACGGTTTTGATTGTCTTACCTCATTTTAATTTATTTAAAATTATTTTAAAATAAATTTATTTAATTTATTTAAATAATTTAATTTATTTAAATAAATACATTTATTTAGATTTATTTATTTATTTATTTTCTTTCAGGGGCACCTGGGTGGCTCAGACAGGTCTGACTCTTGAATCCAGCTCACTCATGATCTCAGGGTTCTGAGATCAAGCCCTGCATCAGGATCCACACTCAGTGAGGAGTCTGCTTGAGATTCTCTCTCTCTCCCTCCCTCTGCCCCTCCTCTCTCTCTCTCTTTCTCAAATAAATTAATTAAATCTTTAAAGGTTCTTTAAGTTTATATATCACCTAGATAAATCCAACTTACCTGTTTTATATATGAAAAAAAAACATAATAGTTTGTTGTGTTATAAAACACTAGAACCATAAAAATCAACCCTATGTTTCTTGGATAACTCTTGACTTAAAGTTAATTACAAAATCTTGTCCCAAGAACAGAAGTGAAATTATGTCTTAGTCAGTGGAGGCTGCCATACAGAATACCATAAATCGAATAGCTTAAACAACTGACCTTCATTTCTCATAGTTATGGAGACTGGGAAGTATAATATCCAGGTGTCTGCAGTTTCAATGTCTAGTAGGAGCTCTCTTCCTTACTTGCAAAAGGCTGCCTTTCTGCTGTGTCCTCACATAGTAGAGAGAGGAAGCTCTAGTGTCTATCCCTTTTCTTATAAGAACATTAATCCTACCATTTCCCCTCCCTTGACCCCATCTAAACCTCACAATCTCCTAATGGATATACCTTCTAACACCATCACTTTGGGGATTAGAGTTTTAACATATGCATTCTGAAGGGGACACAAACAAAAGTCTGTAACAAATGGTCTTGCTAAAAAGAGGAGAGAGAAATAAATACGCATATTGATGTCTAGCAGCATTAAAAACAGGACAAATTAGCTCTGCAAAATAAGACATCTTAACTCCTATCATTCACTCAAAAACACATAAATAAATTCTGTGAAATTATACAGTGTTTGGATTAATCCCTGGAGTAAATGAATAATTACAACAGTCATCAAACAATGAACATGAAGCTATCTTTTGGCATCATAAAATTAAGGAACAAAATTTTTACTCTTTGGATCATATTTTCATGGAGTCATCAAAGCAGAATGAATACTTTTGGAAAGACTGAAGAAATTTTGTAGAGATGTCTTGAATTCATGTAGAGTTAAAGTTGTATTTTTTTAAACTTTAAAAAGACCCTATTTTCAACTTAAAAATATTTAGTTAAAGGATATAGATAACAACAAAACAGAAACATAAAAGTTAAAACTTTCCACAACTCTGGCATTTACTGTCAAAAATCCTCCAGGATATTTTGGGAGAAACAAATGCCTAAATAGTTCAGAAATGAACATATTATCATGCATATAAAACAACCAGATGTTTTCTTCCTGAAAAAAAAAAAGTTATCTTTTTTTAGAAAATGTTTGCTATCCTACCTAAATATCATTAATTGTGCAATAACAATTGTTTTTTGGTAGTATTTTTAACCTTTTCCTCAAAATCATCTACAAAAGTATCACTTCTACAGAATAGGATAGTTTCTAAAGACCATTTCATAAGAAAAAAGTTCTAGTCTAAAGAAGGATAAAGTATTATACAATTTCCCACTATTAAAAATTCAAGGAAATGAAAGAAAGAGAAAAAAAAACAGAGCTAATAAAAAATAACTCTCACTTTTGTGTCTGTTTAACACTCATAGTTTGTCCTATTCTATGACTTTTATATTAGTTATAAGTATCTAAATTGTCCTTTTGTATGTATATGTATACATTTTTTATGTACAATTGATAAACATGATTTGTATTAACTGCCAAAAGACAGAAAGTTGAGAAACTCGACTGTGGTTATAGGAGGTCATGGTGAAAACCAGGAACTGAATCTACACAGTTTCAATTCTAAGTCAAACATTCTATTGCCTTTTGGTAGCCCTGGATTAACTGGCATAAAGAATAAAAGATCATATCAAGGACAATAGACTTGCTAGAAAATGTGAAGGAGGTGAGAGCAACAGGGATTGTTTCATTGCCACAAAGACTTTGAGCCATAGTATTAAATTTGGTGATAAAAGAGAAGCCAAGTGAGTAGCAAATATCATATTTCCATTGTGATAGTTCAACTATGATAAAAGAAGTTACTTGAAGATAAAAAATAATGTTTTAAAACAGCTGTTTTCTTAATACTATATGCATGATACAATTACATTAAATCATAAGTTCTACCTTCAAGGAAAATAAAATCTAGTATGGAAGAAAAAACATAAATGAATTTTACAAAAGGATCTATAATTTTAAAGATGGTTCAAGAAAGCAATAAAAAGAATAGGCAAGATAACTTGGTAAAGATGACAATATTTAAACTGATTATTATTAAGATAAATATATCATTATATTATAATAATATAAATTAATATAATTTATGATACATAAATTACATGCTGATATAATTAAAAATATATAATAAATATTATTTTATGATAAGATTGGGAGAATCCTTCCCATCTTACTAAAGCAAAATAAGTCATTTTCCTTAAGGAAATAAAAATCATTTAATTAAATGTAATTTTAACATATCAATAATAATGTTTTAGGATTCAAACTTCATTATATTGGAGAATTATACTCAGCAAAAAAATATAATTAGGCCAAAATTATTAAATGGTCAGAGGTTTATTTTTCAGGTATACTATGTTTAAAACCCATAATAGCATTGTGTTGTTCATATATTTACATAATTTCTATAGCATACTGAATATTCTTTGTATATATAACTACAGGCTGATGTCATTCATATGAGAATACCAGATTTGCATGTTGGTAAAAACATGGTTTGTGGGCTTGTTTGTTTTATCTTTCCATTCCTCGGGGAAATAACAGTGGTCTTTTGCAAACCTGAAATAGCACAATTTCCTATATTTTTGATGTTCCAAAACACACAGACTATATAATTCAGTGCAGATAGGATGTTGGCATTAAATAAAACTGTTACAGTTGTTCTCTGTGCTTTTTCTAATAATTATGCCACCCCGTTCTTCCTTGGCCACAATTTTTAAGTAGATTTAGTGGGAGTTTTTGCATGCCATATGAAATATAATCATAACCTTTAGAATTGAATTTCTCCTTCAGCTAATAGTCTTTAAAGTGGATCATTTAAGATATTCCCCCTTAGCTTCTACATTCCTATTTAATCATTATTTAACACCTCTACAGTCCTTTATCTGATCATCATTTCTCAAAATTCTTAAGCATGACAGCTTCCTGAAATACCCACTAAAAAGCCATATAGTTAATTTCTGCATAGGGAATGGACACGAGATTATTTTACTATAAATTTTCAGTCTTATCTTCCCAAGCTTACAGAGACACACACATAATGATGCTGTTCACTTCCAAGTCCACATTTATTGTAATGCACTATTTATCATTATTCAGGAAGCTGGTCTCCTATCAAGAGACAGAAGTGTCAAATGAAGTCAGCACGTTCAGGGGATTTAAAGCGAAGTCAGCTTTGGTTCAATAGGTATTTCTTTGCACTTAGGAACCTACCCCCAGATGTGTTAATGTATAAAGCAATAGGGTAGGTATGATGGAGTTTTATAGATGTACCAGGTGAACATGTGGCAGACACATGAATACAGTAAATAACATCATTTTTCATTGAATCTACTACTCAGAGACATAATTTAAGGACAGCAATTTACTGAGGACTAGCCACTTAGAAAGCATTTATTGAGAGCCTACTGCAGTCTTCATCCATAAATTAGGCAGAAATAGTCTTTGCAGCACATATTATTTGGAGGTCAATGTTCTTCCTTCCCACGTAGATCTCTTGTTAAGAGGAATAACGAATACCCATTTGGGTCTCTTCTCATATTTCATATGAAGGAACTTTGAGAAAGGCTTATGTGCAATTATTTAAAATATGTCTAGCAGAAAAATAGGAATGAACTCAATAGTTTCACTTCTGTCCTGCCTTGAGCAAGATTCTTTTAAGATTTTTTTCTGCATAGCCACTATCTTAAGTAATTCAGTACTGTACATGAACCTTGGAAAGATAATTCTCTCAAATTCAGACTGGCCAACTTAAAGTTATTTCAGCAGACATGATCATTCTAACATCTTATTAGAAGTTAGGACTATTTAGCTATTAGAAGTAAGAAAGGAAGAAAAAAGAAGGAAAGGAAAAGATAAAAAATCAGATTTAATATAAGATTCTATTTACAGTTTTTTTAAAAAGCATAAAGTTTTAATACATCATTACCATTATCACCCTACTTTAAGAATTAAACCCAACCACATCAAACCAAAAAGGAAAAATGAGAAATTTGTCATTCAAGATTACTTGATATGTAACAATTTCTATACTTCATATAGGTTTTGGAAATAAATAAGAAAATAAATTTAAGATAAATGTTTTTATTTGGTTTCTTTGTTCCTTTAAGCACATAAAAATTAAGACTTGAGAATCAAATAATGATTTTCTGAAAGTAATTTTAAAATTTTCTTCTATAAATTATTGAATAGCAGAAAGGTTAGAAGAAGGACATTGGTAAAAATAACAAAGTAAGGACATCTATAACTAATGCCTCATTAAAACAATGAGAAAATGTCAAGAAATTATCAACATTAACTTTTCAGAGCTATGAAAATTAAGCCAAGGTTTACAGTAGCCTAGGGAGTATTTATTCAAGAAAAGCAACAATGAGCTCTGTGACATTTTAACTTCCCTGAGATCCATCCCTAGCTAGCTCTACTGTAACTTGAAATCCAACAACCCATATCATGGTGAAAACCAGCATCCTGGAGATCACTGGAGGAACCAAAACAGAGTTGAAACTTCTGTTAAACTCCATTTCCAGAGAATCGCTATCAATGGACCTATTTGGTGGTTTCCTGGAAGACCTTCTTTATAAGGCTGTCTTCATTTGACCTGTGTTAAGACTTTCTCAAAGCAAAAGTCCTTTGCTGTGAGAGTATTTGTTAAAAACAAATACAGGCATTTAAGTTCACGGCTGCCTGAGGAAGCAGATCACAGTTGAAACAAGTAATAGGCGGACCAAAAGCTTAAAAAGAAAAGCTAGGGAATAAGATGTCCACAGTCCTTTCAAAAAGATCTAACATATTCCTGAGATTCTAGAGATTCATTTCCATACATAAGACTGCTTGCATGCTCCGGGCTATGTGCCTTCTCAAGAAAGACTTAAGAAGGCCCTTAGCTATTTCTTACCTCTGCTTGAACTTGAAACTCTTTGCAAGCAGGAAGTGAAGTTTAAGGCAAGCAGGAAGTGAAGTTAAGGCAAGCAGGAAGTGAAGTTTAAGGCAGAGCTATTAATTGCCAGCTGAGTATTGAAGGAAAGCCTTAACTTGCACACAGAGCATCTTAGCAAAGACTGAGATTTATTGGTTCTGGGTTCATAAGGAAATTTACGCTGAATCATTAGTTCACCACTAAGCTAACGGACAGAGACATCAGCAGCCACACATGATAAATAATATCCACTCTACAGAATTAGTTTAAAAAAATCACTGAACAGTAGGAAATAAATGAAGCTTTATAGGAACAAAGTTTTGCATACTATGAAATTACATTGTTATGAAGAAGATATTAATTGTGATCCTCATGATAATCACTAAAAAAATAACTCAAAATGTAGTTTAAAAAGGGGGAGGAACTTCAATGGCACATTAGAAAATATCTGCTTAACAGATAAGCAGTCATGAAGAAATAAAGGGGAAAAACAGATATGACATTAAATAGCAAACAGAAAGCTGTGGTGGGAAGAATGATGTGCTTTTTGAATGAGATTATGGACTAGTTGGATTCGATGAAGCACAGAGTTATACAAAAGTTATAGGAGTAAGGTCTTTGGCTTTATCCAAATTATTCCATCATTTGCCTTGATCTGCATTGACTTTTTAAACCTAGGAATCCCTTGAGAATAAATACACCTTCTTCCAGTTCTGCATATGGTGAGAGACCAATGGAAAAGTACCTTTCAAACCCTTAGAATAAGGGGTAAAGGAGAACAATTGTGCAACTTCCACATAAAACCTTCACTAATGGTTTCATGAATGCCTCCTATCTAATGTTTGTCCCAGGCTGATTTTTTTTTTTTTTTCCCCAGGCTGATTTTTGATCAGTAAAGAGTTTGAGAGAAGACAGAGGATAAGGAGCAGGAAGGGCAGAGCAGGGGAGACAAAGACAATGATTCATAATGAAAGAGAGGGAAAATACATATTCTCTAGCCTGGCTTCAGGCTTTTAATAGTAAAATCATAGTCTATAATTCTGGTTTTTTTCTTGTGTCCTATTTCTTTCTTGAGTCCGTCACACAGTCTAACAAGCCCTCAATACACACACTGCACTTTCTCACATCTTCTCTCCTATTTTGTTATTTTCTTTTCCTAGAATGCTATTCTCTCCCATATAAAAAGTATCTTTTCTTCAAGATGTCCTATCTTCTTTAGATCCTACCTTCATTAATCTTTTCCAGGTGAGCTCTGCTCAAAATGATATCTCTACATTTGAAAGTCGGTTCATTCCAGTTATAATTCATTATTTTTGTCTTAATTCTGGTCTGAGCATGTCAGGTTCAGAAGAATATACCAGTGGCTTGAACTCCAACAGGTTTATCTCAACACATGACATCTGGAAGTAAGCAGTGCAGGGATGATCTAGAGTAGGGATCATTAAACCACAGCCCTTTTATTGAAATAGACTCATATCCATTCATTTACATATTGTCTATGACTGCTTTCAGGCTGCAATAGCAGAGTTGAGTAGTCACAACCCCCTACTGGAAAAAAGTTGGTTTAGACACACCACAGGGTCATTGAGGACTCAGGCTTCCTCCACTTTCTACTCCCACCTCGTCTCAGTAACAAGCTTTTACCCTCACAACATTTCACAATTCCAAACCCTGCTTTATTTCTAGTCAGTTCCAGCCATCAGGTTCATATATCAAATAGTAAGATGGAGAAATAGAAGGGAAGGAAAATAACAATTGAATGAGTTATTTCCCTTTACAGATTGTCTAGAAGTCCTAGCATACGTGCTAAGATCGTATTGACTAGAACTTATTCTCATAACCACTTCTAATGGCAAAGAAGGCAAGAAACAAGTGTTTTAGCTAAACGTATTGCAACACTTGACAATTTAAGGGCTCTGTAAAGAAAGAAAAGGAAATGTAAATATTGTGGCAGCAATTAGCAATCTCTATCATAATTAAGAACTGTTTGATTTTAAGAAACAAACACCCCATCAAACTAGCTTAAGTTAGTATTTAATGAAAGAATGCAAAGGAATATCATGGATCCAGGGGCAGGTTCTTATCTGGTCTTATGAAGGAGAGGAACCAGAAATTAGACAGGATTTTACTTTCCTTCTTTCCTCAACTTTCCTAGACCATGTGGTCACCCTGCTCTTTTGGCAAGGCTCTCTCATTCTCTCTGGATGCCAGATTTCTCTGCAGAAGCAGATTCAATCCAAAATTCTATGCATTTCTTTGAATATGGTTAAAAATGCCCTTTAGCCTTGACTTTGTTTCATTTTTTGATCTAGATCCTGAATACCATGATTCATCTCTGAGTCCCATATTAAGAACTCATGAAAGATAGAAATTCATTGGTATAACTTTGGTCATTTTTCTACCTATGATTAGTTCAGTTGTGGACTGGATGATAGTTTAATGTGGGCTAACAAACTTTACAGACTATCTGAGGTAAATTCTCTGAGAAGGAGTATGTGAGAGAATTAAGATGACAGGCATCTGGTGCCTACCTTCTATATGCTTATCTTGTATAATCATACACTGCCGAAAATACCTTATACTACTGATGATATGTTTAATCTTTTTGTGTGGGCATGTGTGGCCTGTTGAGGATTCTGTTTTTCAATCAGAGGTTAATCCCTGTGAATCAAAGATGAGAATAAAAAGAGTATGTCCCCTCCATATTATTTATTATTTTTCCAACATTTTTTTCATTTTTTTATTTTATTATGTTATGTTAATCACCATACAGTACATCATTGGTTTTTGATGTAGTGTTCCATAATTCATTGTTTGTGTATAACACCCAGTGCTCCATTCAATCCATGCCCTGTTTAATACCCATTACTGGACTAACCCATTCCCCAACCCCCTCTGAAACCCTCAGTTTGTTTCTCAGAGTCCATAATCTCTCATGGTTTGTCTTCACCTCTGATTTATCCCCCTTCATTTTTCCCTTCCTTTCCTAATGTCCTCCATGCTATTCATTACATTCCACGTATAATTGAAACCATATGATAACTGTCTTTCTCTGACTGACATATTTTACTTAACATAATTCCCTCCAGTTCTATCTATGTCAGTGCAAATGGTAGGTATTCATCCTTTCTGATGGCTCATAGTCCATTGTATATATGGACCACATCTTCTTTATCCATTCGTCTGTTGAAGGGCGTCTTGGCTCCTTCCACAGTTTGGCTATTGTGGATGTTATTGCTATGAAAATTGGGGTTCATGTGCCCCTTCTTTTCACTACATCTGCATCTTTGGGTAAATACCCAGTACAGCAATTGCTGGGTCATAGGGTAGCTCTTATCTTTAACTTATTGAGGAATTGCCACACTGTTTTCCAAAATGGCTGTACGAATTTGCATTCCCACCAACAGTGTAAGAAGGTTCCCCTTCCTCCCCATCTTCTCCAACATTTGTTGTTTCTTGCCTTGTCAATTTTTGTCATTCTAACTGGTATAAGGTGGTATCTCAATGTTGTTTTGATTTGAATTTCCCTGATGGCTAATGATGATAAACATTTTTTCATGTGTCTGTTAGCCATTTGTATGTCTTCTTTGGAGAACTGTCTGTTCAAAAAATGGTCAGAAGACATGAACAGACATATTTGTAGCATTTTTCTAAAGGTAGCAATAAGCCAGTCCCCAAATACATCGTGTAAAACCAGTTTCTTTTCCACTTCAGAAACAATGGGATCTTCAGAAATGATGAGATCTTAAAGGCAGGAAACTAGTGGCCAATATAAGACCACTGACACAATCAGAAATTGGCCAAAAATGCAACCTGAGCACATTAGGCAAGGACTTCTCCAAGAATAAGATTTACACAATTTTTTTCCTCCCAGCCCAATTATAACTTGTCTGGAACAACAACAACAACAAAAATACCTTATATTTACTTATATGTATTATAGTATACATTTAGAAAAGTAAGAAATAGTATTTATCAGGTATATAAGAAATCAGAAGAAAAAACTATTTTTCTATAATTATATTACTATTATTCCCTGTATTCATTTCACAGAATACATTACCCATAAGACATTGGGTTCTCATAATGTTTCTTTTTTATCTATAATCTCCAAACTCTACTTAGACAGAAAACGAAAAACAACAGCAACAAAACAATATTGCTATTCTAGCATGTAAAGTGTAATTACATCTCCTATTCTTTCTTCATCTTTATTTTTATTATAAATAAAACCAAGAATGCTTCAAATGCCATTTTCTTTTCCTTGGCAGGTACTTTCTTAGTCATGTATTTATTTGTCATGTATTTCCCTACTGTGCCTACTTTATATACCAAAAAGCTATTCCAGTGATTTCAAGAAAAACTAGCTTTACGTGGTGGATTCAGGGTTTTGATCCTAATTGAAATGTATTTTATAATTCTTTTAGAGATATAGAAGCATTTGGGGGAGTTTTTCCATATTTAATGCACTTTTATTTATTTATTAATATTTAATTCCAGTTAGTTATCAGACAGAATTATATTAGTTTCAGGTGTACAAAGAGTAATTCAACATTTCCATATATTACCCAGTGCTTATCACAGGTGCCCTCCTTAATCTCCTTCACTTATTTCATCCATCCCCTTCCTCCTCCCCTCTGGTAACCATCAGATTGTTCTCTATAATTAGAAGTCTGTTTCTTGCTTTGACTCTCTCACACACTCTCCCTCTCTCTCTCATTCGCTCTCATTTTTATCCTTTGCTTGTTTGTTTTATTTCTTAAATTCCACATACGAGTGAAATTATATGGTATTTATCATTTTCTGATTCATTTCACTTGGCATTAGACTATAGTAAGGTTTAAAACAAAATGAAACTATTACAGAATTTGAACAGTTAAGTAGGACTTCTTTCACTTTTTAAATACAGCATACTCACAAGGCTACAATGAATCTGACTAGGTTAATTATTTTTTTAAGTTTTGGGTTTGGCTTTGCTTTGATGTTTGTTTTTGACATCAATAGTATTTGCAGAAAACTGAAAAAATGAATTCACTTTTTTCATTAGTTACTTTTTGTGACAACCATATGAAAATCTGAAATGGAATCTTCTGAACTTTTTTATTTCAAAATTGTAGCAATGTCTGCCTATGAGATATCATATATCTCTTACTAACCAATTATATAGATTTGATATTCATTCATTCTCTGTGGAAAAAGAATAGGTATCCTGGTTTTCATAGGTTCTACAAGGCTATTAAAGAAAAAAATACATTTTAAAAAATACAGTTTATCAACATACACTGTATGTTATGATTTTAGAAAAGCTTTCACACTCCCTTAATATAAACCACATGGTAGAATAGCTAACTTAAATAGATACTATAACTGCAAAAAAGAAAAAAACGTGTTTTCCATTCTACCTCATGACCTTGCTTCAATCCTATGACCAATGACAATGGCCTTGTCTTGGTGATGCCATTTAGCTTACTTTGATCCTTACAATTCACAAGAAACACTTTCATCATTGACATTGATTTGTTATGCATTTGACTTTTTGATGAAATGGAGGGATAAATCCCTCCTTGTTCTATTAGTATGATGGCATGGGATTACAAATTACATGTTTGTTTTCTAGTAAAATATAAATGACACTAGAGAAAGCAATTTATTCTAAAACCATAGTATAAACTTCTATATTTTCAAAGAACTGATGTAATCAAGTTGATAAACCATGAACCAGGCTTATTTAAATGAGTTGTCTTTTGGCATATGGAAAGAATTATTTTCTGTTATGAAAATCAAACAAGCTGTTAGTGAATCACAGAAGACAAATACAGAAAATTGCCTTGTGAAATCACATTCAGGAGGATCCATTGCCCATAGCAATGATAAAAGAACAAGTGGAATATCAGAAAGAAATGTGTCTGTGTTAGTAATAGAGAAAAGAAAATCCCCTTCCTAATATTGTTCTAAACAAATTAAATATTAATCATGCCAATAACATAAGTGTCTGAATAACTGAAATACCTATCTATAGTACTGCCAATAGCCCACAAAATTAAAACTGTTTTCAGAAGTACTGGTGGATTAGATACTCTGGATGTTCCTGTCATTGCAAACAACTAAAAATGCGATATAAAATAGTTTTCTAATATCTTAGAACACATTAATGAACTGACAAAAGCATTGAGAAATAAAAGAGATTAAAAAGAAAGAAGTTTTATTTCAGAGAAGTAAGCAAGGCACTAAAACTTATTTACATATTGAGAGAAGATTTGCTGACCAAGAGAAATTCAGTTTTAGTTTTCAAAAGTTTTAAAGAAATGAATTCCTGAAGAAAAGTTCAAGAAATATCCAAGGTGGAGAGACTACTAGAAAACTTCCAAGATATTCCTAGAAACTCCAAGTACTACACCTTCAATGTAAAGGTGAGTTAGAAATAACCCTGGACTGCAAAAGCTTACCAAGGAAGATTTTAAGAGAATTCCCCAAGTGAAAATTTGAAGTTGAGTTTAGAGTGATCTCAAAAATCTGCAGCCATGTGAGCCTTCCCTCAGTTTGCAACAAGTGTAGCTCAAAACACTGCTAAGTAAGAGTTTGATTAAAAGTGGTCATAGAGGCACCCAGGTGGCTCAGTTGGTCTAACTCAATTTCAGCTCAGGTCTTGATCTTAGGGTTCTGAAATTGAGCCTCCATTGGGCTCTGGGCTGGGTGTAGAGCCAGGCTGAGATTCTGTCCCTCTCCTCTTGCCTCTCTCCACAACTTGCATGTGCATGCACACTCTCTCTATTTAAAAAACAAAACAAAACAAAACAAAACCAACTTAAAAAGTGGTCATGGAAACAAACAAATGAACATGGGCAGGAGGAGACAGAAGCAAACCATAAAACAGACTCATAACTATGGAGAACAATCTGAGGTCACTGGAGGGAGGTGGGCAGAGAGATGGGTTAAATGAGTGATAGGTATTAAGGAGGGTACATGTTGTGATGAGCACTGGGCTGTAGAAGTAATGAAACACCAAAGTCTATACCTGAAACCAATATTACACTGTATGTTAACTGGAATTTAAATAAAAACTTGAAACAAACAAAAATGGCCATGGATTGGAACTGCCTAAGACCCCTAGAAGAGGTACAACTTTACTGAAGAAAATCATTACTGGAGGGAAAAATTTCACATAAGTTCTCAATACTTAATACACAATATATTCAAGAAATAGAAGCACTCCATCAAAAGTAACAAACACACAAGGAAACAAGACACTATGAGGAAAAATAGCATCAGGCCTTCAAAACACTTGACCTGTTGGAATTATCACACATAAAATACCATGCAGTTATGTTTTCCACAGTTGAAAGAAATGATATAATTTTAGAATTGTAAAGCAATAATATAATAGAATGACAATGGAACAAAAGAAGAATTTTTAAAAGTTAGCAAATATATTTGAAATGTAAACAAGTAGAAGTTCTAGAAATAAAAAGTGTATTAAAGTAGACAACAAAAAAAATCAATGAATAAGTTTAATAGCAGATTAGAATAGCTGAAGACAGAAGTAGTAAATTCCAAAATACATCTGAAAAGAACAATCCAGAAGTCCAAAGATACGGAATTTTAAAAATTGAGTTTGAAAAACATGGACTAAATGACAAAGTTTAACTTACATCCCATTGGAGTTGCATAAGGAAAGAAATGAGAGAAGAAAACAGAATCAGGTTTTTTTTAAGGTTTTGTTTATTTATTTGACAAAGAGAGCACAAGCAGGGGGAATGGCAAGCAGAGGGAGAAACAGACTCCCTGCTGAGCAGGAAGCCTCATGGGGGGCTGGATCCCAGGACCCTAGGATCATGACCCGAGTTTAATGCAGATGCTTAACTGACAGAGCCACCCAGGAGCCCCCAGAAATAGTTTTAAGAGTAATGATAAGCAATTTCTAGAAAAGTTGAAAATCACCAACAAGATTCAGGAAGACCAGGATAAATATAAAGAAAGCCATATCCATCGACACTACAGTAAAAGTGGAAAGCACAGAGACAAAGAGAAAATTTTAAAACAGAAAACACAGAATGCTTTAAAGGAAGAATAATTAGACTGACACTAATTTACCAATAGTAACAGTAGGAAGAATACAGTGAAATAATATCAATGTACTGAAAGAAAATATCCATCAACATCAAATTAGATACATGGCAAAAAAAAATCTAAAGGCCGTACATCAGGTGAAAGAGAAGTGATTCCTGAACTTCATAAAATCTATCTATGAAAGACCCACAGCAAATACCATCCTCAATGGGAAAAAGCTTGCAGCCTTCCCGTTGAGATCAGGAACATGACAAGGATGCCCACTCTCACCACTCTTGTTCAACATAGTATTAGAAGTTCTAGCAACGGCAATCAGACAACAAAGAGAAATAAAAGGTATCCAAATTGGCAAGGAAGAAGTCAAACTCTCTCTCTTCGCAGATGACATGATTCTTTATATGGAAAACCCCAAAGACTCCACCCCCAAACTACTAGAACTCATACAGCAATTCAGTAACATGGCAGGATACAAAGTCAATGTACAGAAATCAGTGGCTTTCTTATACACTAACAATGAAAATACAGAAAGGGAAATTAGAGAATCGATTCCATTTACTATAGCACCAAGAACCATAAGATACCTGGGCATAAACCTAACCAAAGAAGTAAAGGACCTGTACTCGAGGAACTACAGAACACTCATGAAAGAAATTGAAGAAGACACAAAAAGATGGAAGACTGTTCCATGCTCTTGGATTGGAAGAATAAACATTGTTAAAATGTCTATACTGCCTAGAGCAATCTATACTTTTAATGCCATTCCGATCAAAATTCCACCGATATTTTTCAAAGAGCTGGAGCAAATAATCCTAAAATTTGTATGGAGTCAGAAGAGACCCCGAATTGCTAAGGAAATGTTGAAAAACAAAAACAAAACTGGCGGCATCACGTTACCCGATTTCAAGCTTTACTACAAAGCTGTGATCACCAAGACAGCATGGTACTGGCATAAAAACAGACACATAGACCAGTGGAACAGAGTGGAGAGCCCAGATATGGACCCTCAACTCTATGGTCAAATAATCTTCGACAAAACAGGAAAAAATATCCAATGGAAAAAAGACAGTCTCTTCAATAAATGGTGCCGGGAAAACTGGACAGCGATATGTAGAAGAATGAAACTCGACCATTCTCTTACACGGTACACAAAGATAAACTCGAAATGGATAAAAGACCTCAACGCGAGACAGGAATCTATCAGAATCCTAGAGGAGAACATAGGCAGTAACCTCTTCGATATCAGCCACAGCAACTTCTTTCAAGATATGTCTCCAAAGGCCAAGGAAACAAAAGCAAAAATGAACTTTTGGGACTTCATCAAGATCAAAAGCTTCTGCACAGCAAAGGAAACAGTCAACAAAACAAAGAGGCAACCCACGGAATGGGAGAAGATATTTGCAAATGACAGTACAGACAAAAGGTTGATATCCAGGATCTATAAAGAACTTCTCACACTCAACACACACAAAACAGATAATCATATCAAAAAATGGTCAGAAGATATGAACAGACACTTCTCCAAAGAGAACATACAAATGGCTATCAGACACACGAAAAAATGTTCATCATCACTAGCCATCAGGGAGATTCAAATTAAAACCACATTGAGATACCACCTGACACCAGTTAGAATGGCCAAAATTAGCAAGACAGGAAACAACGTGTGTTGGAGAGGATGTGGAGAAAGGGGAACCCTCTTACACTGTTGGTGGGAATGCAAGTTAGTGCAGCCACTTTGGAGAACACTGTGGAGATTCCTCAAGAAATTAAGAATAGAGCTTCCCTATGACCCTGCAATTGCACTGCTGGGTATTTACCCCAAAGATACAGATGTAGTGAAAAGAAGGGCCATCTGTACCCCAATGTTTATTGCAGCAATGGCTACGGTCGCCAAACTGTGGAAAGAACCAAGATGCCCTTCAACGGATGAATGGATAAGGAAGATGTGGTCCATAAACACAATGGAGTATTATGCCTCCATCAGAAAGGACGAATACCCAACTTTTGTAGCAACATGGACGGGACTGGAAGAGATTATGCTGAGTGAACCAAGTCAAGCAGAGAGAGTCAAGTATCATATGGTCTCACTTATTTGTGGAGCATAACAAATAACATGGAGGACATGGGGAGATGGAGAGGAGAGGGAGTTGAGGGAAACTGGAAGGGGAGATGAACCATGAGAGACTATGGACTCTGAAAAACAACCAGAGGGTTATGAAGGGGTGGCGGGGGGGGGGTGGGGGGTTGGGGTGGGATGTTGAGGAACCAGGTGGTGGGTAATAGGGAGGGCATGTACTGCATGGAGCACTGGGTGTGATGCCAAAACAATGAACACTGTTATGCTGTAAATAAACAAATAAAAATAAATAAATAAATAAATAAATAAATAAAAGAGAAGTGATCCAACATTAAATATCTGAGTCACAAAAAGGAATGAAAAGAGGAAATGGCAACCATGTGAGTAAAACAAAACAAAGACTGACTGCATACAACATTAATAATTACAACTTGATAAATAGAAAAGATAGAATAAAGTACAAGACAAAAAATAGCATATAATTCCAGAGAGTTCATGAGCTAGAAAAAGGTTTTCCAACTCTTATATCATTTATGACGCTAATGATATTGATTAGCCTTAGAATTTGATAAATTAAAAAATCACTAATAGAAACAGGTAAAGGATGTCAATTCTCTTACAGTTCCATAAGGGCTTATATCAGTCAAGATCCCAGCGTATTAGAACAACTTGAAGGGGGTTACCATAAAGACTATTGTAAGGGAACAAGTGTACTGTAGGGAAACCTAAAGGGGAGTTCAATATTTGGGGGTGTCATCACTTCTTGACCCAGAGGAATGAAGTGAGGAAGAAATTATAAGAATCTTTAAGGAGAAAAGCCTGTAGAGATGGCTTTCTGGACAGGAATTATAAATATCGATAAGGCAACAAAGTCAACCTGAAATGACCATACAAAGTAATAAATACCCTAAATCCCTTTCCTTTCTGCCATCACTGTCCTGCTAGTGTTCATTGTTAACTACATCTTACCAAATAATAGATGATGGCAAAGAAACATTGATATAATCCATACCTGTCAGTCTCCTGAGGCTGAGACTGTAGTGGAGTAAGAAAATGCATGTGGAAAGCAAATAGATTTCTAGGTCTCATAAATGAACAAGCTTCACTGCAGCATTTTTTTGTGGTAGCAGACTATTGGAAACACATAGTTAAAATATAGTGGGTGCACACTGTGAAATTCTAGGGAGCAGTTAGAAGGCTAAGAGCACAAAGGGAAATCCTACAGTAATCATGCTGAGTTTTAAAAAAAAATGTAAGAAAGAGATATCTGGTGCAGCCACTCTGGAAAACAGTATGGAAGTCCCTCAAAAAGTTAAAAATAGAACTACCCTACAACTGACCAATTGCACTACTAGGTATTTACCACAAAGATACAAATGTAGTAATCCAAAGGTGAACCTGCACCCCAATGTTTATAGCAGTAATGTCCACAATAGCTAAACTATGTAAAAAGTTGAGATGTCCATCGACAGATGAATGGATGAAGAACAGGTGATATATATATATATATATATTGTCTTTCTCTGATTGACTTATTTCACTTAGCATAATACCCTCTAGTTCCACCCATGTTATTGCAAATAGCAAGATTTCATTTTTTGATGGCTGAATTGTATATAGATATATATGTATATATATCTATATATATATATACACATATATATATACATATATATATAGATATATATAGATATATATACATATATATACATATATATAGATAGATATATATACATATATATATAGATATATATACATATATATCTATATACAATGCAGCCATCAAAAAATGAAATCTTGCTATTTGCAATAACATGGGTGGAACTAGAGGGTATTATGCTAAGTGAAATAAGTCAATCAGAGAAAGACAATTATCAAATGATCTCATTCATATGCGGAATTTAAGAGACAAAACAGAATCATAGGGGAAGGGAGGGGAAAATAAAACAAGATGAAATCAGAGAGGGAGACAAACTGTAAGAGTCTCTTAAAAATAGGAAACAAACTGAGGGTTGCTGGAGGAGGGAAAGGATAACTGGGTCATGGACATTAAGGAGGGCATGTGATGTAATGAGCACTGGGTGTTATATAAGACTGATGAATCACTGAACTCTACCTCTGAAAGTAATAATACATTATATGTTAATTAGTTGAATTTAAACTAGAAACAATTTGGAAAATGTTAAAAAAAAAAAAGAAATAAAAATAGAGATATCTAGTTCAATAGCATTTACCTAAATTAAAAATACATGCATACAGAGCTACAACCACACTCAGTAAGTCCATATGAAAACAAAACGTTCATAGGGATTTGGTATAACATGAGCAAAAAATAAGGAAAAACAAACAAATACATAAATATGTATGTAATATAAGAGAGGGCCTGGCACACAAGCGCTGGTGATAATGATGATGTGCCATGAATTAAGGACTATAGTTAATTCAGTAAGAAATGACCCTTGATAAATCCAAGAGAGTAAGAAAAGAGAAATAAAAAACTTTTTTTTTGGAAATAAACCTATAAACCTATCTATGATTACAAATGTAAGGCCATACTATAAAATAGGAATACTAAATAATGATAAAGGTTTTAAAAGTTTTGATTCTCCAGGAAAATATAATAATTCTAACATAGTATGGACTGAATAACATAGTTTCTGAGTATACAAAGTAAATTGGACCCGTACTTGAAAACATCCACAAATATTGTTTTCAGGTAAGTTAATGCAATTTAAAAGGCAAAATTTGAAAGACAGATAGTGTAGCTCATTCATCATCTGACGGGGAAGGGACGGGAAAGATTTCTTAAACAAGGTACAATAAATGAAAGCAAAAGGGAAAAAAAGGGAAATGAAGCAAAAAGGGAAAAAGATAGATTTTATGACTTAAGAGCTTCTCACCAAGATATCATTTAATGAAAAGATTAACCACAAACTGGGAGAAGCTATTTATAACACTTTAGTACTTAGATATATATAGAACATCTATAAGAATAAAAAATAAATAATATGTATTAAAGCAATAATAAAATATTTAACACTCACCACTTCAAGCATCAGAAAAGATGAAGAACAATTAGAATCATTATTTAGTGTCAGTAGGAGAACATACTATTGAACAACAACAAAAAGGAAATTATGAGTATATATAACATAATTTAATTTCATTCTTATAAACTTGAAACATTTTTAAAAACCAGGTCATATTTTAGGGAAATAAACATATTAGAGAAAACATAAAGAGAACCAAGGTATAAGGTAATGATTAAAGCACAACTCAGGTAATGGAGGAGATTTCCCCTAGAGAATAGAAAAATGATGGTAATGTTCTTTTTCTTAACCTTGGTTCAAAGTATCATTATTCTTGATTTCTGGCATCTATTTTATAAACAATCCTTTGTAAATTTGTAATTTACAAATAATCCTTTGTAATTTGTAACTATTTGTAAATCAAATAGTTAATAAGCACAATTTTCAATTAGAGTTTTGATATCCTTGTAGAGAGATTCTAAGTAGCTATAAGAGTTTGCCAGTAATTTCCCAGAAATGGTATATTGGCTCCACAGCCTGGACAGAATATTTCATAATATCTGGAACTGAGAAATTTCTGGCAGACCCAGCACTTTTTTAACCTTATTTAACATATTATTGGCAGAAGACCTTAATTGCTAATCAAGAAAAAGTCTTTCTGATGGATCTCAGAATGTCCCATAATTGGGCAAGACTTATCATGAGTTTTGAAAGAAATGTATCCACAAAGGAGAACAGCCTTCTCTGCATAGAGTAAATTCTAACAGGATATCCTAGAATCCAAATCTGTGGGATATTACAGCATTGCCTTATGGAGATAAATGTCTGAATTTAATTTTATAAAGTAAAGAAGCCTCCTTTTAGCAAGCTACGTAACAGTGGACATAATTATTCAATTTCATGTTATACTAAAACTCAGAGGAAAAAGAGAAGTGATCCTTTCTGTATTAAACTTTCTGCACCAGAAGTTGGCTGAAGGCATCCTATGGAGGATGAGCAGAGCTAGTAGTCCCTGACAAAGTGATAGGACTTCAGAATTCTCCTGTCTCCCAAAAAATATTCTTCATAGCCTGCTGCTACCCAAATTTCTCATCCCATATTTAATATCTCTGGTAAAGGTGTCAGTCATTCCTTTGAGTTAATGAGCTTGTAATGCCCTTTCCTGAGAGAAGTAAATCACAGAGTGAGCCACTTGAAGGAAGAGGAAGGACTCTTTAGTCCAAAATCATTGGAATTCACGACTGAGGACAGGAGGGAAGCATAGGGTATGTAAGTGGTGAAGGAGTCACCACAGAAGGGAGAAATGGGTGAAGGAATATTTCTTGGAGCTTGCAAGGCAAATTTCAACATGCCAACATTCATTCAAGATTCTTCTAAACTCTACCTTCTCTGAGGGAAACAGCCACAAAAGCATGCTGTAGGACAAAGAGCAAAAAATCTACTTTCACCTTTGACAAAAATCCATGAAGTGGCTGCCACAAACCCAGGATTTGGGCTGACAGCCAAAAAATTAGTTGTATTTTCTTAAATAGTGTTTGTTTAGTTGACCTACGAAGGAATGTAGGGTGTTTTTTTTTCTTTTAGGTCAATATATCTCCATGAAAAGCTTACTCTGTGTTATCAACTTGCCTATTTAAAACTTACCTTGAGCACTCAAGTTGGCAAAGAAGTCAAACTCACTCTTGATGATGACGTGATAGTTTATGTGAAAACCCAAAAGATTCCACCTCAAAACCGCTAGAACCCACATAGGAATTCAGCAATGTGGCAGTATATGAAATCAATGCACAAAAATCAGTTGCATCTCTATACACCAACAATGAGACAGAAGAAAGAAATTAAGGAATCAATCCCATTTACAATTCCACCCAAAACCATACGATACCTAGAAATAAACCTAACCAAAGAGGTTAAGAATTTGTACTCCAATAACTACAGAACACTTATGAAAGAAATTGAGGAAGACACAAAGAAATGGAAAAACATTCCATGCCCATGGGTTGGAAGAATAAATATTGTTAAAATGTCAATGCTACACAGAGCAATCTACATATTCAATGCAATCCTTATCAAAACACAATCAACATTTTTAAGAGACCTGAAACAAATAATCCTAAAATTTGTATGGAACCAGAAAAGACCCTGAATATCCAGAGGAATATTTAAAAAGAAAACCAAAGCTTGTGGCATCACAAAGCCAGACCTTAAGCTATATAACAAAGCTGTAATCATCAAGATAGTATGGTACTGGCACAAAAACAGACACATGGATCAAAACAGAATAGAGAACCCAGAAATGGATTCTCAACTCTATGGTCAACTAATCTCCAACAACACAGGAAAGACTATCCAATGGATGAAGGACAGTGTCTTTAATAAATGGTGCTGGGAAAATTGGACAGTCATATGTAGAAGAATGAAACTGGACTATTTCCTTACACCATACACAAAGATAAAATCAAAATGGATGAAAGATCTAAATGTGAGATAGAAATCCATCAAAAGCCTAGAGGAGAACATAGGCAGGAACCTCTTCAACCTCAGCAGCAGCAACTTTTTACTAGGCATATCTCCAAAGGCAAGGAAATCAAAATGAACTATTAAAAAAAT
Source organism: Meles meles (assembly GCF_922984935.1). Lineage (NCBI taxonomy): Eukaryota > Metazoa > Chordata > Mammalia > Carnivora > Mustelidae > Meles > Meles meles. The sequence continues at coordinate 69,220,324 of NC_060079.1, forward strand.
AAATAAATAAAAATTTTTAAAAAATGAACTATTGGAACTTCATCATAATAAAAAACTCTGCACAGCAAAATAAACAGTCAACAAAGCTAAAAGGCAACCTATGAAATGGGAGAAGATATTTGCAAATGACATATAAGATGAAGGGACAGTATCAGAGATCTATAAAGAACTTATGAAACTAAACACCCAAAAAACAAACAATCCAATCAAGAAATGGGAGGAGAAATAAGCAGACATTTCTCCAAAGAAGACATAAAAATGGCCAATACACACATCACTTGACATCAGGAAAATACAAATCAGAACCAGAATGAGACACTATCCACACCAGTCAGAATGGCTAAAATAAACAAGCCAGGAAATGATAGATGTTGGCAAGGATGTGGAAAAAGGGGAGACCTCCTACAGTGTTGGTGGGAATGCAAGCTGGTGCAGCCACTCTGGAAAACAGTATGGAAGTTCCTCAAGAAGTTGAAAATAGACCTACCCTACAACCCAGCCATTTCACTCCTGGGTATTTACACCAAGATACAAATGTAGTGATTCAAAGGGGCACCTGCGCCCCAGTGTTCATAGCAGTAATGTCCACAGTAACCAAACTGTTGAAAGAGCCAAGATGTCCATCGACAGATGAATGGATAAAGAAGATGTAGTATATTTTTATGATGGAATGCTACTCAGCCATCAGAAGTATGAATACTTAGCATTTATATATTCATGAATGGAACTGGAAGGTAGTATGCTGAGGGACATAAGTCAATCAGAGAAAGACAATTATCATATGGTTTCACTCATATGTGGAATATAAGAACCAGCACAGAGGAACATAGGGAAAGAAGGGAAGTCATCGGAGAGGGAGAAAAACCATGAGAGATTCTTAAGTATAGGAAACAAACCGAGGGTTGATGGAGGGAGGTGGGAGATGCATTAGATGGGTGATGGACATTAAGGAGGGCATGTGATGTGATGAGCACTGGGTGTTATATGAATCTGATAGATTATTGAGCACTACATCTGAAACTAATGTTGTACTATAAGTTGGCTAATTGAATTTAAATAAGGATACTAAAACGTACCTTAAAACAAGAAACAAAATCAGTCAACTTGAATATGTAATTGCTTTCCTTTAACATGCTTTTTCTTGACACCCATGATTGTTGTACATGAAAGATGAAATAAACAATGTAGAAGTGACTTTCAACTCTAATTTGATACAGTCATACGCTACAAAGTCTCTGTCTAATACCCTCACACACAGCTAGTGAGCCCTCCACCTATGCTGTCGGTATGACTGGGGAACTAATTTTTAAATTTTAATTTAATTTACATTTAAATTTGACAATTCACACTGAACTGAATTACTGGAAAACACTTAAGTAAGTTTAAAATAACTCAAGTATGTGGATCTGCCTTCTCAGCTTTAAATTTCATAATATTTATACACAAGTTAAGTATTTCTGATGAAAATTAAGAATTCAAATTGAGATGTACTTTAGGAACACATTGCATTTCAAAGATCTGGTACAAAAAGAGCAAAACTGCAATAGGTCATTAGTCATTTTTAAATCGATTACATGTTGACATGACAATGTTTATGCTATTTTGAATCAAGTAAAATATATTATTAAAATTAATTCTACTGATTACTTTTTACCTTTTGTCATGTGGCTCTAGGAAAAATTTAAATTTGTGGCTTGCTGTGTATGTACTGCTTGGAGGGAAATTTTGGTGCCATGGAATAGGTAGAAAATTTGGAGTTGAGTCACATTCAAGCTGGGGCTCCTTCAGTTTATGCCCGTATAACCATGAACGATTCACTTAACTTTTCTGAACTTTAATTTGTGTGTGTGTGTGAATGGGTGAATGAACAAGATTGTTGTAAAAATTAAATAAAAAACCTCATGAGAAGACCTTGAAAAAATTCCAAAGTACTGGCCCCATGCCAGTTATTTTTCAGATATTTTAATCAAGTATACATTCTAACTATAAGCTAAATGAAGGTTTATAAATAATCATGCTTCTATTTAATCACTGAGAATAGCAAAATTGGCCCTAAGCTATAAAACTATATGCCAGGAATTTTCCAGAATGCCAAGGGGCTGTCTTATAGCAGAGATTCAAAGTGCTGATTTCTAAGCTAGGAAAAGTCTCGTGCTTTAATATTTGGCTACCCTAATGATTCCTGTAATAAGATGAAGCTACTACCTGCAACCCACTTAATAAATTTATTTCATTGGTGAGTTTTTAAAAATGGCAGAGTAGGGTACAGGTTTTCCCCACTATCCTAAGCAATCACCATTAATTTACAGTGGAAAATTTTTTTGAGTCTTCCTAGACCCAAAAAATCATCTCTTATGCTTTTCTATACCTTAGGACACATACTGCTAAGGGATGCACAAGATAAATCAAGATAAAGCACAGACACTCAACAGACACAGTTCAGAGCTCTGGTGGCTTGAGCCTGCAATGCTGAGTGTGGCTCCCTGGGAAGGAGACTCACCCCCCCCCCCCCGCCCCCGCCTCCGTGCACTACCTGGGCAACAGTTCATGGCAAAACAAATGCTGACTGCCATTGGCTGTTCGCCCGTTTTCATAAAAACAAAACCTTTCTCTCCATTTCTTTCAGTTGCATAAACATGTACTAATGGAGGTATTCTGTAAAAGCGACGTGGCGCAATTTTTTACAAACTTTTGAAAAGCGGATTATACCTGTAGAAGGCAGGTGAGTGCTCCTGTGACGTGCCCGAGTGAATCAAGCCCTGTTTTCTTCTCAGACCAGGGGGAGGAGTAGAACGATATGTGCAACAAATAAAATTAAACAGTGGTTTCGCTCATCTTCTTTAGCAGATTAATCTCCCCTGGAAGAGTGGCAGGTTGAATGTATAAACTCGAAACTTTTGAGAAAGATTTGCGAAGCTGTTCTAAATAGGAAGACTGAAAGTTAAGTTCTGAGCAGTGGCCCTTTCATAGAAAGCCTCACTTCAAAATTGATATGAAAATAGCCGGCTCCGTTGCATATTGTCATCATTTAACTCATGAGTCAGATTCCTCCTGTTCATCAATGATATGCCAATAAATGGATGTAAATGGCCCCTTCTTTCATTGCAAAATCTCAGTCAACAGCAACAGCCTGGTTGGAAGATGGTATTAAAAGCAGCTTCATTCCTGAAGGCATTCTACAGCAAGTCCCTGAGTCTTGTCAGATGTCTACAGTATAGACCGAAATTACTCATTAAAGAAATGGGGCTCGCCCTTCTTGGCTTACGGTATACATTATTATGTGTGCTCTTTCTTTCCAGGAATTGTTTGCTGCCAAATTTGTTCACAGCCAAAGCTCTTCTAGAGGGACGACCTTGTCTATTTTGTCACATTTTTTTAATGATGTTGAGGTACAAATGGAATTGAATTACAAGATTTCAGCACGTAATTCCATTGTCTGTTGGGAATTGTGGAAACGTAATTCTTGGCCACTCCCTTCTAGTTTCCTGGAACGCCATAAACCCCTTGGACAAGCAGAGGCTAAACCACCATAATTCTCTTCTTTGCCCTTTTTGCTAGTCACCCCCGGATGAGTTGTAAAAGCATGTACCTTTGTGCCTTACCTAGTTGTCTTGCCTAGTGAGATAATGGATACGGTTTCTATGTTAAGTACATGTGGAGACTCCACGACTTTTGAATGCTAACACTGTTTTGAAAAGAATAGACAATGCAAGATAAAGGAGAAAAATCTCACAAAATTAACATAATATAATTAAGTGAACTTTTCAAAATGATCATTGAAGAAGAAAAATATATAACTTCTGGAGAGAGTTTTAAGCATTTCACATTTGTTTTAAATTTTAACAATAATGCTAATAATAGTAAACATTTATTGAACATCATCTCAAGTGCCAAAGATGAATTACCTTTGATTCTCACAATAATCCCATAATACAGGAATATTATTATATCAACTTTACAGGCTGTCTGAAACCGAAAAAAAAAAAAAAAAAAGATTTAAGAAGCAAACGATTGCTCTGCGGAAGGACCCATTCGTCAGGCACTCAGGTCCCCCGATGACAGAGGTTCCATCTTCGCGTGTGCTGCTACAGCTCTAGGTTGGAGGAAGGCAACAGAGTGATCCCACACTCGTTTTTTATCTTTCTCTTTGAAACGATACACAATTCTAGTGATTTGCATTGGCTAAAGCAAGTTACATCCAACTTCAGAAGGAAAGACAAAATGAAATTCTACCTTGCACGAGAATGAGAACTGGAACTAAAGTGAAAAACCCTAATGACCTGCACACGTATCAGTGATATGCTGCTTATATAATTTTTGTTCCTGTGTAACCGTTCCATAACACTGCGTAATACTATAATTATGGGGCATTTGGGTATTTTTTTTTAAGATTTTATTTATTTATTTGACAGAGAGAACGAGCACACAAGCAGGCAGAGCAGCAGGTAGAGGGAGAGAAAGAAGCAGGTTCCCCGCCAAGAAGGGAGCCAGATGAGGGTTCGATCTCAGAACCCTGGGATCATGACCTGAACCAAAGACAGACACTCAACCAACTGAGCCAGCCAGGTGCCCCAGTACTACATTTATGCTTAACTCTAACACCACATCCCAACTTCTTATAGTTTATTGTCACAGTCTACAGTTCCAAAGTAGGAATGAACAAACTGCCCTGAGAAAATTCAGTCTATAACTTGGAGTCCAAAGATAAACACTTGCCTTGAAAATCCCTCCTTCTTTTTCTCCTTGAATAATTGAACCGGGGACTTAGAGATGCTTATAGTAATCTATAATACCTCACTTTTCTCCCTGAATATCCTTTCCAAAAATATTGTCCTCCATCATAAATGTCCTTCAGGTTAGTGTTCTCAGGCTTGACCTAAATCATAAATATAATTTTGAAAATGAAGAATTTCTGTCCATCTGAGTTTCTTTACTCCCTGTTTCCATACACCAGCAGTAAGTAAGTAACTAGCCTCTTCTCTTTCCTCTCCCTTAGAGTTAGCTGCCTCCTTTCTTGGCATTGCTGCATAAGGTGTGTAAACATTTCTCTGACTAATATTTAGGGGCGGTCCTGACTTGACTGTGAAGTGTTAATTCACATTATTACTTTGTTTTGTTTTGTTTTTTTTAAGATTTTATTGATTTAGGAATGCCCGGGTGGCTCAGTCAGTTAAGCATTTGCCTTTGGCTTGGTCCAGATCTCAGGGTCCTGGGATAGGGTTCCACATCTGGGTCCCTGCTCAGCGGGGAGCCTGCTTCTCCCCCTGCTTGAGTTTGTTCGCTCTTTCTCTCTCTCTGACAAGTAATAAATAAAATCTTTAAAAAATATTTTATTTATTTGTCTGAAAGAGAGAGAATAAGAGAGAGAACATGAGATGGGGAGGGAGCAGACGCTCCACTTAGCTGGGCGCATGTGGACTTGATCCTGGGACTTCAGGATCATGACCTGAGCTGAAGGCAGTCGCTTAACCAACTGAGACACCCAGATCCCCGAATTATTAGCTTTAAACCTTTCCATTGCCTAGTAAATTTTTAATTCACGTGCTTAACATTTTCCTGCCCTATCGCATTCAAAATATTCCACACCCTACAGTATTGGGTCAGCATTGTAGAATCCTTCTTTCCCATGATCAAACCATAAAATATCTTCAGTTCCCTAGGTGATATTTTGCTCATTTTATTGAAACCTGAGAGAATATGAACTTAACATTTAGGCAATGACTAGAATGGTTATAAAATAAATAATTCAGAAAATAAATATTAAAAACTTTTCAGGTTAAACTCTGTTCTTTTGTGTGATGAAACACTGAAAACAGCTCGAATTATTTTGTGTGGTGTCTGGTTACAATAAAAAAAAACTCAAGAGGAAAAAGAAGGAGAAAACAACCAAAGTAATCCCTTTTAAATATTATTTCTTCCAACCTGTTTTCTTAGCCTTTATTCTTATTTCATAAAAATTATTTTATTCTTTTGATTAAAAATATGACTCAGTCAAAAATTTTTCTCACTTGCCTGTGTATATACATATAGACCACTTCTACCTAGAAATTATTTAAAAGTGATGTGACCATCACCAAACTTTCAGGATAAAGCTCTTAATTTAACTGCATTTTAAAATGAAAAAAAATCATCTCATCACTAGACTAAAAAATGATAAAAACCACTTATGAAAAAATTATGTTGATGGTGTATCTTAATTAGAAAGCTGTTCAAGAATATAATAATAATGATATTTATTTTATTGCTTTTTGTCATCAGAAGTGATGTCAGTGTAGGGGCACCTGGGTGGCTCAGTGGGTTAAAGCCTCTGCCTTCCGCTCAGGTCATGATCCCAGAGTCCTGGGATCGAGCCCCACATTGGGCTCTCTGCTCGGCAGGGAGCCTGCTTCCTCCTCTCTCTCTGCCTGCCTCTCTGCCTACTTGTGATCTCTGTCTGTCAAATAAAATAAAATAATAAAAAAAAGAAGTGATGTCAATGTAATTGGTATATTTAGTACTACTTATTTTATTTATTTTATTTTATACTTTATTAGTCTTTTATTAGTATGGTTAGCTACTCCTGGTAACTATTTGGTCTGAAACTAAATTTCATAATAAAATATGAGACTAGATATATGAAAGTATTAAATTTTTAAAATATTTTAATACTTTGATTATATTCTAAAATTTATCCTGGTGTATAGTAACATATTAATTTAAAATAATAAGTTAGTCTACATTAAACCAAGTCTCCTAAGCTATAATAATTTCCATACTCCTCTTCACATGTATCTATTTTCTTTTTCCCCCTGACCTCAACATTCTAGGAACAATAATGACCCTCTAGAGATTCTTTTGTGAGACTGGGAGAGCTTGCCTGACATTTTATTAAGGCACATGAGTAAAAATTACTAAAGAGGCAAGTTCTACACAAAGGTGACAAATCATTTGGGGACTGGAACCTATGGCAGTATCTTAAAAAAATAAAAATTTAATATATCCAACAAACATTTCCATCAAATTTATTTTAATATGCTCCATTCTCTTCAGCTGGGCAAAATATTTTTCAAGAGAACAAACACTGCTATCATACAATAGTATCCATTCATTACTATGTGGCAGGCAGTGTACTGGGAGCTAGACTTACATTATCTTATTCAGACCTTTGTCAAGCCTGAAAGTTAGGTATTTTCACCAAAATTTAAGATACAGCTAAACTAGTCTCAGTATAATAAAGAATGTGCCAAAGCCAAAACTTACCAAGACTCCAAATCATTATAATATTCCACTTACCATGAGCAGATGAACCAAGCAGGATTTTATTTATACAGCTTTACATAATCTTTGAAACCTAATTAATTTAAAATTTTTCTCCACTAAGTTAACTAGTTGTTTTTCTTTCCCCCAAAATACACTTGTCCCTATCTTTGTTCAATGATTACATCATTTGTAAGGCTGATGACAAGACCATAAGTGTTTGAGAAAATATACATAGCAATACATTCACTCTTCCAGGGCGGAATGGGACTCACTTTTGTTCTTTAGGATATTCAGTGTTTACTAATAGTTCATAACTATCTTTCAGGTTCTTTGCAAATCTTAGAATTCATGTTAGTTTCCCCATAGACTATCAGATCATGGATACCTCATGGCACCTTAATGGTGTTAGTAATTACTGGCTTGAGAGCAACTTCAAAGATGCTATCAGACAAGTGGTTAGTACTATTCATGGTTTTGGAATGGAATTCTAGAACCCTTGAAAAAAAAAGATTCTAAGCTCTATAAAAAACTTTCAAATGAAAAAGTAATAAACACCTGGAACTTGAATAATTCTTTCTGACAGTTTGATCAAACAAATCACAGAGGGAAAACTATAATGTATTTCACAAGCAATCTTTAGTACAATCAAGAGATTGGCCTTGTATTTTTGGTTGAGCACTTATATCCTTATAAGAGAAGTTCAAAATTATAATCAAGGAATTTAGATTTAAATAATTTCTGGGAAACAAGTACAAGACAAAGCTAATATTTTTTAAATAGCAATATTATCATTATGGCATATTCCTTTTTGTTCAGCATTCTTGAACATCCTAAAAATAGATCAATGATAGATACAGAGATACTTAGATACATAGACACATGCATGGGCTCTTGAGGGATGAGATATTATATAACTCTGATGAGTTCAGGAACTCTTTTAAAGCTCTACTTTACAATTCTGAATTAAAGTGATAAGATCAACTGAAGTTTCATGAGATACCAAAAATATTCAGCTCATTCAATTCATCATGGTTAATTAAGTTATCCACCTGAACTAAATCCACACCTTACATCAAACCCCATGTCTCTATTTAAGGAACTTGAAATAAGATACTCCTCAGGAAGCTTAACAAAAATAAAAAGTCTTGTCCTGTAAAAGAAAATAGACAGAGATCATACTTTTAGAGATTTTACAGGATCAATAAATAATAGGAATATGTGCTGTAAATATTGGTTTGAATATAAAATACATTGGCAGGTAAAAATGTTACTTCAATTAAGTTGTTAATTTATTAGTTTAGACAGCAATGAGGAGTGAAAAAAATATAGATAGATAGATAGATGCTAGATAATAAATGATAGATGATAGATAGATGATGATAGATGATAGATAGATAGATAAGATAGACAGCAGATAAGAAAAATGATCCCTTTTCAAATTTCTAGAAGAAGTCATTAAAAGTAATCTTTAAGGAATAGGAATGAAGAAAGTGAATGCAAACTTTAATTTGTAATGTTGAAAGAGTAATATTAGTTAATATCTTCTTGACTTATCAGACTATTTGATGTTAAAATTCCAGAAGAAAAGAGAGTACCCCAGAAGCCTCCCCTAGAGCTGATCTCTACCTTTAACCATGGGAAGTCTAAGAGATCCAACTGAAACTACCCTCATTGAAAATTAGAGGTGGCAATGAGTCAACAAGCTTGGATAGTAATAGAACAAGCATGAAGTTGGGGCTTTCTAAAGGAATGCTTATTGATTTGTTCATTGCTTTTTAAAATTTCCAAAATAAGATTTTATGAAAACAGTATGACAAGAAACAGGAAAATCCCAACTATAGCTATCAAGTATTTTCTATATCTTTGGGCTTTCACAGGTATATGATCTAGTTACATTTACCTCATCCAATCCCTGATGTAACTCTGTAAGTTGGGTATAATTATGTCACTTCAAGGTTTAGAAAGAGATCCTCAGAGAGTTTCCTAGATACAAGTGCATTTGAAACTTTATGGGAATATAAAAACTAACTCGGTTACTTCATAAAAACCTGGATTGCAGCTTCTTCTCTAATTCGGTAGGTCTGGGGCAGCAATTGACAATCCGTGTTTTAAACAAGCATCCATGGTGACTCTTTCAGATTCAGCCAGTTTGGGGAACACTGCTTCCTACTTGGCTGCCCTGTGAAAGAGGTGAGAAGGTCCTGATTCTAAGAGAGCATCAAGATAATTTCAGAGAAAATAATTGTGTGTATTTGTCTGTTTTAGAAGACAACTTCGTCATAAGTGAAAGACAAGAAAGCACACTTTTTGTTTAATTTCATGTGAATGGAGGACAAAGACTTTTAGACTTGCATTAACATGGCAACTGCGGCAGTACAAAGATGCCCAATTCATTCATTAAAAATAACTCTTGACGAGTTAGCATAAGCCCAGTATGTATGACACCAATATAAGCATTTGTCCTATCAACATTTTGAATAAAGGGACAGGAAATGTATACAGGAAATGGTTGCTTCCTTCTGGGGACTTAAATCATCACATTTAAGTGAGCACAATGTATACACATAAAATATTAGATAAAGGTAAAGTTCTTGCAGAGAGTATTGATTTTATAGAAAGATTATCTACTTAATGAATGAAGTTCAAAAGCAATATGAGTTGCTCCCCATGTAGGCATGAGCTCTGATGGGTCTCAGAGAAGTGAGCCAACCTAGGACCTTACAACATGAGCAGATATGTATGCTGGGGTGGGGAGAAGAAGATCACCCAGAACTACCAAACAAATGTGGTGCCTAGGGCCTGGTGAGGAGACTCATATGGATAGAATGAGGAATGTGGAAGTAGTGTAGAAATTCTTAAAATCTTTGTTCTCACATCTAGGGAGATCTTTGGAAGAATTAAGCAGAATTTCCTTGACTTTGCATGTCATACTACATTCATTCATTTCTTCACTTAAGCAATCATCCTTTTATAGATAAACTTTTAATAGTATTATTTCATGCAAACTAAGATAAAGCATTGTTATCTTCTTTAAACTATGTCTCTAGTCATATTTATATCATCCCCTGCAAAGACAGTCAGGCAATAATGTTTTAAATGAAATTATTTTAAAAACAAAAGCATTGGTGTCTTCTCATACAGTTTATCTAGTATATTATGATTTCAAAGTCTGAATAAAAAGTCCACAAACTGTAAGGCACCAACCCTTAAAATCCAGAAGTGCAGAAAAATGCAGTTTTCCTTACATTGCTCCTTTTATTTAAAAACAGAGAAGGTAATTTTTAATCACTAAAGGAGTCATAGTTAGCAGATAAATGCCTTCAATAATCTAACTCAGATTTATGGATTCATCTTGTCTGCTTTACTGAGGTTGCATGATGGTTAAAGGAAAAAAGTCCTTGTTTCCCTCCAAGAAGCATGAATGGGCTCTTTAATCTTGTTTCCTTTTGCTCGTAACACTCATCTCCAGTTTAACTTCAAATGGTTTTATTTCTTGTTTTAAATTCATGTACTTGAAAATTATTAGTTTCAGGAGCAACACAAATTTAGGCAAGGGCTGATGTTATCTGTACTGTAATGGATACCCTCTCAGATTTCAGCAGTATACACCCCTAACAGAGATAAACAAGAAATTTTTTATCAGTGACATTGCTATCAGACCCAAAAGGATCAGAGTATATAACAGTTATTATCTGACAGGCACTAGCTTATCCTTTACAGGGAAAAAACAAAAAACAAAAAAACAATAACAAAACAAAACAAACACTAAAAATGATAAATTACTTTTTTCATCAGTAACCACCTTCTAAGCACTTGTTTTTCTTACCCGCCCTTGACTGAGATTAAAAGCATGAGACCAACACCAGTGACGAAATCATCTTTTCTCACAATTCCTCTCACACTACTCCTTGTATTGCACAAGACGACAGTGGTCAATAGAATGAACTCAAGAGCCAAGTGAGAACTCAGAGAAGAGAGAGCTCCTGATAATGTCAGATAGAATGGGTGAGACCTCTGGCTCCCTGCATTAGGTATCCCAGTTTCGACTCCAATTTCAGCCACAGCTGTGATGGACAGCGCCACGTTAAGCTCCCACTGACCCCTACTCATCTCAAGCATACTCCACAACTCCACATATCTTTCTACATGGTGCCCAGAACATTCTCCAACACTATAAAGTCCCACTTGCCCCACACGCAAGCCCAGCCCTGAAGTACTGAGTTAATATTCCCAGTGGCAACCCCTAACTACTGGGGGACAGGAGCCAGGGAGTAAATGCTCCTGCCTTCTGTCCTTGAGGTCGGCAATTTTGGAAATACAGGTAGACATTCTGTCTACATCTTGGGACAACCTGGTAGAGACAACAAATGCTGCATAAGCGAAAGCAACAACCCCCACTATACACTACCTGCTGACTTTCACAACATCCCTGTCTCACCTTGCCTGCTCCTTCGCTTCTGCTCCCTGGATTACCTCCAACATAAATGGTTGGCACCCAGGTTGTTGTCTGAGGCTCTACTTTCAAAGGAGCCTTTAATTTAATGAAAATTAAAATAGGTAGCTTTGTTTACCACCTCCTATTGCCTTAGAACAGAGATCAGTAAACTTTTTCTCTGAAAGGATAGATTGTAAATGCTTGTAGTTAATATAGCCTTTGTTGCTGCTACTAAATTCTGCAATTTTAGAGTGAAAATGGCCACTGATAATACATGATGAATGGGCATGCCTGCATTCCAATAAAGCTTTATTTACCAAACTGGTGGTGGGCTGGGTTTGGCCTATGAGCCATGGATTCCTAACCCCTGTGAATCTCCTAAATTCTTTTGGTAATGCATTAGAATACATTTAAATATTCCTGAACTTAAGTATCCTAATGATAACAATTAATGAAGTTAATAATTATCTTTATTAAAATTATTATGGGGGCGCCTGGGTGGTTCAGTGGGTTAAGCCGCTGCCTTCGGCTCAGGTAATGATCTCAGGGTCCTGGGATCGAGTCCCGCATCGGGCTCTCTGCTTGGCAGGGTGTCTGCTTCCCCCTCTCTCTCTCGTTGTCTGCCTCTCTGCCTACTTGTGATCTCTGTCAAATAAATAAATAAAATCTTTAAAAAAATTATTATGTACAAGGCACTATTCCTGGCAGATGTTTTACATACATTATCATGTTTTATTCCCAACATTTTCATTTCATCTATGAGGAAACTAAATCTCAGAAAAGCTGTGCTTTTCCTACTGTCCACCAAATGGTTTTCTGCTTTCTGAATACATGACTGGATTATCATTCCTTGTCCTTTTTCTAGTGGGGAAAGGCCATCTAATTATTTCTAGGCAGAGCATGATAAGATTTAATTAATGTCAAATGATCCTCCAGAGCTCTTTTTCCCTTTGCAACAACCATTGACAAGTTCCAGATACTGCTTCCCAGCTTGAGGACAATATGAGGAAGCAAACACCCAGTGAACATGTAACATAAGGGAGAAATAGATCAGAGATTTCTGAAGTTACTTGTTACCATTTCATGACAATCATCTTGACTACAGAAACTAAGTAACTTGACCACTGCCACAGCTAGGAATTGCCAGAGACAAAATTGGAACGTAGGTCTTCAGAATCCAATGTTTGATTTGTTCCCACTGTACCTTCCTCACTATGTTTAAGTCTTTTCCTGTACATAAAAAAAAAAAAAAAAAAGTTAAGGCAACTACCCCCTGATAAAGGATGTCACCCAAAGACCAAAGACCTTCTTTCTTAGCTGTGTTCAAAACACACACATACACACACACAGAGAAAAATCTGGAAAAGGATGAGTAAGACAAACACAAGATTCTAGAAAAATTTTCCAATATATAAAATTTAGCTTCAGTACCCTACCATCTTTCACTTACTTTTACCCATACTTGCTATAGACGAAACATTCTGAGACATCTGTCCAGTCTTATAATTGACTTTTCTCTGGTCACTCCTCCAATTTCTCTCCAATGGGGGTGGGTACTCCCTCCTATATGACCAGACTGTTTGTAATTGATCATAAATTGATCCCTGATCCAAGAAAAACAATCAGCTGGTCTTCCCAGGGAATTTGGGATGGGGCTGATCCACTGAAGCTGGTTTTTCTGTGCAATGAAGCATTCCGAGATTATGGAGTGGAAGACTTCACCCTGCCATCTGAACTAAGATCTTCAGAGAGAAACAAGCAGACCTGAAGAAGAGTGAGAAAAGAAGAAAAGAAAAGACAAGAAAAGAAACAACAAGACAAGACAAAGAGAGAGAGCTCTCCCAGCATTTAAAGTGTTGGTTCCAGCCCCAGCTCCACTCCTGACACTGAGATTAATGAGATGTTCCTCAAATCTGATAATAAATTCTTTCAGTTTGCTTAAACTACATCAATTTCTTTTCTATGATTTGCAATCAAAGAGTCTTAAAAAATACAACTCCCAATTCATGAGTACTTTTTCGCAACTGCTCAAAAATTTAATCTTAACGGATGCGTTACATCTTCTAGTAAAAATAACTAGTCTCAATGACCACCTCAAAAAGACTTTAGTAAAATAATTCGGTCTTAAGTATTTTATAGGAAAACCACTAAAAATAAATATCTGATTGCAGAAATTGAGTTATTAAGGAGAGCTATTTTAACCAGATTAGCCCTAACGTTATATACTTCCCAACCCCAGGGTCAGAAAATATGTATTTCTTTTTTTTTTAAGATTGTATTTATTTATTTGACAGACAGAGATCACAAGTAGGCAGAGAGGCAGGCAGAGAGAGAGGAAGAAGCAGGCTCCCTGCTGAGCAGAGAACCCTATGCGGGGATCAATCCCAGGACCCTGGGATCATGACCTGAGCGGAAAGCAGAGGTTCTAACCCACTGAGCCACCCAGGTGCCCCAGAAAATATGTATTTCTTAAAGCAAACAGGAAAACTGAGTGAAAGTTTGAGTTGGTCAGTCCTCTTGGATTAATCTTTCAAAAAATACACATCAAATCACAAAATATTCTTCTGTCTCTCTCAAAGAAAGAAAAATATTTAAACTAAATATCTCATTTTTTTCTCATGGAAAGAGGTATGTTATTTTCTATAGTAAGTCAGTAGCAAGTAACATGATACTATAAATGTATAGACTCGTTCACTCTGCATCACTTGCTATATAAATAGGAGAAAAATGGCTACTTTTAAAAAGGAAAGGGATAAACAGCTATTTCAGGAATAAATCATTTAATCCTTTGACTAAAACCATAAACATAAAATAAATACATTATGTGGTCTGCATCAAAATTTCCAAAAATTCAGGAGGCTAAACTGAATTAATATTACATGTTGCCTCAGGAATTGCAGCTGGCTGCCTCAGGAAATATATAGATATATAGCTATATATCTCCTAAACTGTGATATAAAATAACATTTGAGAAAATCAGACATTGTTTATTGCCTAAATATTTATAGTGTGGGGAATTTCGGCATCAATAACTTTTTAAGGAAATGTTGAGATTTATTTGGATTTAGTTTATTCTAAAATGGTTGAAATTAGAAGACTAATTATAATTTCATATTTCTAGTCCTGTATGGAATCAAACGATATTGTTTTTATTCTTACTATTCTTATAGCTTTTTTTACTCTTTTTAAAAAATTTAGTCCACATAACATTTAGAAAAATAGTTTTGAGTAGATGTTTTCTACAGAGATTTTATTCAAATAATAAAAAAATTATGTTAATACGCATTTCATTTCAAGAATGTTTGTTCATATTCTAAAAATCATGCATGATTTAAGTTTTCACTCAAATAGTGGAATATTCATAGTAAGGCATATCTTGATTTTATAATGTTTAATATTCAGAAGAAATTAATTTCATATTATTACAAATGATAAAAAATGACACTGAACTACAGAACTAGAATTTCTAATTTATAAACTCATTTTTACATTCACACTTTCGAGAAAATTGTGGACACATTAAACTGCTTACATAAGCTTTTTAAAGAAGTAACTACAAAATGGAAAGTAAAATTTGCAGTGCCATTTGGCTGGCTAATTTATCTAAAATACGATAACTGTAAAACCAGGTAGAAGGTCATAATTATAATTTTTCTCAGTGAGATCTGCAATAGATCTCTCCACATGTAGAGAATTCAGCATTTTTGCCCATTCTTATAAGTTTTTTTTAAGTATCCAAACAAGACAAACTACATTTGTAATTCCTTAATAAGACTGTGGATAAGACACAGATATAGTGATAAGTCTCATCATTTCAAGGAGGATGGGGAATAATTTCCTTTTTACCCTAAACATCCAGAAGAGAGGTCCTATTAATTCAAGGTCTCTTACCCTTCCAAAGGAAATCATCTAAAATTTTATGTGGCCGTTTAAATGATTGCTTTGGGAAATTTATATGGTAGTCATGGGAACAAGTAAAGAAGTCAAGGCAACGTTGATCATTTTAATAGTGTGCAAGTGATCCATCCAATTTGTAAATACCTTGGACCACTCTTCTAGGTCATGAGTGATCAGAAAAGGGATTTATACAAAACTAATGAAATAAAATACAAGCTCATTAATTTAAGGTAAAATCCCCTAAAGTTGTTTTAATTGGTCAGATTCATCAAAAACATGCTGAGCTTTTGAGAAAGCAAGATATATACCTCCTTTAAAGGGTTTTACATACTTTTGAAAGAAGACATATTTTCCCTTTGATAATTGAGAACAAATCCTTTGTTCTTTTAACCTCTTGAGTATTTCCATGAACAGTACTTCTCTACAAAATCTACCTCTGTGGTATCATCAACATATGTCTGCATTTAACTAGTAAAGATGTCAACATGGTGCTCATGGATCTTGAGAGCAGCCAAGTCAGAGACAAACTCCACAAGCACAGACAGGGTATACCAGAGTCCAGCACAGGCAGGAAAATGAAGCAGGTGACAGAAGAAATGACCACGTTATAGATGCTGGAAAAACAAACAAACAAACAAAAACAAAAACAAAAAACAGGACAAGACATCTTGATGATACCTGGGCAAAAAATACTATACACAGTGAGTGTTCTGGAAACAGTTTGAGTAAAGGGTGATCCTACATCCAGGAGGTCCTGGGATTCCTGAAAAGAGCATGGAGAAAAGGCACCATGCATCTTCAGAGTCCAAGGCAAGCAAGCAGAAGGAATCAAAGCGATCTGAGAGCAAGTAACGGAACTTCAGTTTCAATGCTGGGGTTTGGAGATTATCTCTGAAGGAGATGAGAAGGACCCCAGTCATAGGAGATTAGAAGATCAAATAGATTACACAAATGCAGTAAGACGGAGTCAGGGAACAAAATAGAACCCTAGAATGAGAAACTTGGTTAGTGTACTGAGCAATTGATTCATTGTTTATAATGAATTTATGATAACTAAAGTAAAAATCTAGGAAGAACTCTCTATCGAGTAAATTTTCCTTTGGAACTAACGCAACACTGAGCCTGAGGCTGGCAAATCGAATAGTCCATGCCCTAGGCAAGAAGCCTCCAGAGAGATGAGAAGACAGCTGAATGCTGACATCCACAAGTCTTCATGTGGCTCTTCATCTTCTACCCACTTTAAAACCGAATGACTCACAAGTACCATTAAGATCACACCTACCAGTCTGATTTATCGTGGATTAAACAGATACGTGTAATTAAAGCCACTCACCCAAAGCAGTAGCACAATAATGCTGATATAACTCTTTTTTATGCTTTGATCCAGATTTTCCAGACCTCTCCCACACCTACTGCCGTAAAGTCTGATTTCTACTTATACTCTCTTCTACCCAGTGTGTACCCCAACCAATCCAGTATCACTTTCAGGTAGAAACAAGAGTAGCTATACCTATCTCTATAAAAAAAAATACACAGGCATGCTCATAGAACAAATATTTATGTACCTTTTGAAGACCTATCAAGGCACAAAAGACCTAGAATCCAATACACTTTCCAACTCTTCTCACAATCTGTCCAAGGGAAGGCTGGGGGTACAGAGGTCTCATGATACAGCACCCTACCTTGTCATGTTCCAACTCTTCCTCATCCCCTTCCTAGGAAAAGGTGGCCATGATGGAAGCACTCCCAACAATTTCCCGATCTGTATGTTCAGGTTAGATGGTTACTTACAAATTTAGCAA
Source organism: Meles meles (assembly GCF_922984935.1). Lineage (NCBI taxonomy): Eukaryota > Metazoa > Chordata > Mammalia > Carnivora > Mustelidae > Meles > Meles meles. Next base: position 69,237,697 of record NC_060079.1, read on the forward strand.
CACGGAGCCATTCAGATGGTGTAGTAAACAGTAGCACCAAGTCCAGAAGATGTCAGCTCCTGGGGTCTGCCACAAGGACCTCTGCAGATTCCCTGGAGGCCTGCCAAGGGCAATTCTGCATCTTGAAGATGTAACTTCCATGTGGTGGTGCTGAATGAGACAGAGATATTTCTTCTTAACTGCAACAATTTTAAGCTATAATTCAGGAGCTGACTCTCTCATCTCAGCCAGATTTCAGATCCTCAGGATTTGCTGTCTACAGCTATAGCCCAGAGAATCCCCCTGTCCTTCCACCTTAACCCAAGGCCATCTCAATTCCATTTATGGAAAAGCCTAAATGACTAAAGCAAAGGAAAAGTGAGCCACAGGTTCTCATCTCCTTGTTTCTCTACTGACACTTCCCTGTGATACTTAAAAAACAAAAACAATTGTGTATATATACCACATCTTCTTTATCCATTCATCTGTTGATGGACATCTAGGTTCTTTCCATAGTTTGGCTATTGTAGACATTGCTGCTATAAACATTCGGGTACACGTGCCCCTTCGGATCACTGCGTTTGTATCTTTAGGGTAAATACCCAGTAGTGCAATTGCTGGGTCATAAGGTAGTTCTATTTTCAACATTTTGAGGAAACTCCATGCTGTTTTCCAGAGTGGTTGCACCAGCTTGCATTCCCACCAAAAATGTAGGAGGGTTCTCCTTTCTCCACATCCTCGCCAGCATTTGTCATTTCCTGACTTGTTAATTTTAGCCATTCTGACTGGTGTGAGGTGATATCTCATTGTGGTTTTGATTTGTATTTCCCTGATGCCGAGTGACGTGATATATATACACAATGGAATACTATGCAGCCATCAAAATAAATGAAATCTTGTCATTTGCGATGACATGGATGGAACTAGAGGGTATCATGCTTAGTGAAATAAGTCAATCAGAGAAAGACAACTATCATATGATCTCCCTGATATGAGGACATGGAGATGCAACATGGGGGGTTAGGGGGATAGGAGAAGAATAAATGAAACAAGATGGGATTGGGAGGGAGGCAAACCATAAATGACTCTTAATCTCACAGAACAAACTGGGGGCTGCTGGGGGGAGGTGGGGTTGGGAGATGGGGAGGGGGTTATGGACATTGGGGAGGGTATGTGCTATGGTGAGTACTGTGAAGTGTGTAAACCTGGCGATTCACAGACCTGTACCCCTGGGGATAAAAATACATTATATGTTTATTAAAAAAAAAAAATGGAAGGGAGGCAAACCATAAGAGACTATGGACTCTGAAAAACAACCTGAGGGTTTTGAAGGGTCGGGAGGTGAGAGGTTGGGGGAACAGGTGGTGGGTAATAGGGAGGGCACGTATTGCATGGAGCACTGGGTGTTGTGCAAAAACAATGAATACTGTTATGCTGAAAAAATAAATTAATTTAAAAAAAAAAACAAAAACAAAAACAAAAAAAAACTACTACAACAACAACAAAAAATCCTACCACAATATTTTTCATTAATTCCAATCAAGATATGGAATCCTTTTCTCTGCCATTTGAAGCTAGACATGGCCACGTGACTCGTGGTGGTTAGTGGGGACTTAAGGGATGTGACTGAAGCAGAGGAGTAAATACGGTTTGCACCTCAGGACTGGCCTTTCTTTGCTGCTGGGAACACTTGTGTCACATCAGTTGACCCAGACTGACCTTCAGAATGTTACAGCATGTGAGGAAAATCTCTGTTATACCAGTGAAAGGCACTGGCGTATGAGTGAGGCCTCCTCGATCTCCTAGCCACAAGCAAGCTGGCCAAGATAAAAACAGTCAACCCAAGGTATGGGGAGAGAAAAGTTGCTGTTTTAGGGCACTAATGTTTGAGGTTGAATGCTATGCAATAAGCAAGTTGAAAAATTCTCTTCCTTAGATCGCATAAAACAGAGGTGCAGAAAAAAAAAGCATTTAATAAGGATTAATTATATGAATAAAGTCCTAAAAAGGAGCACAGCTTAGTACTTTGCACTTTTTCTCAAAAAAAAAAAAAAAAACAACAACAACTATTGGATACATTCATTTTGTTCTGATGAGCAAGTAAAACAAGGTCAAGAATGGTATAGCACATATCTACCTGTGAATAAGATTGCATATGTATGTTCAAAAATAACTAATTCTTATATTTATTAGCAACATTGATTAGAGAATTGGCAGGGGATGTTTGCTTGCTTTGGTTTTGGTTTTCAAATTACTTCTCTTGGGAAATATTACCCAAGAAAAACATTTTTCTTGAAATAGAAAAATACATTCATCCAACTGGATTTTGCTCCTGTTTCCCAGACACAATCACATGGGTTATGATGTGGCCAACTATGAAGTTGTGCTGGGAAAGATTTAATTTTGCTTTAATTTAATAACATGGGGTAACGGCTTGGAGAAGAAACAGGGTTCTCCAAGATGCCCTTGAACGGATGAATGGATAAGGACGATGTGGTACATATACACGATGGAGTATTATGCCTCCATCAGAAAGGATGAATACCCAACTTTTGTAGCAACATGGATGGGACTGGAAGAGATTATGCTGAGCGAAATAAGTCAAGCAGAGAGAGTCAAGTATCGTATGGTTTCACTTATTTGTGGAGCATAACAAAGAACATGGAGGACATGGGGAGATGGAGAGAAGAAGGGAGTTGAGAGAAATTGGAAGGGGAGATGAACCATGAGAGACTATGGACTCTGAAAAACAACCAGAGGGTTATGAAGGGATGGGGGGTGGGAGGTTGGGGAAGCAGGTGGTGGGTAATAGAAATTGCATGGAGCACTGGGTGTGGTGCAAAAACAATGAGTACTGTTACGCTGAAAATAAACAAAGAAAAAAAAAAAAGAAACAGGGTTCTCTCCTCTAAGGAGGAGGAAAAATCAGAGTAGGCTGGACAGTGTGACTGGTAGTTGTACAGTTGGATTTTGTTGCTCAAAATTAGAATATAGGTTCAGTGCCCAAGGGATGGAACCTGTGTTATTTATGGTCCTGCTCACTTATACCAGATGTACCCTTGGCTTTCTGACCACACCCACTGACTTACTGCCATGGAATTATGTGAGCCTGGCACACCTAACTCCTTGATTCTCTAAGATGCTATAAAAACTTACCAGCCACATGGAATTAGGCTCACTTCCTTTATATTATGCAACAGATCCAGACCAAAATTAGAAAATTTAGACTTTTTTTTTTCTAGAACAGTGATTTATTTAGTAACTCTAATCTGAAGGCATTCACTTTTGAAATGCTAAGGAAATTGCAAGCAATTTATCACACAGAAATTTTGGAAGCACCCATATCAATAAAAGTGACTCTTGCTAGTTTATGACTGGAAATCAAGTAATGATCAACAGTGGTATTGATCTCTTCCTACACAACCTTCTTTTGAACCATTAATTCATTAAAGAACAACAAATTCTTAACGTCCACAAATTTCATGATCTTGAAACTTCAAGGAGGAAGTATGAATGACAGTTTTTTTTAAGTGTTCTAATGTGGTGATTAAATGATGTCACTTCAAGTAAAAATATTAATTATTTAAAAACAAATCATTGGGGCGCCTGCGTGGCTCAGTGGGTTGAGCCGCTGCCTTCGGCTCAGGTCATGATTCCAGGGTCCTGGGATCGAGTCCCGCATCGGGCTCTCTGCTCAGCAACGAGCCTGCTTCCCTCTCTCTCTCTCTGCCTGCCTCTCTGTCTACTTGTGATCTCTCTCTGTCAAAAAAATAAATAAAATCTTTAAAAAAAAATAAAAATAAAAACAAATCATTGTGGACCAACTATTTTGAATTATTGGAAACTTTTTTGAAGATTTTATATATTTATCAGAGAAAGAGAGAACAAGCAGGGGAGCAGCAGGCAGAGGGAGAAGCAGACTCCCCACTGTGTAAGGAGCCCAACGCAGAGCTTGATCCCAGGACCTTGGGATTATGACCTGAACTGAAGGCAGACACTTAACTGAATAAGCCACTCAGGTGTCCATGATTGGAAAATTTTTTAAATTTCACCTATTTGTGCATAAATATATGTGTATATACAACATCTATTTCTATTATTTGTTTGGTGTATCTAGTCATTTTCAGAGGGAATTTTAGGATAAAGGGTAGAGGGTAGTTGTTTTATTTTGTTTGCTTATTAAGTTATTTCTCTTGAGAAATATGACCCAAGATAAACCTTTTTCCCCCAGAAATAGAGAACACCGCCTAACAAAATGTTGCTTCTGTTTCCACAGACCCAAGAGTCAGATGACATTCGAAGTAAAGACAGTTTTCACAAGTCCACAAACAAATCTTCATTAGGAACTGCAAATATTCTATCCTACCACTTAGGAAAATAAATTAGTACTTCGGGATTCATTTTATTTGAAATCTTGCCTTCATCTTTTTTCTTATCTTAAAATGTTGTTCATCAGCTGCTCTCAACTTTCACCCTCTTTTTCACCAAAGTGTAAGCTACACTGTTGTCTTTGTGTAACAAAATTTTAAGAATCTTGCACAAAATTTAAATATTTATACTTAATATGCAAATATTTAAAATGATAAAACCCACTACTGACTTTTTTCCAGTGAAATATAACTACTCAAACAATACTGATAACAACAAAAAGAAAATAAAGTCTTACAAATTGATAATCATAACACTAGTCCTACAACATTAGCAGAATTTCATATACTTTGATTCATCGATGTCTTTCCTGCAAATTTAAATTTATAACTAAATGGCAAGGAAAAAAGATAAGATGTATGAATTTCATAGGACCCTTAATGTTTTCCAGCAATTTTGTTATAGCAAAAAATACATATCCAAAGAATATATATTCTACATATATAAAAATTGGAATGCATGATTAAGTAGATTCTGACATGTGAAAGACTGGTACTCAATGATTAAAATATTAGTCTGAAGACCATGCATCATATAAAATGTTTACAACATTAATATAAAAATCAGATGTCAGTAAAGCATCTGCACAATATTTTATATCTTTGTCAAATTTTGCCTTTATCTTTAAGAACTCAAAAAATTTGATAACATGGATCAGAACAGAGTAGTAAGATTTTTGAAATCTGACTTCTTTTAAAAGTTCCCTTATTATTATAATGTTTAATCACCCATTTTAAAACCTCATACATATTTCCACCAATGAAATAAACCTTTTAATTCAAATGAGAGTAGCTAGTAGATATCTCAGTCCATAACCTGTCATGATGAATAAATATCCATTTATTTTTCTGTATCTGAAACTAATTTCTCTTTCAGAACCCTATACTCGTAAATCTCAGTCAATCCAGGGTCATCTTTAATCCTTCTTGGAATCCATCCTTGTTCACCTCTGCTTTTCATTCCTTGACCATCATTCCCTCCTTCCTCATTCTTCACCACTTGGCTTCTTCAATCAGCTGTTTCTTCTGAAATGTCCGTTCTACTCAGGAATGTGAGAAATTGCCTATTACTTCCATTCATCAGGGCTGTAGTTAATTTCTGATTCCTGTCCCCATCATGGGATAATTCCATGGCAGAATGGAGCTGTCAAACCTCTGGATTATTGCGCTTGTCCATCTTCCCAGATATCCCTAAACAATTCCTTTGCTCACAGTTATGAGCTGCATAAAACTCTGAGGTCTTCATTCTTACAACTGCCCCCCCCCACCATCAAGTTTCACCCTGAAATGAGTATGCAGCTCCTCTGTGTCCCAGATTCCTATTCTTACAGGAAATTTGATCATCCATCCCACCCCAGACTTGGACTAGGCAGCAAAGTGGACTGAACTCAGGTACCCTTTGCACTTACAACTCCCTGTTGCCTAGAGAAATGATCACACTGGGGCTTAATTTTTACATTGTCATGATTCTTTCTGGCCTAAGTTCTCTCAAGGTGCAGGCCTTTAGAAATCAAAGCCATATGATGATGACTGTTCTGTTCTCTACTTTTTCACTTCATCCCTCGGCAGAGGCAAAGAACATCAGTGATCCAAGATGATTGGGCAGTAGGAAAAAGGAAATGCAAGGAGAGAGAAAGCCATCGTATTTCAAAATCTTATTGTACCATTTCACTGTTATGAATATTGCGTAAATTCAAGAACAGTCCTTGTGGCTTTATCCGAAGTCAAGAACAATTACATCATATATAAGGCCATACATTTTGCATGACTCATAAATGTGTGTGATTATAAAAACAGAACAACTATAGTTTTTCTTCTATTAATGTGACTGTGGATAACCTCAAATTCAATTGTTTAGACAGATGTTGAAACAGGTTCACAAATTTACTATTATTCAGATGCCCCAAAACTATTTCTTCTTTATTTTCTAAAAACAATCTCATGTTCCTATAAAATCTCATCCCACTGGCGGCATAAACAAAATATGCATTTGCCAATTGATGGTATTTCATAGTATGGGGCTTTAATAAACTCTTTAAGGGAACCCAGTCTCCACCAGATGAGTACTCAGACATTTCCTTCCAGCCGCCTCATCGGATCTCCATCTCATTCTTCCCAGGATGGGACCTAGGATTTGGGGAGGGGTGAGGGAAGGTTGTAGGGCTTACTTGACCAATGAGGACTTAGTATCCAAACATGCAGATCTGTGGGTTGTGCTATGGAGCCCTGTTTGCTTCCACCAGAGAGAGGGATTGTTGCTTGGTATCTGAGCCACTGCACAGTTTCCTCCTCCTCCCCTTCAAATTTGGCTCTACTCCAGAGCTAACAACCCTCTGATTTGTAGCCAGTCTCCATTCAGACCAAGTCATAGGCTGTCTTCAGCCTCAGCTCTCACAATGCTGTGACTCTGCCCCTAACCCAGGTGGCCCCTTGGCAGTCTGACTGCATCTCAGCACAGCTACCTTACACATCCCACTCAGCTCCCCAGAATGGCCTTTCCACATCTCAACCACAGCACACAACAGCCAAGAGAGGAACTGGAGCTTTTGCTCATTTATTTTCTTTGCCTAAGAACACATCAAAAATTTTTACTCTGAGGAAGTGATAGCATGTTGGTTCCAGGTTACATGACACTGCCACCTCCCTCAAGGGTGTCAAATTTGAAATGGGACACCAACCTTCTCTATTTTTCTTTCCCTTCTGGGTCTTTCCAACTTCTGAGTCAGAAAGTGTGAAGTTACTTGTCTGACCACCTGTTTCCTCTGCCTTTTATTTCTCTCTCTCTTCTTCCCTTGCTCCTTCTCCAGAACTAGAAGGGCATTCTTCTTGTTCCCTTTCTTCTTCTTACAAAGACAGAGTGCATCCTCTCCACATCATAGTTTTTCATAAATTGAAAGACAGCTATTTGTGGAGTAGCTGTAGGGTCATGTGATACACCGAGGATAGAGCAAAGAATGAGGTATACACTGGTCTAATATTTTCAAAATATAATCCTCATTACCTCATTCATAACACAAAGTTACATTAACTAGCCCTTTTCATTGGCAAAGTAAAATTTTGTGATAACATTATGAACATTTTTTAAAGACTTGTAATTTAAACAAGATTTGTTTGAAAAAAAAATCAAACAAGCTTTTGTGGGGGATAGTATTTTGGAACTGAAGCCTAGCAATGGCAAAGCGAAGATGCCACCCTGACCTTTCAAGTTCAAATTTCAGCATCCTTGCCATTCACCACAATCTTCATATTTCCCAGATTATCATATGGATGGCGACCTACTGGGTCAAATTTCTCACAATGGTTATGAAGTGGTCAATGATGACCAACCCTTCATGAAAGAATATCTTAGGTTTGGAAAGAATCTGACTTGTCAATTTAGCAAAACAAGAGATTCTCACATGCCAGAAATGGTCTTCAGTTTTTAAAAGTATTCTTTAGAATCTGTCTAGATGTCCTTGAGAAATTACGTAAAATATCATTTTCAATCTCTCCAGATATTTTCCATTTTATATTTCCTTTGGCCCCATTTTCTTAAAATATTTTCTTTATTTATTTGAGAGAGAGACAGGGAGTGAGAGAGAAAGCACAAGTAGGGGGAGCGGGAGAGGGAGAGGGTGAAGCAGGTTCTCTGCTCAACAGGAAGCCCAACACAGGACTCTATCCCAGGATCCTGGGATCATGACCTAAGTTGAAACCAGACACTTTACTGGCTGAGCCACCCAGGTGCCCCTCCATTGGTCCCATCTTATCACAAATAATAATAATAATTACTATTATTATTATTACTACTATTATTTATGTAGAAAAGATATGTATGGTATTTCAAATGCATATCTGTCAATTACTTTTCAAGATCATTACATCTCTGGGTCCTTTTAAATAATCAGCAAAATTGTTGAGAAATAGAATACTTGCAAAGCTGGAGAGGATCTTGAAGATAATTAAATTCAAATTCATTAACTGTGATCTCTATCACATTCAATCATTCATTGAACAAATGTTGACTGAACACCTACCATGCCCCAGGCACCATTCTAGAGTCTGGAACACAGTCATCAGCCAAATGGCCTAAACTTGCTGCTCTCACATAGCTTAAATTTTAATTTGTGAGACATTAAAGATAAATAACTGAAATGTATGGAATTTAAAAAAAAAAAAAAGGTGCCACAGAGCAGATAATAAATAACAAGAAAGGAAAGATGCAACGTACAACGAGGGATACTTCAATATGGTAGCTGAGAAAAGGCCTCAGGGAGATACTGACTTTTAAGTAAATATGTGATTGGGGTGGGCCCAGGAATGGGAATGCTAATAAATTAGGAAAAATTCAAAATCTTGAAAACACAAAATCTTGACGGGGCAAGCTACAGGAAAACAGGTATTCTCATACACTGCTGGTATGGTACAAAATGATATGACACTGTCAGGGAAAATTCCTCAGTATCTAATGAAACTATATATGCATTCTCCTTTTGACCCACTGTTCCCCCATCCAGGAAGCTATTCTGAGACACAGCTCCATGGTTTTAAAACAATATAAGCAAATTATTTAAAAAGCAAATTAATAGAAAATAACAGAGTCAATAAAAGCCTTATGAGATTGTATCAAGAAAATTCTGAACTTAATTATTATTATTGTTTTAAGCCACTAAATTTGGGGGTAATTTTTTCCACATCCATAACAACTGGGCCAAACAGTAATGGATAATAAAACACTGAGCAATAAAAGAAAATTCGTGAGTTCACATCGACAAGCAAGGAAGGGAGAAAGAAAGAGAGAAAAACAATAAAGGGACAAAAGAGGGGGAAAGAAAGGGAAGCTCATTACTGACGCCAGCTAAAAAGTACAGAATAAATGTTAGAATTGTATCTCCGTTTTGCAGTCACCAAGGTAACAGCTAATTTAAACAAGGGTACTCAATGGATGTTAAAACCTCTGGATAAAAACTAGGGGTAATGGGAGCTGCAGGGGAGGAGTAGCAATGGACTCACCAATTCTCAGATTATCATCTGCAAATTACTCACTAAGTGCAAAAGGAAACAGTCAGAAAAGCAAATCTTTCTAATGGAGAGAACTGACAGATACCACTTTTACCAACTGATTTCAACTTTGTATCACTGTTAACTAGAATACCTCCTAATATGAGCCCTCTTGATGTGATACATGTAACACTTTCAGCCAGAATACACACATATTCTGGCTGAAAGTGTTTAACCTAGGTTCATTTATGAGATTAAAAAAATAAGACAAACAAAAAATGTGGGACATTGTCCAACACAGCTGATCTGATCTTTAAAAGTCAGTGTTACAGTAACAACAGCAACAAAAAGACTAGGTACATTTCCAGATTAAAAGGGACTAAAGTGACATAACAAGTAAATGTAATATATGCACCTTAGATGTCAAAGACTGAGATTAGATAATGTTCCGAATTTTTTTTCACTTTCTTAGGTGCAATTATGGTGTTATCATTATATAGGAGATTATATCATTTCTTAGACCAGACGTGCTAATGTATTTAAGAGTAAAATATCATGATAACTGTAAACTATTTTCAAATAGTTTAGCAAAATAAAAATTCTTGGAGTGAAAATGGAAGGAGGGAGAGAGAGGAACAAAGGGGAAGAAAGACAGAAAGCAAAAGAGGCCAAAATGTTAACAATGGATGAATCTAAATGAAGCCTGTTTATTCATTGTAATAACCTTCCAGGTTTTATATAGGTTTGAAGTTAAACACAAAACCTATTGTGAAAAACAAGATAGAATACTGGAGCTGAACTGGAAGTCAACAAGTATAGACAAATTTATCTTGTGGAGTTTTGCTACAGATAGGAGAGAATTAGGACAGGTAGAGAGGAGAGATGGTAACCCCTCATTTCTTGATTTCTAAGCTAAGGAGGCTAATTCAGAATACTTACATGTAGATCTATAATGTAAGTGTAGAAATTCTGCAAAAATTCCTACCTCTGCAGTAACCTTTGCTCTAGCATGGTCTATAACTTTTCTTCCTTTTATTTTGAAATACCCTACAATAATCAAGACAGTGTAGTACTGGCCAAAGAATAGGCAAATAAGTCAATGTGTGCAATAAAGAGTCCAGAAATAGACCCACATAAAGATAAGAAACTGAGTTTTGATGAAGGAGCAAGGGCAATAAAGTGGGAAAAAATAGTCTTTTCAACACGTGGTGTTGCAATAACCAGACACCCACCTTCCAAAAAATGAGACTAGAGGCAGATTTTAGACCCTTCACACAAATTCACTCAAAATGGATCATAAACCTAAATGTAAAACACAAAACTATAAAACTCAAAATAGAAAACATAGGAGAAAATCCGGATGACCTTGGGTATAATGATGACTTGTTCGATTCATACACTCATGATTAATACAGTCATAATGAATAATGAAACCTACTGAGATCCCAGTCATGGTAAAGGCAGCCTTTGGGTAACCTCTGGTAACTCGATCTAATTAGCTAAATTCATTTGTCCATTCCTAATAATAGGAAACACTAGGATTTATTTTACATTGTTTTTTCAACATTTGTGCTTCTCTGTAAAGGCTTTTTGAGGAAAGTCTTGGCCCTGCCTGAAGGTATTATTCCTCTAGCAGACCTCCAAGCATAAGAAACACAAGTTCGGCTCTTTAATTATTGTATCAAATGCCAGCCTTGCCTGAGTTCTAAGGTATATGGGTTGCCTTCCAATCAGTAAGGCAGAACATCTACACTTGACTGATGCCCATCAGAAAGCCTATGGAGACAATTACTTCTCCAGATAAGGACAGAGTAGACATTTATTTCCTGAAATTCTCTAATTTTCACCTTTTTCATCAGCCCTCATCATGAGCAACGATATGCATTTACTAAATGACATTAACTCTTCCCACATACAAATGTCGTTTCAGATCTGCAATTTAATATGGTGCCTTGTCTTTTGTTTGGACAAGTATATGAAACAGTGATGTGATGTTGCACGTGGCTTCCTTTGTTGCCATTTGTACATGATGAGAGTTTACTATGAATTTCCCTTCCTTCTAATGTCACATGACACACTTTTCTGAATACAGAATGAAGATATATGGGCTATTTCTCATGGCTTGGCATTTTTTACCAAACGAGAATTACTCAGCTCAGCACTGTTCTTTTCACTCTGGCTGCTAGGAAGCTAAGTGATCTTTTCCAATCTTTCTTTCATTAGCTTTCTTCACTTCTCAACTGCATCAGTCTGCTCTTAATTTTGTTTCATTAAAAACTCACTTCATCTCTCCCATATTGCTCCGGTCTTTACATATTCTATGGCAATAACTCCTAAGTATGTTTGCTGCGCAATTTAATTAAGTGGCAACCCGTGACATTCATGAGAACACTCAGACAAAGAGCCAAATTGAACATCCTGAAAGGGGCTCTCAGAGACTCACAGCATGTCAGACATCTAAGGAACAACTGTCATAAAATGAAAAAAGAACCATAATAGAAACAGGTAAAAGGTGCCGTGGGAATATAGAAGGAAAATGCCTATGGCTTGATAGAAGAGAATGAGAGGTCCTCAAAAAATGTGAAATCTTAACTGGGGTCTGGAAGGATGAAGAGGAATTTATAGACAGATATATTTATAATGTATGGTGGAATGAATCCCATGGCACATAGGAAGGACGTAGGAAACAAGATCATTGCTCTGTTACCACATGCGTCCCATTGGACCCTGGTACTGTCACTTAATCTGATTAATTTGGTCTCTCTCCTATAAGCCCATAAAAATCTTCATCTAACAAGGGAGTTCAAGAAAAAAGTGCCTTTGGTTTATTTTATAGTCTTCTAAATCTGCTTTTGCCTGGACATGGCCTTTTGAAATTCAGAAGTTGGGTATTTGGTTATCTTTCTTCTCTTTGCATTGGTGCTGGGTCAGCCCTTCTCAGAGATCACAACGGCAAGATGTAACACTTTGAGAAAGCTGTAGACTGGGTATACCCAGTATTGGGTGCTATAGCAAAATATCATCCCTTCCCCAGAGGAACCTCAGTGGCGAAAGGAATCTGAGACATTCCCTAAGTCAGCTCTTTCAGGTTCCTCTTATGGAATACATATCTGTTCTAAACAAAAGGCAGATCGATGCTCTCAAGACCATTCCAGTGAGCTGGAGTGGTGGACCACATTCCTGACTTCTGCCCCAGCAGTAGTCCAGGTTCTCAACCATAAAGTCCTTTAATTTGGAACACAAACAAATTGCCAAGGGAGTTTGTTAAAATGTATTGAAGGAACATATTTTGGGATTCTAGTATTAGAGATTCAGATACGGAGAGGGGAGGCAGAAACCTACATTTTAAACAAGCATCTCAGGTGATAATAATGCAAAGAACCCCCCTTCTGAAAACACCACCTTGGAGGCTGAACTCCACAAGAACAGAGACTATTGCTCTTAATCGCTTTATCCCCAGCAATGGCAGAGCACATGGTGTATAGGAAATGTCCGATGTTGAATGAATGAGTAAACCATATTTCTTAAAATACACAATCTTTGAGTTGTACTGTTTCTATATTTCCTTGTAAATCAAACTTTTCAATACAAAGTCCAGATCAAGATTTTGCAACACAGAAAGCCAGCAACCTCATAAAACACCCCAGGAAGCAAGAATTCAAGCAACAAAAGAGAGTGATTGTTTAAGTTGTCATTGTTCACCCTTTGAACACATAAGCTATTATTGCAAATCAAAACCCAAGTGACTTTTTTGGCATTTTGTGATTCGTTGTAGCCTTATCTTCATTGGTGAGATAATATAAAAGGGTTCTCTCGGGGCGCCTGGATGGCTCAGTGGGTTAAAGCCTCTGCCTTCCGCTCAGGTCATGATCCCAGGATCCTGGGATCAAGCCCCGCATCGTGCTCTTTGTTCGGTGAGGAGACTGCTTCCCTTCCTCTCTCTCTGCCTGCCTCTCTGCCTACTTGTGATCTCTGTCTGTCAAATAAATAAATAAAATCTTTTAAAAAAAAAAAGGGTTCTCTCTCTGTTACATATGTGACTATTAAATATTTAGGATCACGGAGTGAATTTCTCCATATTTTATAAACAAATATTCTAAAGAACAACATTTTTATATAAATTAGTGATAATAATGATATAACATGGAAATCTTGTTGGCTTCTGCTAAGAACAATTCCATTCCATAAATTGGGATATTTTAAAATAACATCTGGGGGAAGTTGCCATAAAGAAATAACTCATTAGGAAAGGAGTCTACCTGTAATTACCCTGAGATCAGGACTCTTCTAACACTGCGACATAACTTGCAGAGTGAAAAACTAGTATATCTTTATTCTAGAAAGGTTTAGAGAGTCTCAGTATCCTCAACCTTTCACATAGTACTTCCTAAATAGCCATGTTCTATATCTCACACCACATGGCCTCTGCCTTCCAACTGTAATTCACATAATCTGGTTATCTGGTTCTGTAAGAATTACAAAAGTCCATTTCAGAGGGGTAATTGCCAGGTGAGTGATATCCAAGACTGAGAAAATGGAGATGATTAGATTTAGCAAAATGTTATAGCATGATTCATATTTGTTGATTGTGAAAATGCTTTGGGGAGATTGAATTAGCAGGGAGAAGACCTTTTAGGAGGCTCAGAGAAAAGAATCTCAGGAGTATAATTTTGGAATGAATTAAGTTATTTGGGGATCTAAATGAGCATGTCTGAAAATTAATATAACAAAAGAAGAAGTGTCTATAAGAGCAGAAAGTCAGCGTACAGGCCAGATTGGTTTTGACATTTAACAAGCAATTATTATAGTGAAAGTAATCATGAAAGCTCGAGATGCCTAGTTTTCTAGTGATCAATTTTGGCCAGAGTTTGCCAGAATTATCCAGATACTCAGACAAAAACAAAAATGCTAATTTTCTCAAAATGTTTTTTTTTCTGTTTTACTTGAATAATTTTCATGTATTAGTAAACTCAGTGCAGCTGGTTCATAATTTTGGTTTCCAAGGCATCGTTTTTTAAAAAAAACTTTCACCTTTTCTTTTCTCATAAAGCGTCAGTCATGGCCAGAGCTCAGAACATAAAACTAACACCATAATTCTTAATAGTATTCTTCTTCAAGGGTACATCTTCATTTTCAATTGGTAATAAGTCTTACACGATGAATGATTCTCAAATTATTTAAAGTGAATTACAGGGTGGCAGAATTGGTATAGGAGGGAAAGGCCTTTAGAACAGGCATGAATTACCACCCAAAGCCTCCTTCCTCCTGCTGTAATTGGCCCTGATATATTCGGAATGATGTAGCTCAGATAAAAGAAACCTTACTCCAGACCTGGGCAGAGGCTGCATTTGTACCAGAAGGTACCAGTGAGGTGATTAAGCTCAGCCATCCAGCTGCCTGCTCACCCACTATGCAGTGCTCCCCAGAAGTTTACATGACGGACACCAAGCCCGCTGCCTTTCAGGGACGGAAGCGGGGATGTCACTTTGAACAGTGAACGAGTCGCCCGGATAAGTGATGACTTTGTTCTTCCACCGTACCCGGCAGCATCCTTTGTACTAAAATAACATGGGTAAGGAAAACCAGCTGAAGAAAAAGAAGCATCTATATGGAGTTCATGTGCTCAAATGAGAGGTCTTATGTTACTGGGGGAAAAAAAAACATGGTATGTTAGCTCATGACAACTACTTTATGATAAACAAAACTAATAGATTTTTCTCAAAAGTGCGTTTGTTCACTTCAGAAGGTGAGAGGCATTTAAAGATAAATAAGGGGACAGAGAGCACAATTCCTTAATCTCAGTCGATGGTATTTGGTGGGGGGCCGGGGGTTCTTTTTCACTCACAAAACCACAAAAAGGTGATTTGTGATGTGTTTTTGTTCGACTCCTTTCCCATGCATATTATCTCTGCAAGATGAATCTTCTCTAAGACATGTATTGCCCTTTTATGCTGACTGCATGCGTGCGTATGCATAAAATGCCACATTTCCAATTAGGATGTGTATACTCGGGAAGGATGACATATCAGGGCTGTCAGGCTAAAAGCCCTACAGCTCAGGAGAATTTTCCGTATCATTCTGTGGGTCTGCCAAGATTATGGGATGTGTCTATTAGTTTTCTTCATCTTCTCTTTTCTTACCTTTGATTCCAACTCATCCTTCCTCTCAAGCTAGATACTGTTTTGGGGTTTTGTTTTGTTTTGTTTTGTTTTGTTTTGTTTTCAGACAGCTCCAAAAATAAAGTGAATTGCTGATCTCTCTAACCAAAATTTAAGTAAAACTTTGTTTTATCTTAGTAAGATGCACTCCCTGTTGTTTCCAATATGGATTAGTTTTCAACAATCTGATTTTACCTCTTCATGTAAAAAATGTGCTGTTAACACCTTACGGAACGAGATGGCTTTCTGTGGAAGAAACTACAGGGGGATGTTTGTATTCAGGTCTAAAACTTTATGATGTCTTCTTTGAAAGTCTTAAACATTGTGCAAGTAGAAATGTCACCATATCAAGTGCCATATGGCAGTGACAAACACTCCAACGAACGACACCTAATAGGATAATAAGGTAAGAGCCTCAGAAAGACATTATAAATCCTTGAAATAGAAATACGATGTTTGGGAATACTTCGTATTTTTCCTGAAATTTTCAAGTCTCTATATTGTTGACCATCAGTGGGGAAGGAATAGGATAAGTGGGAAAATTGGGGATCATATTAAAATGTCAGGTGGAAATATAACTTATCTGGGTATATCGCTTTTGAAAAATTGCAAAGATATTCAAACGTATGATTCCCATTTTCACTAGATTCAACTTAGTCGTATATTAAATTGTAAGGCCAGAGGCCAGTTGTGCTGCATTTATAAGCTACATGGCTGGGGCCAAGAATGGTATGTTTTGAAAAGCCTTAATGAGGGGCGCCTGGGTGGCTCAGTGGGTTAAATAAAGCCTCTGCCTTCAGCTCAGGTCATGAGCCCAGGGTCCTGAGACCAAGCCCCGCATCTGGCTCTCTGCTCGGCAGGGAGTCTGCTTCCCTTCCTGTCTCTCTGCCTGCCTCTCTGCCTACTTGTGATCTCTGTCTGTCAAATAAATAAAATGTTAAAAAAAAAAAAAAAGCCTAATGATTCAAGCACCATACATGTGGACATTTTCCAACTCATCTGAAAATACCATTCACATCTTTATTACCGTGAAAGAGATAAGATCACAGAACTTGAAGAGACACAGTAGACGATCTGGTCCATTTTTCCTGCTACTCGCAGAGTAATTACCATATTTTTCCAGGCTAAGCAATCAATAATGCATTCTAATGCTTTCCATTTAGTTCTCTACAATATTGGTTTTAATGTCCTCATCTTGCCATTAAAAGTTCCTTTTTCCTAGTTTTCTAATCAGCTCAAGTTGATCTTTTTAAATGGAAAGTGGCAATAACCAGCTAATCAACAAAACGCATTTGCTCTCCCTCAAAGCATGTTACAGAAAGCAGCTCAGCCTGTCACACTTAGTCCTTCTGATGATTTCTGGGGAGGAGGGATTTTATTATTCACAGGGGGAAAAAAACTAGGTGCATGAACAAGTAGGGCATTTTCTCTCAGCATATTTACTCAACATAAATGTGGCCTCACATCTAAGACTGCCTATATATTGTTCATCTAAGTTTGACATTACCATTTTAATGCTCTTAAAGGATTTGATTTTATTAAAAGTTTAATGAAACAAGATTTGTTAACTCAGACATAGTACGTTTAGATTCTTTTTTTGTATAATAAATTCCTTTTTTTAAAGATTTTTATTTATTTATTTGACAGACAGAGATCTCAAGTAAGCAGAGAGGCAGGCAGAGAGAGAGGAGGAAGCAGGCTCCCCATTGAGCAGAGAGCCCGATGCAGCGCTCGATGCGGGGCTCGATGCGGGGCTCGATCCCAGGACTCTGGGATCATGACCCGAGCTGAAGGCAGAGGCTTTAACCCACTGAGCCACCCGGGCGCTCCTATATAATAGATTCTTGCTTTCTAAAAAATGTAGGCCCCCCTGCTAGATTGATGAAAGTATGGAAATGATTAAATGACTTCTCTGGGATCACCTCAGAATTGAGTGGCTCAGTCCAAATCAGAAACACAATCACAGCCCTTTGCTCTAGGCTTCAGGCCATGTAGCTTTCTGTTAGCAAAAAAACAATATTTTGTGCATGAAAGAAAAGATAATGCAATTTATCTTTGCTGTTAATATCATTTATTGTTTATTACAGAAGGATGTGAAGCCACAGGTAAGAAAGAAATTGGTCTTAAAAAAAAAAAGTTTAAGGCAGCACTACACCCAAAAATAAAATTTAATGCTTATGTTCAAAATACAGAGAGATTTTTTTAATTCTCACAAACTATAGCAAAGAAACTATTTCCACAAAATCATCGGGAAAAATTCCAATGATTCCACATCCCTGGAAATAAGCTGCAGGGCTGTTATTCTAAGGCATTATTGAATTAATAATCAGCATTACTCAGGTTTTATAAGAAGAAATGGTTGAAAAGAGATCATTGCCCTCAGGGAACTTACAGTCTCCTTGGGAAGATGCAACAAGACACAGTAAACAGGGCGCCGGGGTGGCTCAGTGGGTAAAGCCTCTGCCCTCGGCTCAGGTCACGATCCCAGGGTCCTGGGATTGAGCCCCTCATCATGCATCATCATCTGGCTCTCTGCTCAGCAGGGAGCCTGCTTCCTCTCTCTCTGTCTTCCTCTCTGCCTACTTGTGATCTCTATCTGATAAATAAATAAAATCTTTAAAAAAAGAGACACAGTAAACAAAGAGTGCAAGACTCGTACACTATTGGGTAGGCACTAAATTAAATGACTGAGCACTAAATTCTATTTTGTAGATTGACTCTCCATTTAGTGAGAAATCAGAAGAGATAAAGATCAATCCTGGCTACTTAGAATATGTGGAAATGTTCTTGAAGAAGTTTTAAAGTTAAGCTAGATCTCAGTGGATGGATCCACAGGTACATTGAAAGAAAAGAGATGTTCTGGGTAGAATATAGGGAAGTAAACATGAGAGGCTCTAAAAAAGATAGAGATACTTATGAGACAGTGAATAAAATGAAAACTGCATGCTCCTTTGGTCATCGGATCAGTAAATATTTGTGAAGATCCTACCATCTAGATACTGGGGATATGGTAGTAAGAGAGAAAAAAAGGAGGACAAAGCTCCTATAACACTTCTCCCAGCAGGGGACGCATGGCTTATAAACAGCCTGAGAGAGGGATGTGTAATGAAAAGACTGCTTATAAAGATAGAGCAGCTTTTAAGGAAATCAGCAAAGCATGTATAAGACCCTAAAGCCAGCAGTAGTGGGAAGCAGCCACCATCTCTAGGTTTGAAGGGACAACAGGAGGGAGAAGTTACCAGAACCTAGAGAGAAGGTCCAAGAGAAGGGCTGTCCGATAAGAGGTGTGACCTTCGGTAAAGACCATATTATCAAGTTGCAGTGACCTGCTGGGAGTGAATCTAATGAATAAATATCCCATCTCCTGCCTCTCTATTTCCTCCTAATGCTTCCCATTTGCCAATTCCAACTACAAGGCAGAAAGCAAAGGAGTCATTCAATGCAGTCGGTACAGATCTATGCGACATGGAGAAGAGCAGGGATTACATCTGAAAGGAAAACAGAAGTGTTCAGCACAGTCTCTGTATCAACCAGAACAATACCAGAGAAAATAAAACCAGAGAAACTAAAGACTACTTTAAGGAAACTACCAGAGAAAATAAAACCGAAAAATACTCACACATGTGCATGCACACACACACGTATAGACATACACGCACATATATAAAAAGTAGATGCATATATTTAAAATGTATAAAATGTATAATTTATACTTCACATATAAAATTTATACATATGTATAATTAAAATGTGTAAGTCTATATAAATATAAAATACATAAATATGTATGTATATCATGTATATACACACATATTTTTTTTCATATATTTACAATGAGATTCATTTCAAGAAATTGGTTTTACATGACTGAGGGTTCTGTCAACTCTGAAATCTAAAGGACAGGCTGGTAGGCTGGAAACTCTGGAAAAGAAGCTGAATTTGAAGTCCACAGATAGAATTTCCTCCTCACTGGGGAAACCTCAGTTTTTCTCATAAGGACATTGAACTGATTAGATAAGGCCCACCCAAATTATGGAGGGTAGTTACCTATAATAAAGTCAACTGATTATATATGTTCACCATATATAAAAAATACCTTAATAGCAACACTCAAATGCATTTTTAAATGAATAACTGGGTGCTATTGCCTAGCCAAATTAACACCAAAAATAATCATCACAGAGTCCATTTTTATTGACATCATATTTTAGTAGAGAACATCAGAAAAAAAACCTGTTTTTAATTCTTTAAGTGTACTTTCCAGGTAGTGACAAACGGAGAAGAAGAGAACAGAGTATTTGGGTAAGGAGTGATGAGAGGTGCTCTGTCTTAGGGTGGTCACCGAAATATTTAAGACCTGACCTTTGTGCTGAGACCTGCATGAAACCAGGAAGTGAGCCATTTGGATAACAAGTGCAATGATTCCAGGCAGATGCCCAGACCAGGTTCCAAGCTCCCCCTGCTCAAGGATTAGTAAGGAGGCCACTGTGGGAGCCAAGGTAGCGAGGAAAAAGGTGGGAAGGGATGAGATTAGATAGTGGCAAGGGTGGGACTAGGAAGAGCTTTTGAGCAAGATAAAGATTTTGGATTGTATTTTAAGCGAAATAGAAAGCAGTTAAATCATTTGGAGATGAAAATTAATGTGACCTGATTTTGACTTCATTGTTTTTAAAGAACCACTGTTGCCTTTTGTTGGAGAAAAGATCACAGGCATCGGGAGGTGAAGGGGAAAAATAGGTGGAGAGCTCTGGCCTCTGCAGGTTGGATTAGAGCTATGGTGGAGGAGACTCCAACGTAATGGGAAGGTCAAGTCAATATGATTTGCTTGGTAGATGTGGCACGTATTAAGACAGTTTGATATTTGGCCTGAGCAACTGAATAGACAGAATTACTTACTCATATGTTGAGATGTAAAAGACCGGGAAAGGCTTTGGGCTTTGGAGAATGGGGATTCAGAATTCTAGTTTGGAAATATCAAAGTGTCTATTGGCCATCCAGTTGAAAATGTTGAGAGGGCTGTTAGTTTCTGGAAAGCTGGAGAGAGCTTAGGACTGTGGAGATAAATTTGGTAGTTACCAGCATAAAGATATTGGGAAGAATAGGTAAGAATAGTTGATAGGTCTAATGGGGTAAGTTATGATAAGGGATCAGCAGCTTTTACAGTGAGATAGGGAAGCAGCTTACATGTGTGTGTCATTTAGCACTTTGTGACCTCCTTCAGGGAAAAAAATGGTGCCTTATTCACGTCGGATGCATAGCTAAGGAGTTAGCACATGATGGTCTCTTGGCAACGAATGAATGAATGAATGAATGAATCATTTAGGGGATTAAAGGCCACTGAATGTCGGGAACACTGGCCTGACATGATCCAACTCCCTTCCCCCTGCCCTCAGGAACCTACACAAAGCAACAGACTTCACCACAGATTGTTGGCAACCGCTCAATTGATCTAAATTCATAGCAGAAAAAGCAAGGTTCTTAAAGGTTGAAAGAACTGAACTGCAGCCCTGGCACTGTTACTTACTAACCATGTGACTTTGGTCAATCACTAAGCAATCAGAAATTCAATTATGTCAATAAAATATATGTGCATCGAGCACAGTGCTTGGCACATGAAAATGGAGAAGACAACTCAACCCCCTTGCTCATTTCCTCAGAACCTCATTAAAAAGACCTGGAACTGCATCATTTATTAATTTTAAATAATATCTGTTTAATGGCTAGAGAGCTCACAAAACTAGTTATAGTTCTAAATCATACAGGTTTGGCTTTGTTCTTTCAGAGATTTGGAGCTTGTTAAAATCTGCATAATCATTTCAGTGATTCTCAAAGCTCTTGCTACTGGTTTTCCTCACTGTAGGCCTCCTTTTCACCGTCAAATCACCTTTGTTGAAAGCTGACTACATGTTGAATATTGTTCAAGGCATTGTAGATAGAATGGAGTTCTGGTACCATCTTAGATTCATGCTCATTTTGTCGGTAGTTGAGTCTATAACTTATAAATTATGTTTATATCGAACCACTGACTTGACGGTTAATTTTCAGAAATGGCTTTCTGCTTCCTTCACTTCTATGAACAAAAGAGAACAAATACACTCATAGGACAGAATATTTGGGAAATTTTATGACAACTCCTGGCCCATAGAAAAGAAAATATAGGTTATTCAATTTTAAACTTCAGGTGACATATAAAAATAAAAAAATACAATGGTCCTCAAGGAGCTAACAAGGTCCATGAGATAGGTCGTAATGTATGGGAGAATGGCAGTACATAGAACAGGCTCAGGGTAAATGAATGAATGAGAAAAACAAAATAATGAAAGATGTAATGATTTACAGATGTGTATATGATTCGTTCCAGCAGAAGTTATCATGGATTGCCCTACGGAGGAGACAAGATTTGAGCTGGAACTTCAAGAAAAATGAAACTTTTACAATATATGATTAAAGAACCACCTTTTAGACAATGAAAAATAGAAAACATAGTAAGTAGTCCGAAACATTTGGTATACAGGGAATAAATAAGAATAAGGAAACAGTAGAAATTGAATATGAGTAGGCCTTGAATATGTAGGTTAAAATCTGGATTGTATTTAATAAATAATATTAATAAAACCATTTAGGATACTTTCGTTGTAGGTAACATAAAATTCAACTGAAGCTTAAACACTAAGGATATCATTAGCTCTTGTACCTGGAATTCCAGCTACAGAATAGATTCTGGTGGTGACTTAACTCCCTGGTTCTCTCCTCCTCCTCTGAAGTAATATAACACTTCTGGAAAGAGATTTAACATTATGCTTTCTCTCCTCATCTGACTGATGTTCAGACTCCACATCTATGAATGACACCATCCAGGGGAAAGGAAATGGCTCTCTGTATGACAATCTCTTGAGTCAGGAAGCAGTTCTAACTTGCAATTTCCAGTTACATCTCATTTGCCATATTCATTCACCAGCCCCATCCCAAACCAATATCTATTATCATATCAATGTCCTTATTGGCTCAGACCTAGACCCCTGAACCAATCACTGGCAAGGAGAATGCAATACTGTGATTACACCTGACACTCTGGAGCTGCCCCTGGAGTGGGAGTTAGTCACCCAACCATTCAGTTGCTACACTGAGGGTGGGGTGGGGGGGTGGCCCTGAAACACATATTGAGAAGGCGACTTCAGTGTCCACCCACTATGGGGAGTTATTGTGGTGTTTTATGCATGAAAGTCATGTGAACAGATAATCCTATTGAATACAAATTTGATGGTGATTTAATGATTTGCAAATAAAATAATTGTATTTTTGTAAATAATTTTAACAATAAAACCTCAAGAAAAATGCAAAGAAATTAAAATATGAATGCATAATATAAATACAAATGCTCTTTATATGAAAAAATATACTCTGCTAGTATTCTAAAACTGTGAACATTAAAAAGTCTTCATTTCCCCATTTAAATCGGGTTTTCTGAGAACTAACGTCTATTGCTTTTGAGGAGTTACCATGGTGGAATGAAGTAATATAACACTTCTGGAAAGAGATTTAACATTATGCTTTAGAAGTCTTATCAATATAATTACACTTACAGGGCTGTGTCTTAAAGAAATAATTAGGAATGCAATTAAAGATCTATATATAAGGACTCTCATAGTAGTGTTCTATATAATAAATAAAACCTGAAAAGACCAGCAGGGAAGTGGCCAAACAAGGAAAAGTACACAAATGGAAAACTATGTAGCAGAAAAATAAGTCTGATGATGAAGGAAAATATTTAATTTAAAAATAATTTTAAAGCACCAGGATCACAAATATTTACTCTAAAAAAACAAACAAACAAAAAACAAGAAAAAAACAATTTTTTTAAGGAGAGATTTTTTTTTAAAAGACTGACACTTTTAAAAGTTCTACTGCATTTTCACTTACTTGGATTAGGTGCCTGCTTAAAGAAAAACGGTATTTCACCCTGATGAGCACAAGTGAGTAATTTTTGAATACAATCATTATAGTGACTTCTAAAGTCTTTCCCCTAACTTTCTACAATACACAGTTAAAAGCATAACATAATAAAATGAAATAAAACAAAATTAAAGCAAAACACACACACACACACACACACACACACACAAAGAAACCTGCAGTTGAATTGTAAAACAGCAATATTATTCATTCAAAAATATTGAGTCTACCATGAAACTGTCATTTCTCTGGGTGAGAGAATGCCCAAGTATTCACAAAGTTATTAAAATGAGTTTGATATTTTTATTGAAGTATAGTTGACATACAACTGTACATTAGTTTCAATGACTTGACAAGTTTATGTGTTATGCTATGTTCACCACAAGTGTAGCTACCATCTGTCACCATACAAGCCTACTACAATATCACTGACTATATTCCTTATGTTGTGCCTTTTATTCTCACAATTTACTCATTCCTTAAGTGGAAGCCTGTATCTTCCACTCTCCGTCACCCATTTGCCTGACCCCCCACCTCCTTCCCCTTTGGGCAGCCATTAGTTTGTTTTCTGTATGTATAGGTCTATTTCTGCTTTTTGTTTGTGTATTCGTTTTGTGTTTTTTTTTTAATTCCACATCTAAGTGAAGTCATATGGCATTTTTCTTTTGCTGACTGACTTATTTCACTTAGCATAATACCCTCTACCTCCATCCATGTGTCACAAATGGCAAGATCTCATCTTTTCTGTGGCTGAGTAATATTCTTCTGTGTGTGTGTGTGTGTGTGTGTGTGTGTGTGTGTGTGTGTGTATGTGTTTATCCTATTTTCTTTATTCATTCGTCTGTTGATGGATACTTGGGCTGCTTCTATATCTTTGCTATTATGAACAATGCTGCAATAATCAGAGAGGTGCATACATCTTTCTGGATTGGTGTTTCATTTTCTTTATGTAAATACTCAATAGTGGAAGTCCTATGGATCATTCGGGAATTTCTATTTTTAATTTCTTAAATTCTCTGAAGAGCTTCCATCCTGTTTTCCACAGTGGTTGTACCAATTTACATTCCCACTGACAATGCATAAGGGTTCCTTTTTTCTCACATCCTTATCAACACTTGTTATTTCTTGTCTTTTTGATTCTAGCCATTCTGACATGTGTAAGGTGATATCTCATTGTGGTTTTGATTTACATTTCCCTGATGATGAGTGATAAGCATGTTTTAATGTGTCTGTTGGTCATCTGCATGTCTTCTTTGGAAAAAATGTCTATTCAGGTCCCCTGCCCATTTTTGGGGATTATGTGTTCTTAGATGTTGAGCTGAATAAATTCTTCTTTAGATATTTTAGGTATTAACCCCTTTTCAGATATATCATTTGTAAATATTTTTTCCCATTTTCATTTTGTTGATGGTTTCATTTGATCTGCAAGAGTTTACTCTGTGTGTGTGTGTGTGTGTGTGTGTGCGTGTGTGCAGTCCTAATGGTTTAATTTTGGTGGTTCCCTTGCCTTAGGAAACCTATCAAAAAAAAAAAAAGTTGTTACAGCTGATGTCAAAGACATTGCTGACATTGCTACTTATGTTTTCTTCTAGAATTTTCATGGTTTCATGTCTCACATTGAGGTCTTGAACCACTTTGAATTTATTTTTGTGTATGGCATAAGAAAGTGGCCCAGTCTCATTCTTTGGCATGTTGCTATCCAGTTTTCCCAGCACCATTTTTTGATGAGACTGTCTTTATCACATTGTATATTTTTGTTTTCTTTGTCATAGATTTATTGACCATATAAGTGAATGTTTCTTTATGGGCTCTAATCTGTTCCATTGACTTATGTAACTGCTTTTGTACCATTACTGTACTGTTTTGATTACTATAGCTTTATAGTATGTCTTGAAATCTGGAATTGTGTTACCTCCAGCTCTGTTCTTTCTCAGCATGGCTTTGGCTGTTTGAGATTTTGGGGATTCCATACAAATTTTAGGATTATTTGTTCTAGTTCTGTGGAAAACACTGTTGGTATTTTGATAAGGATTGCTTGAATCTAGATTGCTTTGAGTGGTATGGACATTTTAAAATACTATTTTTCCCAGTCCATGAACTTGGAATATTTTTTCACTTGTTTATATCATCTTCAATTTCTTTCATCAGAGTACTGGTTTTTCACTTCCTTGGTTAAGTTTATTTCTAGGTATTTTATTATTTTTGGTGCAATCATAAATGGAATTATTTTCCTAATTTCTCTTGCTGCTTCTTCATTCTTAGTATATAGAAATGCAACCAATTTCTGCATAATAATTTGTATCCTGCAACTTTTTTGAATTTATAAAATGAATTTGATAATTCTGATGCTTGGGTCATGGTCCTTGAATCATGAAAGTGCTTATTAAGAAACTTTACAGTGTTAATCATTGGAGTGGAGTGTTGGCTACATGGGGATTGATTCCATTTTTTTCTCTAATTTTGTACGTGTTTTGAAATTGCACAGTAAAGAATGACAAATAATGTACATGGAATCAGTGAAAGCATGTCTAACCCACACTGGTTAGTTTTCTAAAACTTAAAATCTAAACCTCTCTCAATTATTGTATGTGCCCTTGTCTAGTTAATGGAGTTTGAAATACAAGTCTTTAAATAAGGATAAACAATACATTTGCATAGGCATAAACTGTATGTGCATCTTAGATATGATTTAATATATTGCAGATGTTATTTTATAATCATATGCAGGTATCAAACTTTGTATTAGAAGTGGCCTTCTGGGGTGCCTGGGTGGCTCAGTTGGTTAAGTGTCTGCCTTTGGCTCAGGTCATGGTCCCAGGGTCCCATATAAGTCCCATATAAGGGGTCCCATGAGCTCCATATAAGGCTCCCTGCAGGAAGTCTCCTCTCCCTCTCCCTTTGTATGCTCTCTCTTTCACATAAATAAATTGAATCTTAAAAAAAAAAAAAAAAAGTAGCCTCATTTGGTATAGGAAAAAAATGGTATAGAAAAATTATATCACATTAACAAATTAACCTCTTTAAAAAATATTTCTTTCATTTATTTTTTTGAAGAATTTATTTACTTATATGAGAGAGAGAGAAAGAAAGAAAGCATACCAGTACATGGGGGGGGGGAGCAGAGGAAGAGGGAGAAGCAGACTGAGCTGGGAGCCCTACACAGGCCTCTCTCTGTTCCAGGACACTGGGATCATGACCTGAGCCAAAGCAGACACTTAACCGACTGAGCCACCTAGGTGCCCACAAATTCATCTTTAATATGCAAGCATTTTATTTTAGAATGAAAATTCTATCTTTATAAACAAACTCATTCTACTAGACACATCCTTGTATGCTTTTAATATTAAATTTATCTGCAATTTGACAAGCTGTTTGATTTTCCACACTTAATACACTTTAATTACCATAGAATAAAAATATTTTAGAGTTATATGAACCTTAGAAGTGGTCTGAATGATGAAATAATTAAGGGCAGTTCCAGCAACTTTTAATCATTACATCCCTAATTGTAGGAGGTCAATAAAAATGTGTCCTGTTGACTAGCTTCAGGCTACTTTCCCACCTAGGATAGGGCTCTCCCCCGGGACACTCCTAACGGATGGATGTATTCATTTTTATACTAATGCTTCCTATGACTAGGGATTTGTTATACACTCCTAGATTTCTTTTCTAAGATTAGGTACCACTAACTGGGTAGATTAAAACAGCAGAAATATATTGTCTTACAGTTCTGGAGGCTACAAGTGTAAAACCAAAGTGTGAGCAGGGCCTGCCTCCCTCCAAAACCTGGAGGGGAGACTCCTTCCTGGCCTCTCCCCGATTCTGGTGGTTGCCAATATTCCTTGGCTGCCCTTGGCTTAAAGCTACAGGACTTGAATCTCTAGCTCCGTTATCACCTGGTGTTCTCCCTGCCTGTCTTTGTTTCACATGGCATTGTTTTCCTGGTGTCTCTGTGTCATTGCATCCTGTTCTCCTGGAAGAATGCCTACTGTCCCTTCTTCCTATAAAAACACCAGTGATACTGGGGTAAGGCTCCACCCTAATCACCTCATC
Organism: Meles meles; assembly: GCF_922984935.1. Lineage (NCBI taxonomy): Eukaryota > Metazoa > Chordata > Mammalia > Carnivora > Mustelidae > Meles > Meles meles. Next base: position 69,265,247 of record NC_060079.1, read on the forward strand.
TAAACTTGATTACATCTGCCAAGATCTTATTTCCAAATACATTCACAGTTACATTTACTGGGGTTAAGGTTTTTACCTATTTGGGGGGGTATAATTTGAGCTGTAGTGCCCCCACATAGGATAATGAGACACAGTAACCATCTGAATTAATGGTGAAGATAATTAGAATTAAGACTGTTTGCATCACCTGCCTTCTACTTAAAACTTTAATATCTACTTAGATATATATTTTCTAATATATATTATTATATATAAATATATAATTATTATATTTATATATATTATATAATTATATTATATAAATATATATATTATATATATAAATATATAGTAGATATATATTTAATATCTACTTAGATATATATTTTCAAAAACCAATAGTTGGTTTTTGAAAATATATATATTTGGAATATACAGAATATAGAGTTGATGCTTGAACCATGCAGGGGCACCAACCCATACAGCTGAAGATCTGCCTGTAACTTGTTGAGGTTAATATACATCATGAAATCAGCCATAATATCTGGCTTGCTAAAATGTAACACAGAGGCCACTGAGGACAGGGAAGGTTTGGGAGAAGGGCATAGGCCTTTGGAATGCCAAGGCCCACAGGACCGCTCTGTCGCTGGAATGCCACGGGGAGTTGCCATCCCCCAAGCTTTCTTAGCCCAAACAGCCACCCTGGGATCTAACAGACTTAAGCGTTGTCCCTTAGGCTATGTTCAGCACTCTCAGAACACTCAGATTAGCATATCATGTCTTTCCTGTAAACAAATACTCCAGTTTCAATAAAACCCCTTATCACACACAGGTCACATGCTTGAGAAACAGTGATAAGGATGTGGGATTACCCTGAAGGACCAACAAAAGGGGGAGCAAAGAAGAGCAAAGGGTCCCCGTCTCTGAGCATTGACCCCCTTGCCTTCTCCTCTCTTTCACAGCCAAGTTTGGAGTAACCTTTCATCCCTCAGTACAGGGATTGCTGGCCATTCCCAGCAGTAACTTTCGATTTTTCAAGAACTTACTACTAATAGTCTACTGTTGACCCAAATCTTTCCAATAACACAGCCAGTGATCACATATTTTGTATGCCATATGTATTACATACAGTACTCTTAGAATAAAGTAAGCTACAGAATAGAAACTGTTAAGAAAATTGTAAGAGAAAATACATTTGCAGTATTATATGTATATTTCTTGAAAATAATCTGTCTGCAAGTGGACCCACATAGTTCAAACCGTGTTGTTCAGGGCCTAACTGTATGGATATGTGGAATACATATTTTGGAACATGTGTCTGTATTTGGAAATAGATATATTTGTACAATGCCTCTTGCTTATCCAGAACGTACGAATTTTGTAGCAAGAACTGAATAAATTTATTCATGTTCATAGATCCATACTAGTAGAGCTGGAGTTACTAAAACCTCATAATATGTATCAATACGAGCATTATATTTTGAGCACTAGGAAATTCTGAATATTTTTTAAGTATTTGTGGTAAGTACTACTTCCTCATTTGTGAACTGGTAAGAGAAAGGTCACGTAAAATGAGCTTGAAGGGCCTTGGAGATTGTCTTCACATAAAATTGCGATGCCCCTTTCCATATCACAACCGTGTTCACCAGAGACTTCCGAAAGAATTTATTCAAATATGAAACTTTTTGCTCTGTTTGTAAGGAATGTATTTTTATTTCAAAATCATATCTAATACGCTGCTTGCTATTTTCAGATCTTAAAAACAGCTCTAAAGGCTCTTAGATCTTCATTTTGATCCACATACGTGTGTCTGCAATTGGATTAGATAAAGTGGAACTTCATGAAAATGAGGTAGAATTAAACAATTTCATGGTTTGGATTTGTATTAAGAAATAATATAATTTTTTCATGGGTCCATGGTGTCCTGGTGCCAGCCAAATGCTGAAGCCAACTGCGGGCTTTTATCAAAAATTAAACTCTGACTTAGAGCCAAGATTCTAGTTTTCAGCTAAGATGCTTTACATCTAAGGCAGCTTTGTACTTCATGGACTAATTGCCATAATACATGATTATTGATGCAGAATCCTCTGTGGTTCCTTTTGGTCTAGCAGACTTGCATATTGAAAATTGAAGCTTTAACATATTTAATAGTACAAGTGACTAACTTGACAGAAATGTTCACACACAAACCCTGACAGCCTGAAGTAAGGAAACCCTTCCCTTATCCCCATTCCTGCACCCACACTTCTGCTTGCTTACTGCTAATATTCCTCGGACTGTCAGTCGCTGGCATCTGGTAAATCCAATTCTTACTGGCCCAGAGAATGTACTAATTATATCCTACAGCTAATTAGAAAGCAGCCTCTTTGCTAGAGAACAGTTTATTTAGCTCATCAATGAATAAGACTTGGTTTGAATCTTGATTTAAAAATCAGAGGAAAATGGAGAAGGGATGAGAAGGAAAATACATTCTTCAGGAAGCAGGAAGCCCTGTTAATTAAATTGAAGAAATAAATATAGATTTTGTATAAGACGGAAAGGAGAGGCTTTGGACTAAAATATTGAAACTAGAGGAATTAAAGGATGTGTTTGCATTTCAGGAAGCTTATTTACAAAACCTAGAAACACGTTATCTTAAAATCTCAGCATAGTTGTAGTGATGTGTCAATGACCTCATTGGAAAACTGGTTGGATTCTTTTTTTTAAGATCTTATTTATTTATTTGACACAGAGAGAGAGCTCAACAAGGGGAAGAGCAGGCAGAGGGAGGGGGAGAAACAAACACCTGCTAAATAGGGAGTGCAATGTGGGGGTCAGTCCCAGGACCCCAGGATCATGACCTCAGCCAAAGGCAGAGGTTTAAGGGACTGAGCCACCCAGCCACCCTGGTCAGATATTTTTAGAAAGTGATGGGGAGGGTAATGTTTTACTGATGAAATTTTCATGAAGAGCATGCATGATTCAACACTTATGTTTAGGTTAAATGCTTCTGAAGAGTCAAATTTCTATAACATGTATTGATGTTAATGGGTTACATGGAATTATTAAATAAAAAATACAGTTCCTCACATTAACAGGGCTTTACCCTAAATTTGGAGATGACATAATCCTTACAGGTGTCAACGCTTGAGATATGTAAATGGCAACCTGATCCATTCACTCTTTTCCCCTTTAACTTCACACTCAAATCTGATCACCACAAGCAGCCAAGAAAGACATTTTCATGCTAATTTTCAAAATTGTTGCCAATTTACCATGACTCATTAAAATGGGAAGCTCTATAACACTTCAGGTCAGTGGTTCTCCACCCTGGCTGCATTTCAGAATTATGTAGGGAAACCTTTTAAAAATATCTAATATTGTACCCACCCTTGCCACCCCTACTAATTAATTTATTCAGAATCTCTGGGTATGAGGCCCAGGAACCATAAGTTTTTTGGAAGACTGACAGGTGATTCATTCATGTATATATGAATGAATATATATATATATAACATACATTGTTTATAGAATTTATATATAATTTATAATATAATATATAATTATATATAATTTATAATATATAATTTTATATCTAGATATAGATATAGATAAAGATATATCATTGAGATTAATCATTCTATGAGACAGTTGGTCCCAAAAGATTGGGAAGCCATTACCAAAGTTTGTCGAGTTGCTGAAGAACCAGATAAAAACAGAAAAGGAGAAGAATTGGTTTCTTAGGCTTGAACAGAGATACCGTTTTCATCCTACAGAGTGGACAGTAAGGGGTACATGGATCCTTCTGAGGCTTGATGAAATGCTATGGACCGCTCCCTAGAAGAGCAAGCACTTCCACGAAGATGAAACGGGCATAGGAGGTGATGTGTTTCAAAGAAAAGCGGAATCTCGGGAGAAAAGTCTGTGAACCAGAGGGAAGAAAGAAGTGTTCGCAGAGATGGAAGAAACAACCCTAAGAAATGAAGCCGATTAGCATAGGCACGGGGCCATTCCGGCAGAGATCCTGACATATATGATGACATATAAAGGACAAAGAGATAGGAAAACTTTCTAAAATGACATTTCCATGTCTCGTTTTAAGAGAATGTATCTATAAGCTTCCCACGAAGACCTAATTCTTTGCTGAATGTAACATGTTTCTCTCCCGACTGTCACACCCCCCCCTAAGGCAAAAAGATGCATGGATTGCTGATTCTAGTCTAGTTTCCTATGCTATTTTTCACAAAAAGACTTTCACAAATTTCTTCTATTCCCTTTCCTTTAAATAATATTAGACTGATGCTGTTAAAGCAGACCCCAAATTTTAAAGTACTTTAGGTTTCAGCCTCAGAATACCGAAGGAAACAGTAGCCATCCACTTCAAGGTCATTTTTATCATTTGAATTTTATTTCATTCTTTCTCTCTAGAATTTCCACTCAATGCACCCTGATTTTCTTTGAGCCAATCTTAGATGATCTCATTCAAATCAAGCTCCTTCATTTTTCTCAATCCATCTTTTTATATACAACCCTGGAAATGGAACTTAGGTACTAAAATCAGCTCTGAAGCTATTCTAACTATAGTCACTCAGCTTAATAAATCCTAGATTTGGGACCTATGCTTTTCCTAACACAGAATTATCAAGCCATGGGATCGTCAGAATCAAAGGATTCCTTAGAAGTTTATAACAATGTAAATCCACCAGTCTGCATAAGGAGTCCAAACGGCATCAATACTTTAAACAGTTACGAATATTTTAAGATTCATATTAATGCTGTTTTTAATGTCTTCCCAACCAATCCATTACCCTTGATATTGTTAATAGACCATTAGCAGACTCGATTCGCATCAGTGGCACGCTAAACAGCATGGCGTGTGCTTCCAGCATGGACAGAAGCGAGAATGATAAAAGGACCAGAAAAGTAAAACCACAGGATTAAAGTGCACGTCTATGTGACAATGTATCTACACAAAAATGGTTTGCAAGAGATCAATGAAAAAAGTTCTCCATCAAATGACAAAACATCCAAGGAATATGGAAGGTCTGACACACATAGCATGGGGCTTCTACTCCTGTTGTACTAGTAGAGGGCATGTTGCGTTGGACATTAAAATATCTCTGTTCCTATATGTCATGAAAAACCGCATTTACATTACAATTAAAATCTTGATCCTCGATAACTAGATTTACTTTTATTGCAGCCATTAATATGGAGTTCCCTTAGCTGAGTCTCCTTTCCAAGACACAAATGTTAAGTTTCTATGGGTTTTATTTGAAATGAGGCCACCTACATTGTAACTGATATATATTATATACTTATAAACATTATAATTGACTCCTTAAGGACTATTCATTTCAACTGCTTAAATGAATATTTTTTTTTTGTTTAGATATAGTTTATAGTATATTTCACACAGTTTCATATGTAAATAATCAGTGGAAATCCACTGGAAAAAAAATTATAAAGCTTGGAGCCTCCCAAAGTTATCCCTAAGGAACAGAAAAACAGTTATACATCTGGGGTGGCGGGTTGGGCTCAGTCAGTGAAGCATGTGGCTCTTGATCTTGGGGTTGTGAGTTTGAACCCCATACTGGGTGTAAAGATCACTTAAAAATAAAATCTCAAAAAAAAAGTTACATATCTAAAATTTTACAGACAGTAAATGTGCATTAAATATTTAAAGAAAAGCAGTAGAATTCAGAATCACTCTCGCCCACTCTAGCCAGACTAGTTCGAAAGAGCATTTTTATGACTTCCCTAAAATTTACCAAGAATGTCTGAAGAGAATGTCTTTATCCAAAATAAGATATACATTTTATTATCAAAATTTCCTTTGCTGTTTATAACCATCAAAATAGTTCTACGATACCAAAATGTGAGGTATCGCGCAGCTCTGCATTTTTCACTTCTCCTACAATGCTTATACGGTAAATAGTATTTGTCAAATTTGAATTCCGTTAGAAATTTAAGCTCAAATCCTAAGAACCTTTACTTTTCCCAGACCAAATTTTGAACCTTTTGCAGCCCACTGTGCTGAACGGTGCCCATGAGTCACCCACGATGCAAGACACAGCCTGCAGCAGGAGTGAAGGGCTCAGCCAACAGACTGTCATTACATTACTCAATGATCTGCAGCCTGTGCCTCGAGCGATGGCTCAATACAGGGTTGGTGGCAGGAAAGATGGAAAACAATGAGTAAAAATTAAAACAGAAAAAAACAAAATCAAAAGTAACAACTAATAATTACAGAAGAGGTTCAAGTTGGAATTACAGTGGCAGCATCATCCAAGATTACCCTTCGGTTCAAATGTTGGTAATACCAAGAGTCCAACAAAAATTTACACGTTTAAACCATTTGGGGTTAAGGATATTTGCAGGAATTTTAAACTACTGGAACCTAAGCCAACAGCGGGGATGTTTTAACTAATAGAAGCTAGTCTTTGCCAATTTCAGGCTTGAAACATTGACATATAAATAATGCCAAAAGGGGCAACTCACCAGAAGTAATCAGTATTTGATTTGTACAAGGCAGACTGTCCCCACAATCCAATGACTAGGCTCGTGAACACTACCAGGTAAGTACTGTTACCTGTGCATTAAAGTCATCATTTTTAAAGTATGTCAGAATTAAATATATTTAAATATACATGAAGATACATGTATTATATACAGATGTATTAAACAGATATCATACATATATCTGTGTGTGTGTATATTCACAAGATTATTTCAAAAGAAATGCTCATGCATTTAAATCAGCCAGCAGCCGCACAGAGCAAATCATGTGTATCAGTGTGGATTTCAAACATGGGCAAAAGAACAAGCTTTGTTTGCAGCATAAAAGAAACTATGCCTGGTTGGCAAACTGCCATACCACAAAGCGATCTCCTGATAACTTGTGGCTCAAAATGCTGCTATCATCAGATTCCTTCCTTTGGTAGTACTATGCACACTTTGATGTTGAGATAACATGGACACTTCATATGCGAGATATAATGGAAGCAGAAATTGCTCCCTTGATTTAACCAGTGGTTATTTATGAATGTTGAACAGTGCAAAATTGCAGTTCTTTGCGGATCCTCATTAATAACACTTCGCACTATTTCTGCAAAGGCAAATGCACTTTGACATTCAATATTTTTTTCTTCACAATTATTTGAATTCCCTCTGAACAGAAGTAGAAAATAGGTAATTGTACTCATCGTTCAAACAGCGATACAGTTTGTTTTAAAATTGTGGCGAGATCCAATGGGTCCTTTGTCTGCTTCGGTGTTGTAACAAATAAAAATTGCTGCTTTTCCCGCCATGAAAAATGCCACAATGGCATTATTTTTCTAAGGAAATTGTGCAAAAGATAGTTCTGTGGTTAAAATTCTCTTAAATGTTCCAGACCCTATCAGTGAAAGATAAAATCTATAAAACATAAGAAGCAGGGACAGATAACTCTGGGAAATTATAATGATAGTAACAGTGTAGAAAGAAAGAGGCAACACCAAACTGAAACCTTCCATTTTACATTACCAGTTTTAATTTAGTTTACACACGAAGGATTCGAGAGTATTCATCGAATAACTGCTCACAGAACTATTTAAGAACTATAGACAAGACTTGAAATAAGGTAAATGATCTCAAGTAGTACTTTTGCCCCGGCACTCTTCTCTTCCTTCACCAACACCCATTTTTGGACTCCATCCCCATCTGGCCGATGTCCTCACAACAGCTCTCATCAAATGTCTCTTAATGAGCACATCAATTCTCCAAGTCTTCACCACCTTCTTTGTGAAAACATGCCTGACCTAAATTCTGTTCCCCAGAACATATCCGTGGTATTCAATCTGAAGCATCTACTTTTACACCCCATTAAAGAATGTGTTACACTGGCATTAAGATGAAAATCTCCCTTATTCTGAGAAAGAGACTTCTGAAATTCAATTTTCTATCTATCTAACTATCTGGACATTTTTTAAGGTCTTAACAGCCATCTTGAAACCTCATGAAACTATAATCTTGAGAGAATGGTCTCTCATTCATCTTTGAGCAATGCTCAGTACCAGCACATGGCGATGATTCAATAGATGTTGGTTGAACTTAACTGTGCTACCTCTGGTTTAATCCAAAATTGTGTATCCTTGTTGGAGAACCCTTGCTCCCAACAACGGCTAATAAATGTTTAAAGTTGTCTGGGTGACTTGGAACAGTCACTAACCATCAAAATACCAAAGAATAAATCTCTGCGCTGTTCCCTGAAAAGCACACTACATTGTTACCCTACCATAACTTTCAAAGCGTCAACATCTATTCGTACGACTTCAGTAATGAGGGCTTCTGTTTGATAACGTTATTGGTTTTCTTTGTCCAGTAGCTTAAGACATACAAGAGCAAGCGAGTGCAGGCTTCAGTATCAGTCACTCTGGGAGATGCCTCCTTACCTGTCAGCTCACCCCCTGTTGCCAAAAGGTAATTATGTATATGCTAAAAACCTGTATTCTGCCAGACAACACACACACACACACACACACACACACACACACACGCACACACACACACACGCAGTCTGTATTAGTCAGGGTTCTCCAGAGAAGCAGAACAAATGCACATAAAAAAAATCTATATTTAAAGTAGACTATAGGGCCCCTGGGTGGCTCAGTTGGTTGAACGACTGCCTTCAGCTCAGGGCATGATCCTGGAGTCCCGGGATCAAGTCAGGCATCAGGTTCCCTGCTCCAAAGGGGGTCTGCTTCTCCCTCTGACCTTCCCCTTCTCATGCTCGCACTCTCTCTCTCAAATAAATAAATAAAATCTTTTAAAAAATAGGTTATATATAATATTCCTGTTATATATGACATATATAAAGTATATATAATTATAAATCAATATAATTTCATCTAAAAATACCTTCATGGAAGCATCCAGAATAATATTTGATGAAATATCTGGGTACTATAATCTAGCCAAGTTGGTAAATAAAATTAACCATCACAAATTCCAAGCATTTAAATTTACCTTGCCTTATACTGCATTAAAAGATGAAAAAAACTTAGTTTTGTTCATAAAACAAAAAATATTTAATCACTGATAAGGAGATTAACAGAAGAACAGTATTTATATTTGGTTCCAGATCTTCATTTTGATGGACATACCTTTAAACTAAACAAACACATGAAGCTTGTAGAATTAAGTTGTTATCATAAAGGCTGTCATACTTTATGATACCTACTAGAAGAATCTGCTCTTCTCATAACATTTGTTTCTTAACTAGCTGCAATAAAACTTCTTTATTATAGAGTCCATAAAGCATTTTCACCTCCTAAATTCAATTCTTAAAGTAGCCATTAAGTCCCTACAATGTACCCATTTGTAATGCTATTAATAGCAATTATGATGCCAGCTCTAGCCAACAAGAAGACTGTGAAATGCAATGAAAATATTATCCTAAAGAAATGACATACTGTAATCTTCTTGGTGATAGAATTCTCTACTCTACATACACAGCCAGAAAATATGAAGCTTTGTCTGTCAAAAAAATCTAGATAATAAAGATGCATCACTGCTACCAACCATTTTCCTAGAATGTACCTCTGATCATGTCAAGTAACTGCTCAAAAAATCTTTGATAGAGCCCTGCAGTCAGTGAACTATATCAAATCCAGCCAGTGGCCTGTTTCTGTACAGCCTAAGAGCTAAAAATGGTTTTTATATTTTTAAGTGTGTGCATGTATGTGTGTGTGTTTTAAGGCAAAGATGTCTTTTAAGTCAAAGAGACATGTGGTTTATGAGCTGAAGTACAAAACCCGTAGCATGACACTTAAGACCCTCCATACTCTAAAGGCGAATTGATAGACTAACCACACTTCAAATATTCCCTGTCTCCGCATGTCCTTCTTTTCCTCTCCTGTCATCTAAATTCAGCTGTCCATCAAAAAACAACTCAAGCACATCTCCTCTATGAAGCTTTATCCAGATGTTGGATTCCATAGTAACCTTTCTTTCCTTGAAGTCCAACAGACCATCGGTGCCCGCTCTACTCATTGATGATCATGCTTCTTTTCAGTACGTATTTTTATCTGATCTTGTCTTCCCAACAAGAGTGTAAGGTCCTTACATAGTTCCCTTCTAACAAGGTCTGCTGGGGTTTGGTATCAGTATTATAAGTTTTAAGGACTTTCTAGGTCCTGCGAGTCTGATTTCTTATTAGTCAATAATTAATCACCTGTATTCATCAATTACTATTGCCAAGTATTGCCAAACCTGAACAGACATCTTTTTCCTTCATTGAATCCTCACAACATTTTAGATGATAAATATAATTATCTGATTCTTACATATAAGAATTGATGATACTAATCTCTTCATGTTAGCTTTCTACCTCATTCTAGACTAGGTACAGTCCCAAATCTGTCAAGGGGAATGATAGAGACATGAGCTAGAGGCAAGGATGAGGATAAGTAAGCTATACATTAAAAGCTCAGGGGGCACAGAATCCTGACCTTGTGACTTCCAAAATCTCGGGACTGACAAATCAAGACCCACAGGAGCAAACATGTGTTCCTTTTCCATCTCTGCCAGAGAGTAACCCCTAAACTCATTATAATATATTTGCATTGCAGTTAACAGCCCCGCCATGGAGAAAGGCTACCAGGAGGTTTCAGGTACAAAATCTATAGGGTCAAAAACTCCCCCTCCAAGCACATGGGGGGAGTTTTCCAAAGAATTGGAAACAGCCTCGATTAGAGACCACTCCCCTGTATGTCACAACTCCTCCCAGCCCAGAGACCCAAGAATACCCAATTCCAGAATTACCTAGGGACTTGTGGAACCTGCTGCCTCTCCCACTTTGAGGGTACAGTTTAGTAAACTGCTTCGTGCTTGCTACTTCCTTTCTGGCTGTCTTTATTTGACTGTGAGCTCCCCACATAAATCTCCTTGTGGGGAATCCAAGGACTGAGACCTCCATGCACAGAATGCAGACTCCCTGACATGGAACATGCACACCCATTTTACACTTTCATTCAATCAATCGATATTTATTGAACTCTTAATATGCACCAGGCCTTGAAGAAGACACAGTTTCTTAATTTTAATCTACTTAATCTACTGACAGATTTTAGATGGAGATTTAGCTCGGTTTTTAACCACTACGATATACTATTTGGTGTTTGTTGTTGTTGCTAGTGCTTGGTTTTCTGTTTTGTTTTGCTTTGCCTAAAGAGAGCTGCTATGATGAAAATAGCTGCTCTAGTGCTAAAAGATTAAAAGAAAATAAGAGAGTGCGCTATATAAGGAAGCACAAGAACCAGAATGGAGAGTGAAAGATGGATTGAGGAAGGAAGAAAGAGAGAGCTCATTCCCCTAGCTTTAATAGTAAAAATGTCCATACACATGGAGGAATTGGAAGGGGGAAACTTCATAAAGACGTAGTTGGTAGTTAATATTTTCCTCCTTTGGTCAATCAAAAAGAAGGTAAATCATGAGTTCCAGGTTCTGTAAAGAAGACAAATTTAACAGAAGTACTTCATGACATTGGATTTAAATGATGCCTTAGATCTAACACCAAAAGCACAGGGAAAAAAAAAATAGATACATTGGACGACATAAAAAGTTAAAATTTCTGTGTGTCAGGCCACAGTCAACAGTGAAAAGGCAACCTATGGAATGGGAGAAAATATTTGCAAGTCATGTATCTGATAAAATGTTAATATCCAGAATATATAAAGAACTCCTACATGTCAATAACAGAAAACAAATTACTCAATTAAAAAATGTTCTACCTCTAAAACTAATAATACACTGTATGTTAATTAAACTATTTTAGATTTTAAAAAATGGACAAGGGACCAGAATAAACATTTCTCCAAAAAAGATTTACAAATGCCCACCAAGCATATGAATAGTTGCTCAGCATTACTAATTATCGAAGAAATGCAAATCAAAATCACCATGAGATACCACTCACTCATTGATACCTACTATCAAAACAAACAACAACAAAACAAAACAAAATGGAAAATAACAAATGTTGGCAAGGATATGGAGAAATTGGAGCCCTTATGCACTTTTGGTGGGAATGTAAAACGGTGCAGCCACTATTAAACAATACGGTGTTTCCTCAACAAATTAAAAATAGAATTATCATGTGATCCAGTAATTCCACTTCCGTATAAATGTCCTGAAGAGTTGAAAGCAGGATCTCAAAGAAATATTTACACACAATGTTCCTACCAGCATTAGTCATAATAGCCAGAAGATGGAAGCAACCAAAGTGTCCATCAATGGATGAATGGATAAACATAATGGAATTCTATTCAACCTTAAAAACAAGGAAATTCTGGGGGCACCTGGGTGGCTCAGTCAGTTAAGCATCTGCCTTCAGCTCAGGCCATGATCCTGGGTGTGGTACTGAACTCCACATCAGGCTCTCTGCTGAGTGGGGAACCTGTTTCTCCCTCTCCCTCCGCCTCTCCCCCAGCTTTTGCTGTTTCTCTCTCTCTGTTAAATATATAAATACATTCTTTAAAAAAAAAAGAAGAAGAAGTAGAAGAAGGAAATTCTGGCATATGCTACAACATTGATGAATCTGGAAAACCTTGTGCTAAGTGAAATAATCTGGTCACAGAAGAAAGGAGGAAGGAAGGAAGAAGGAAAGAAAGAAAAGAAAGAAAAAACATTGCAAGATCCTGCTTATGTAAGAGACCTAGAATAATCAAATTCTTTTTTTTTTTTTAAAGATTTTTTATTTATTTATTTGACAGAGAGAGAGATCACAAGTAGGCAGAGAGGCAGGCAGAGAGAGAGAAGGAAGCAGGCTCCCCGCGGAGCAGAGAGCCCGATGCGGGGCTCAATCCCAGGACCCTGAGATCATGACCTGAGCTGAAGGCAGCGGCTTAATCCACTGAGCCACCCAGGCGCCCCTAGAATAATCAAATTCTTAGAGACAGGAGGTGGAATGGTGGTTGCCATGGGCTGGAGTTTATTGGGTATAGAGTCTTCCTTTACAAGATCACAAGAGTTCTGAAGATTGCTTTCACAGCAATGTGAACAAACTTAGCACTGCTGAGTCATAAACTTAAAACTTAATATGAAAAAGAAATAGTTAATATGGTAAACATTATGTGTGTTTTGCCACAATTTAGGTAATTTTTTAGTAAAATAAATTTAATAGAGGTCTTCTATTCCTGTGCTGAAGGAGCGTTCGCCACATCAACTACTCTTAAAGTGATTATGCGAGACTACAAAAATCACCATTACAGTCTAAACCCAAGACTCCCCAAATGGACCATGAGCCTAAGCACCTGAAAGATGTTAGAATCTGCTTGTTTTTTACACCTGTGGAGATGCTGAAATGTTCAAGCATTCTCCAATAGGGTTAAAAAAAAAATTGCATATTTACAAGAAAGTTTCTTATACTTCCTCTCGTAGTGACTTCACTCCCTCGTGAGGGTGTAAACACTAACTATTTTGTGATTTATTAAGTCACCTCATTTTTTTTTAATCTCCCACCTTTTCAGGGGTAATAGAAAAGATAGTAGAAACCTAAATTTTTGTTTTCATTCAAGAAATTAACTAGGTGCACCAAGTGTAACTAAACAGTGGATGATGGCATTTCTCATCTTCCTCTCATGTGACTTGAAAATTGTGACAGGAGGTGCTGTTGAACCTCATTAGGTCTTTCAAATAATTTCCCATCATAAATGGATCAAATCTTCATGTCGCAAAATAATCTAATCATCAAATCTTTGAATGTCTGCTCCGTGAAAGATACAAGGGCTTAATAAGACTTTGTAAGGACTTCTATTTAAAAGAAACTTTAAGAAAGCTTGAAGAGATAGTGACATCCATGAAAAGTTAAATAGCAACACAGGACTAAAAATGTAAAGAAAATTAGGAAAAAGAGGTGTTAAAAGCAAATGGATTTGTTGAATTGCAAATATGGAGATTACCCACGAAAGGCCTCTGAGAGGCTCAGAAAGATTTATAGGGAAAGATGATGGATGGAGCAGTGGTTCTCACCTGGAGACCATCGGCACCTCTGGAGATGTTGAGCAGGGCCTGGAAATATTTTTGGCTGTCACACTGGGAGAGGGATGCTCCTGCCGTCTAGAGGATAGATGCTAGGGTTGCTGCTGAACATCTTGCAACAGCTATCCCCCACCAAAACACACACAAAATAAATAATTATTATCTGGCCCAAAATTCAGTAGTGTCAAGGTTGCGGAACCCTAGACTAAAGCTAAGCCATTTCATAAAAAGAATTTCATTAAAGTGTTGAAGGGTAGAGAGGAGATATGGCAGAGGGAAGCAAAGAATCCCAGATACAAAGGGCTTGGGAGCTGAAACATTAAGGGGTGTTCAGTAGATCAATCTAACTTGAGTGACAGGCTTTAAAAAGGAGTGGCCAGTCTTGAAATACAGGCTAAAAAGAGCACGAGCTTTAGAACTCAGCTATTACTAGATGGAAGACTTTGAACAATTATCTGTCTCCCGTGAACCTGATTTTCCTTACCTACAAAATGAAAATAATATTAACCCCTTATATTTGTGGTCAGGGTCACAACAGATAACTTGAATTGCCTTCCATCCTGGCAGGACAATAGGAGACAATCAATAGAAGACAGGAAAAAAGGCCATTCCTTCAGTTCTCTAGGCCCTGAAGATTACCATGTTTCCACTTTCAATTACTGATTGAAATTACTGATTTTCCATTACCACTGCAATCAACCAAAGGCTTATTAATTAAGCTTTTATTATCTGCTTCCATCCTTTCTTTCATTTATTCAACAATTAGTTCTTCAGCTATCCTTCCTTTGAGGCAATGCTCTCTTCCCAGAAGAGAACTTTCATTCTCTTAGAGAAAAATAGATTTATTAATTTAAAAAGTAGGAAGAAGTCTTACAAATCCTCTGAATGAATAATGTACAGATGACTCCAAACGTAACTTGTTTCCTGAACAACAGCCATAAGGAATCCTGAATCTAGAGTGTATCATCTCCTGTGGTGACACTTGGAATTCACCCTAACCTCTAATATTACAGCAAAGGTTCTCTCTTAACATGACCAAATTCTCCTGTTCAAGTTGACAACATTTTCCTTCGCTATATCACCATCTTTCTTCTTAAACCCCACATACACACTTCCTTCTTATATCTCACATACATACTGCCTTTGTTGAAATTACTGCCTGGTTCAGTGGTGTCTGGATTGCCTCTGCTTGATTAGGCAAACAAAAGATACTTTATAAATAGCCTTGGCTGGGGCTGGTGTCCTTGTCAAGTGCTGAGGTTATGGTGAATGAGTATCACTCTTCATTTCTAGTGTAGGGTGTGGTCTTGAATATGGAGAGATAGGATGGCCAAGGGAACTCAAGATGTCATGAACTCTGGTTCATGGTTGTCTAAAACAGCTCCATGAGGGCAGAGTGGAAAAATATTCATTCAATGTTTTGTAAAACCAGTAAGAAAGGATGTCATTTGGAACACTTGTGGTGTGTAGTGAAAGATATGTAGGTGCTTACCAGGTAGAAAGATCAGAGGAGACTATTCCAGGTAAAAACAACATCTTAAAGAGAAAAAGGTTTGCAGGAGGAATGGATCAGTGGCTGTGGAACCCAACAGGTAGTTCTCCTTAGTTAAGTCATGGGGTATGAGAAGGGGAGCAGCAGGAGAAGCAATCTGATTACAGAAGGCCATGTAGGCCATCCTGACGAATTTGGCTTTTATGGAAAGCTGTGTGGAGTTATTTAAAACATTGTTAATAGCAGATAATAACATCATCATGTTTGTGTTTTTAGAAAGCTCCTCTGGCTGCACTGTACAAGATGTATTAGAAAAGGCAAAGCCAAAGAATAAGTACTGTACATGTCAATACAGAAAATTCTTGACTTCCACAATTTATCTTGGGACCACTGTACTGAGACAAATTAGATTATAAGAATGGGGTCCCCCATAACACCCCAAAAATAAATAATCCAATTGGCAAGAGACATGAAAGATATTTCTCCAAAGAAGACATAGCCAAAAGACACATGAAAAGATGCTCATCATCACTCATCATCAGGGAAATGCAAATCAAAACTACCATGAGATTCCACCACACACATATGAGAACAGCTAAAATCAACAACACAAGGAACAGATGCTGGTGAATATGTGGAGAAAAAGGAACCTCCTTGCACTGTTGATGGGAATACAAACTGGTGCAACTTCTGTGGAAAACAGTATGGAGGTTCCTCAAAAAGTTTAAAATAGAACTACCCTATAACCTAGGAATTGCACTACTGGGTATTTACCCAAAGAGTACAAAAACACTAATTTAAAGGGATACATGAACCCCTATGTTTACAGCAGCAGTATTTACATTAACCAAGGTTTGGAACCAGCTCAAGTGTGCATTCATTGATGAACAGATGAAGAAATGTATATATATATATATATATATATAATATTAGTCAGCCAGAAACAAGAATGAACTCTTGCCATTTGCAGCAGCATGGATAGAGCTAGACAGTATAATGTTAAGTCCAATAAGTCAGTCAGAGAAAGACAAATACCCTGTGATTTCACTCATAGGTAGAATTTAAGAAACAAAACAACTGAGCAACACGGTGATGGGGGGAAGAGAGAGAAACCAAGAGACAGACTCTTAGCTATAGAGAACATATAGAGAACACAGCGATGGTTACCAGAGTGGAGGTGGGTGGAGGGATGGGTTAAATAGGTGATGGGGTCAAGGAGAGTACCTGTCCCGATGAGCACTGGGTGTTATACGGAAGTGCTGAATCACGATATTGTACACCTGAAACTAATGTTAACTAACTGGAATTGAAATCACTTAAAATTATTTCGTTCTAATTAATTAATTAATTTGGATTAATTATTAGAAAGAAAAATATGGGATCTCCTGTATATACCTTAATCTGTAAATAACATTAGGCAATATATATCTAGATAGATAGATAGATATACTTTTTTTCAAAAGACGTTAGCTCAAGTGATTAAGGAGGCTGGCAATTCCAAATTCTACAAAGTGGGCCAGCAAGCTAGAGACCCTGAGAAGAGACAATGCCACAGTTCTAGTCCAGGGGCTTTCAGACTGAATGACTTCCAATCCCTTTCTTTACTCTAGCTCTTTTTATGATCTTTAATCAATGATACCTGACTGTCTATGAGATATGTCCAGTTGGTGGGCCCAAAGCATCAGTAAGTTAACATTCTCCAAACTCAATACATGTCCTTCCCCAAACTTGCCTTTCCTCCGTTATCTCCAATCTTATATAAAGGTTTTCCTTCTTTCCAGTGGTCTAAGCTAGAAACCTGGGTGTCTTTTTAGATTATTTTGTCTTCCAATTCTCATAACAAAACATGCCCCCCAGCATGAATTTCCAGCCATCTAAACCTATCTTCCATATACCCCTACTTCTCTATCTCAACTGCCTCAGGCATAATTTTCTCTTGCCGAAAACACTGCCCACTGCCGTGGGTTCCTGATCAGTCTGATCAGTGATCAATTTGCTTCTTATTTTACCTTATATCTCTGCATCCAATCTGCTTCTTCATGTTCTCTCCCAACATGCCTGTTCCAAATGCATCCACCATACCAATATTTCAAAAAAATTCTGTGCTGTAACTCACATTCTTGGAAAATATTCCCCATAACCTACAAAAATAAATCTGCACAATTTTCAATATAAACAAATCCTTCCATGACCTGGCTTCTGCCTAAATCTCCAACAGTATCTCTTACCTCTAACCTCAGGATCCTTATATCCACAAAGAGCTCCCCCTACCCTGAACTTCCTTGCCAAGTTCACTTCCTTGATAAAGTCCTTACCTTGCACAGAAGGTTACATGTTACAACCTTTTTGGGACTACTGAACTCTATCACCATTCTCTTCTCTGTTCAAGCTTTACTTTCCTGCAGGACCTACCATATGCCAGGGACTATGCTCAATGCCAGGAATACAAAGAAGAACGAGACAGTATATGGCCCGTGGCAAACATCCAATAAATATGTGCTCAACTAAAGAATGAGAAACTGAAATAAATAGGTACAGAAAATGATTACCCTGGGGTGCCTGGGTGGCTCAGTGGGTTAAGCCTCTGCCTTCGGCTCAGGTTATGATCCCAGAGTCCTGGGATGGAGCCCCACCTCGGGTTCTCTGCTCCGCAGGGAGCCTGTTTCCTCCTCTCTCTCTCTCTACCTGCCTCTCTGCCTACTTGTGATCTCTGTCTGTCAAATAAATAAATAAAATCTTAAAAAAAAAAAAGAAAGAAAGAAAATGATTACCCAATATAGTGGAACACATAGAAGAGGAATATGGCTGGTTCTTCCTGTGAAGAATCAGGGAATCCAGAAAGATTGTCTAAGATAGATGACCCTAAAGTTCATATTCACCAGGTAAAGAGAATGGACCAATTATTCCACCCAGAAAAGCAACCTGAGAACAGACCACAAGAAAGCATGGTATTCAAAAGGCAGTTGCCTCATTTCCACTTGACTGGTGCACAGAAGTTCACAGGCAGAGGTGACAAAAGAGAAGGTTGAATGGAAAGAGGTAGACACCGGTAGCAAATGATAAGGCTGGAAAAGATGGGCAGGAACAAAACCATGAAAGGATTTGTATGCAAATTTCCCATTGCTAAGACAGTAGGAAATCTGAATGCAAATGTATTGATAAGAAGGATAAGATAATAGGGGCACCTGGGGGTGGCTCAGTGGGTTAAGCATCCAACTCTTGGTTTCAGCTCAGGTCATGATCTCAAGGTTGTAGGATTGAGCTCCTCTGGGCTCTGCACTGGGCATGGTGCCTCCTTAAGATTCTCTTTCTCCCTCTGTCCCTCCCCATCTCCCTTGCCCGATCCCCAAGCAGCTTATATGGGCTCTCCCGCTATCTCTCTAAAAAAATAAAAAATAAGAAGGTTAGGGTATGAAGGATAAGCCAGGAGATCAGGAATAGTCAGTACAGATTATTGCTGGGGCTCCACTGGTAGATGAGCATGTAAATTGGGCAACAGCAGAAATGCTGAAGAGGAAGAACAGATATGTGAGTTACTGATGGGGCACACACAAAGGAACTTAGTGTATATAGTTTGGGACGGAGAGGAGGGAGGACTCCATATTGATTCCTGTCTTTCTGGCTATGGTGATTTGATGACTGTTACCATGACAATCCAACCCTTTTGTCCCAAATGAAAAGTTTTATAATTTACTAATGTAATTGTTTTCTTTTTTTTATTTAAATGCTGTTAATAAAGATGAGTACTTTAACATGTTCTTTTTCTGACTACCAAACTCAAACCCAATCATTTTAAAACAAAATGGGCTTAGTTAACATTCATCAGTTATTATTTTACAACACTTTTACAAATTTTTCTCTTGCTTCCAGCAAATACCAAAGGCATTTAATTTTTTGTATTCATCTGTTGAGTCCCCAAGGACTGGATTACTGTATTCTACCCTTTTGTTTCCAAATTAAGTGGATTCTACTTCCACTTTAAAGAAAAATATGAATTTTTATGCTTTTAATTTTTTGTTGTGGAATGATTGACATACAATATCTTATTAGTTTTGGGAGTACATCTTAGTGATTCAATACTGTTATACATGAAGAAATGATCCCCATGATAAGTCTAGTTACCATCTGTCACCATGCAAGGTTATTATAATACTGTTGACTATATTCCCAATGCTGTACATTACACCCCCATGACTTATTTATTTTATAATTAAATAGCAGCTTGCATTTACTAAGCAAGGCACCAACAAGAAAGTCAGTGACTTTGATGGTCACAATAAAAAACCACATACTTCTCCTCCTTACAGTGTTGGTTTAATTGCAGCCCAAGTTGTACTTTTTCCTTTCCTCAGCTAACAATGCCAAAAACATATGTGGTGAGTTAACAGCCAAAGTAATTGAAATGTGGGATTCTTGGCTGCCGATAGGGCAACACCAAACCTCGGGAGCTAACAAGAGGTGTCGATGATTCATTAACAAAACATAAAATTGTGAGATGGGTAGCGAGGCATCCAGTAAGAGCCAATTACTGTGACTAGTTCCCGGAGTTTGCCTTTGGCTGGAAAGAACTGCCAGTTAGCAGTGCACCATTGGCTGCCATTCCATGTGAAAGCCAATGCCTGCGTATCAGCATATATGGGCTGCTTCACCGAGAGGGAGAAGAGCCCAGTGGATTTTAAATTTCCTCTTCTTGTCCTCACAGTACTAGTCTACCGGGAAGTTAGGTGGCATCTCCAGTTCAGAAAGTTACACGCTATCCCATATTAGTGACAGACATCTTGGGCTTGAATGGTAGGACAAGGAACTTCCACTCACATGCTTGAAGAGCATAAGTTGTATATTCATCACTCCTAAGCACGTGTTAAAGATGACAAGGAAATGGATGCCGAGAATAGCTTGCCCAGATCCTGATTTCCTAATTCCAGTGCTCATTTAGGAACCCAAATTCGCATTTCTGCACACTCTAAATTTTGTTAGACTAGAGCTTGTTTATTAACATATCCCCAGCTTAATCGCTTCTGACATACGAGGGAGCTGCCTCTCAATCACTTCTATTCCCACAAAAAACAATATTTATAAACTGTTAACATTTCATGTGATGTGCTTAAAAAAAAAAAAAAAAAAAAAAAAAAGCCCAAACCAGTCGCTCTCAGCCACCACTCCAGAAGGTAAAATGGAACGCTCCCAGATCGTTGTGTGTAGGCTATGTCTGCTGCCACTCAGCACAAAGCAAAGAGAATTGGTGATTATTTACTGTGGCTAGACAGACCAATCATGCAAATCAGACTAAATAACATCCTGGCTTATTACTCGGTAGTTCAAATATTTGGCTTTCCTTCTTACATCTTATTAATTTTCCATATTTGTGTAAGTTTCTCCCCTTTAACATATGAGCTCTAGCCTTTATCTATTATAGATATTTTCCACTGGAACTATCTGCAATTATAGCTTAAACATATATTGTTATTTATACATACGTGTATCAAACACTTCCTGAGTGCCCGCTGCTTGTGAGACTCTGAATACTACTTGAAATAATGTCAGGTGGTATTTTGAGGTCATCATAAGACCCAAGGTTAAGTTTAAAAGTGGTTACCAAGGAACACAAATACGCAAGTAATTTACTTGTGTACTAACGTTATTTTAATCTGCTGAAAGATGCGTGCCCAAATATGACTCATGTTCTGTTAATAGAAGATAAGCATATCCCTGAAAGTTATGTGTCTGCCACAAATTGTCTCCATGAATGAACATTAAAACTGAATGAAACTCTTGGGAAAAACATCTAAATGAAAAGTGAAAAGTCTAGTCAACCATCTGGAACTTTCGCACAGGATGCCAAACATCCAGCTACTTGTTAAAATCGGGATGAGTGTTAGCTGCCATTTAGTTATAGACTGACTTCTATTTCAACATTCAGATGGTTCTAGTAAATGGTGATTTCTAGACTGTTGTGTATCCCTAAGATACCATCTCGTCAATAGTATTCGACTTCTAGTTTAGTATTGATGCTTTGAATATAAGCATATGATTAATGAATTTCGCAGTCACACGGAAGACAAGTGCCAATCCACTTGAAAAAGTACCACTTGAGCTAAAATTGCCAGGCTGCTCTGGGATGGGATTTAATTTTTATAGAACTAGAAACCCGAAAGTTTAGACTGTCCTTTTAATCTTTGTTTCTAAGACAGGGAAAAAAAAAAGTTTGACATGCATGTTTCTTACTACTATGCGATAACCTTGACTGAACAGAGTTCTGTCATTAAGACAACTACCCACTTGTCAGCTCCCACCCCCCGTAAAAAGACAGTTTGAATGAATCATTCAACAAATGTAGACACATTGTTGCATTTGTAAAGTTTTTTAAAAATCACAAGGCACTCTTAGTTCCTCCCATAAAGTTTCTGACAGATCATCTAATCAATATTTGCTATTTATTAGCGTATTTTTCCCTAGTGCCAGGTATGCTTAAAATTCACAAGCAAAGGAGATTAGTGAAAAAACCACTTTCTCAAATAGATATATTCTATGCTTTTATGTGTCTCTTGGATTAGTTAAGCAAGCTATTCTCTCTAATTAACTGAATGTTATCATATTTTTCAAATATACATAGTATGGTTTCAAAATCATTTAATAAAAATAGTATTTGTTTTCAAAGTTAGTATTACTAGCTGTCTTAAAACAGCATGCATTATTCTAGGGACGCCTGGGTGGCTCAGTTGGTTAAGCATCTGCCTTTGTCTCAGGTCACAATCCCAGGGTCCTGGAATCAAGCCCACATCAGACTCCCTGCTTAACAAGGGGCCTGCTTTTCCCTCTCCCTGACTCCCGCTCATTCTCTCTCACTATCTCTCTCTCTCTCAAATAAATAAATAAAATGTTTTTTTTAAATAATGCATGACTTTATAATAAGTAGTAAGTGGTTTTGAGTAGTTTTGTCCATGAAATTATGTATGTGTACAAACATATACATATATGTATGCATCTTACTTTAGAATTCTATCATAAACTTATGTAGCTTATATACAAGAGAAATTTATTTCTCTAAAGGTTGAAGGCTGAAAGTCTGAGACCAGTATGCCCACATGGTTGAATGAACCTTCTACCAAGTTGCAGAATACCTACCTTTCCTCACATCCTCACAAGGCAGAGAGGAGAGAGGAGAAGCAAGTTCCCTCATGACTCTTACAATATCATTAATTCCACTCATGAGGCCTCCATCCTCATAACCTCATATAATCACAATTACCTTCCAAGGCCCACCTCCTCATATGATCACATGGAGATGTGGGTTTTCGGCATATGAATTTTGGGAGCACACAACATTCAGTTTCTAACAATATATATGCTACACTTTAGCAGAGTTGAAAACCAGTATAATGATTTTCAATATTATATATACATAATATGTTTGTAGTACCACTATTTTTAGAGCTGCATTGTCTAATATAGTAGCCACTAAGAGCAGATGATCCTGAATACACGAAATATGACTAATGCCACTGAGTAACTGATTTTTTTAATTTAGTTAAACATATTTATATTTAGTGGGCACCTGGGTGGCTCAGTGGGTTAAAATCTCTGCCTTCGGCTTAGGTCATGGGCTCAGGGTCCCGGGATCGAGCCCCGCATTGGGCTCTCTGTGCAGCGGAAAGCCTGCTTCCTCCTCTCTCTCTCTCTCTGCCTGCCTCTATGCCTACTTGTGATCTCTGTCTGTCAAATAAATAAATAAAATCTTTTAAAAATATATTTATATTTAGAAATGGTATCATTGTAAATCATTTGTCTGGTAAACACAATATTATTGCTCTATAGAACTGTATTTTACTTTAAACATTACATCACATAAGCTCCTACTGTTTACTGTGGTATGTGGGGTGGGGTACATGCATCCTTTCTGGGATGCCCCATAAACACAGCAACGATCTAGTTAGTTTCAACAGACAGATTTAGTTGGAATATTTTGTCCGCGCAATAATTGTAATGTTGCAATATGTTTCTTTAACTATTTCTTACAGTCAAGATAAGTTACAATAGTACCTATCTAAATCATAATTGGTAATTAGGTAGAATATTCATCATTATTTAACTAGAATTAGTAAAAATGTTTTTTCTCATTAAAAAGAAGCATTAAAAATGGTTTAACCTAAGGTACATTGCTGACGCAAAATCAACTCAAGATGCAGAAGCTTATGTTAGATCAGTAAAGAAAAATGGTCTGGTAGAAGGTATGTTGCAATTTCATGATGAAAACCTGTTGCAATTTCCTGCAGCAGAGCCAAAAAAAAAAAAAGTCTTGCTTGTTGTATAAAAATGACTTTAAAGGTAATAAAATGTTCAATGTAAAGAGACAATTTTCAGTAATTATCAAGAAATGGGCAGAAGACATGAATAGACACTTTTGCAAAGAAGACATCCAAATGGCCAACAGCCACATGAAAAAGTGTTCCACATGACTGGGTATCAGGGAAATACAAATCAAAACCACAATGAGATACAACCTCACACCAGTCAGAATGGCTATAACAAGTCAGGAAATGACAGGTGTTGGCGAGGATGTGGAGAAAGGGGAACCCTCCTACACTGTTGGTGGGAATGCAAGCTGGTGCAGCCACCCTGGAAAACACTACGGAGGTTCCTTGAAAAGTTGAAAATAGAACTACCCTACAACCCAGCAATTGCACTACTGGGTATTTACCCTAAAGATACAAACGTAGTGATCCAAAGGAGCCCATGTACCCGAATGTTTATAGCAGCACTGTCCACAATAGCCAAACTATGGAAGAAGGCTGCATGTCTAACAGATGAATGGATAAAGAAGAGTTCACCAGGGGCGCCTGGGTGGCTCAGTGGGTTAAAGTCTCTGCCTTCAGCTCAGGTCATGATCCCAGAGTCCTGGGATCGAGCCCCGCATCAGGCTTTCTGCTCAGCAGAGAGCCTGATTCTCTTCCTTTCTCTCTGCCTGCCTCTCTGCCTACTTGTGATCTGTTTATCAAATAAATAAACAAAATCTTTAAAAAAAAATTCATCAGAGAAAGACAATTATCATATGATCTCACTGATATGAGGAATTTGAGAAACAAGACAGGCGATCATAGGGGAAGGGAGGAGAAAATGAAACAAGATGAAACCAGGGAGGAAGACAAACCGTGAGACTCTCAATCTCAGGAAACAAACTGAGGGTTGCTGGAAGGAAGGTGGGTAGGAGGGATGGGGTGGCTGGGCATTGGGGAGTGCTGTGAATTGTGTAAGACTGATGAATCACGGACCTGTACCCCTGAAACAAATAACACATTATATGCTAATTAAAAATGAATTTGATAAGAATTTTGTTCTCAGGAGCTGAAACAAATTGACAAAATTAGTCATCAAAAATCAGAATAAAATGTCAAAAACTTTCTACTGATTTTTTAAAAAGACTTTTATTTATTTATTTGACACAGAGAGAGAGAGAGAGAGATCAGTAGGCAGAGAGGCAGGCAGAGAGAGAAGGGGAAGCAGGCTCCCTGCTGAGTAGAAAGTCCGATGTAGGGCTCGATCCCAGGACCCTGAGATCATGACCTGGGCCAAAGGCAGAGGCTTAACCCACTGAGCCATCCAGGCACCCCTCTACTGATTTTTTAATAAGATCTAAGCTTGTAATTATAGACAACCACAAAATGACAGAATCTTACCAAGAGAGTAAAACTGTTTTTAAATGGAGAGATGGTAGGAGAAATTATACTTTCACACTGCATACAAACAAGTTAAATTTGAAGCTTCAAGAAAAGGAAAGGTTGTCTGTAGCCTAAGTAGACAGATATAAGAATTTATATTAAAATCGATATCTTTCATATTGTAAAATAATAATTTACACATTTTTCTAACATGAATCAATACACAGAAGGTTAATTACAATTGGCAACATTACCTAAAAGGGCTAAAAAAACTACTTGGAAAATCTTAAGAATGCTTTGTTGATATTAATAAATATAGGCTTGCTTTTTAATTCATGCAATATCTCTTTGAATAAGTTATAATACTGGCATTAACAATTGGCATAAGAGTTAATAAACTTAACCAATTTAGGTATAGTTTGAAACTGATATGCTTTTGCTTCAAAGTTTCAAAGTCAATTAATTCTTCTAAAAGAGATGAACCAGCTTTGTCGACATAGATGCAAATATTAAAGGGAAATTGCCTTAATCTTCAATTGAGTTATTAGAAAACTTTTAAATAGGTGTGGAATAAGTTGGGTATATGAGTCTATTTTTCAATAGCAAAACATGAAATCTAAACACAGATCAAGTATTTTTTATGAAAATTTGGTGACCAAATTGAGATGTGCTAGTTTAAAATGTGTACCAGATTTTGGAAACTGAACACAAAAAAAGAAGAAAAAGAAGGAGGAGGAGGAGGGGGAGAAGAAGGAGGAGGAGAAGGAGATGGAGAAGAAGGAGAGGAAAGAGAGAGAGAAAGAAAGAAAGAAAGAGATGTTTCCTTAATTGTATGTTGATTACTTGTTGAAATGATAAAATTTTAAATATATTGGGTTAAATAAAATGATTATTAAAATTAGTTTCAGATATGTTGTTTTACTGTTTTTATGTAGCTTTTAGAACATTTTAAATTATGTATTTGGCAAAAATAATAGATATACCTCAATAATAAATTTAAAAATTTAAAAACAAAATAGGGGTGCCTGGGTGGCTCAGTCAGTTAAGCATCTGACTCCTGATCTCAACTCAGGTCATGATCTCATGGTCCTGAGATAGAACCCCACGTAAGGCTCCACACCGAGCAAGGAATCTGCCTTTCTTTCCCTTTCCCTCTTCCCCTCCCCCCATTTGTGCACACACTCTCTCTCTCTAAGATAAATAAATAAATCTTCAAAAAATTTTTAAAATAAAATAAAATTGCATATGTAGCTTTAACAGCATTTCTTTTGGACAGTGCTTCCTTAAACAAATGAATAAATTGTTTTGTAAATATATATATATTACATTTGTTTTGTTAAATAAATTTACTATTTGTCCTATTTTATAACTCAGAAATGTAGTTGGACAAGTCTCTTTATTAGCCATATTGATGGGGTAAAGAAACTTTTTAATAAATCACCATTTTAAAGGATCATATAATTTATTCTGAATTGAACTTATTTGATTCAAAGTATAAAGGCTGAACTGGAATCTCTATATCAGTCTATTATTTTATTTTATTATTTTATTATTTATTTATATATTTATTTATCAGAATATTATCAGTCTATTATTTTCAGCCTTGACATTATCAACAGATGATAATACTTTATGATATAAAGTATTAGATATAAAGTAAATTATTAGATTATTTATAGGATTCCATCAAAATGATAAAGAGCTAAGATCAATGATAACAAAAAACATAACATATTCATTAGTGACTCTAGATTAGTTAATCTTTGCAGATTAAATGGCAGCTATCTGAAATTAATTTTATAGTTTCATTTTCAAAATGACCACTTGTTTGCTTCAGATCTCAAGAGGTCGTCCATCGTTTCAAACATTTAAAAAATAAGTGTAAACATTCTTCACCGGACCTAAAGCCTTGTGAATAAACAAACCATGTCTTTAGAACATACATAAATTCCACAGATACTTGTAGAGTGAATGGACTTTCTCAGAAAATAATAAATAGAATTGCTTCTATCAAATAAGTCTGGAGTAGAATTTGTGTTTGCTTAATTTGGCCAGTATTGAAACCCACAGCTTCAACCCTGACCTGATCTCATAAATGATAGAGAGATAAGCCTCTGGACATAAGTATCAGTAGTAATGACCTGACTTACAAAGAAAGCCATTTGTTTGATGCCATTTCCATTTTTTCTAACTTTGGGAATTTATTTCCACAATTACTTATTTCAAAAATTCGTAGAAATTTAAGATTGAAAATAAAGATTACTTTGTCCAACACTTATTTTACAGATAGGAAGGCTAAGATCCACAAATGCTAGGGAAAATAGAACAACAAATGCATTGTTCTGTTTCTCCAGACTTTGTTTCCTTTCCTCTTTCAGTTTCTTTGCCTAGTTTAGAGTTGTTGGTTTTTTTGTTTGTTTGTTTGTTTGGTTGGTTGGTTGGTTGGGGTTGTCTTGGCTGGAGGGGCCAGAGGGTCTGGAGTGAAAAGTAATTATAGTTGAGGATAGGAGCTAAGGGACTGTGAGCTAAATAATGGAAAAGAGAATCCCTCCTCAGTATAGACATGCTACCACCATCTCCAGGACAGCAAAGCATGGCTGATGGTTCGCTGGTGGATTGGCTGAGATGTAGAGAGAAAAACCACATTTCCCCATAATACTAAAGCCATCTTCTTTTTTTTTTAATGTTTTTTTAAGTTTTTATATTAACATATAATTATTATTATCCCCAGGGGTACAGGTCTGTGAATCGCCAGGTTTACACACTTCAGAGCACTCACCATAGTACATACCTTTCCCAGTGTCCATACCCACCCTCTCCCTACCCTCCCTTGCCCTGGCAATCCTCAGTTTGGTTTGTGAGATTAAGAGTCTCTTAGGGTTTGTCTCCCTTCCGAAACCAAAAAACAATAGAACAAATCAATGAAACTAGGAGATGGTTCTTTGAAAGAATTAATAAGATTGATTAACTCCTGGCCAGATTTATCAAAAAGAAAAGAGAAAGGACCCAAATAAATAAAATCATGAATGGAAGAGGAGAGATCACAACTAAAGCCATCTTCTATTGCTAAGCCTCCAAGATCAGGATCAGAGGACCTTCTAACTTTCTTGTTGATACATGTTGAGTATCTAGTTTTGCTTGTCTTTTGCTGGCTTCTCAGCACTTATTTCAAAGGTTCTATGGCAATATTACACCTCTAAAACTTTAAGAATGACCATAACATTTGAACAGTAAAGTAGTCAATCTAGTCCATTCTTCAAAATCTCTAAGTCTGTTTTTCCTAGATCTGTAGATTGCATTCTAGAGGGCTTACAAAAATATATTTGATATTTAATAAAACAAAATCTCTCATTTGATGTTTTGTACTTTATTCAAAATCCCCAAACAACAGGCTTTTTCTTGATTCTTGTGAATTAAAAGCAAATTGTCATTAATGGCACTCAAAATCCATGTGAGATTTCTCTTCTTTTGGATATTTGAGGACTTATTCTTCGCTGACGAAGGAAATCAAGTAACTCTTCAGATTCTAAGCCTGATAGCTTGAAGAAAACTGAAATGTATTGTGGAATGTACCATATTGGAATTTATATGATATTATATATCATGAATATATGATAAAACTGGACAAAGTTTCGTGGACATGATTTGTATTTTACTTTTCTTTAAAATAGCAAAGTGAAAAGCTGTCAGTAGGCAATCAGAGTAAATAAAAGACGAATTTGTTAAAAGTGAATAATATCAAATCACCCTAGTAAGACAGAAGATAATCCTGTGGATGAAAAAAAAAAGTGAGATTTTCTTTTGACCAGCAAAAGAATTTTGAGGATTTCTGAGCAAAATTAGCCATGGTCCACTTAGGATTGTTAAGTATTATTGAAAATTTCATGTAAATGAGAAAACATATACATATCGGTGTATATTGACATATGTACTCCAGTCCATTGCTAATTCTGCTTTTTAGCCCAAAATGTTAAAAGAAAGAGCTCACAGATGCTTTCAAATTTGCAATGATTGCAAGAAAAGTCTCAGATGTGGATTGGGCATTGGCATGAACTTTGTGAGTTGGCATCAGACTCAGTAACAGGTGGTATAGTAGGCAGTGAAATTGCAAAGGCAGAACTGTTTGCGTTTCCTGTTATCATCTAAATCTTTTTTTAGTAAGCATAATTCTAGTAATTAGGAGCAAGTTGCTTTTCTTTTCATGGAAGTCCAAAGCACAGAAATATTTATGCATTATTATTAATATTTAAGTGTACATGAAAGTTTTTTAACCTATCACATTGGTATATTAATGGTGAATTTATATGTACTATGATAGTATATAATTCTTACATGTGCATCATTTCATTTTTCCCCACTACAAGGCATGAATCTGACGCACTCAAAGAATAAAATGCAAGATTATCTTCACAGGTTTCTTAAATTAATTGCTTACTACACTTGGTTTTAAAGTGTTGTACCATTTTCACAATGTCCCCTCTATAGAAATTTTATTAATCCAAATAATTACTGGTGCATACATTTAGAAAATATCTTCCACATAGTGTAAATTTTTGAGATTCTCTTTGGACAGTAATGTTTCTATTTAGATTATGACTTATATGTTTTAGAATTATCGTTTATAGTTTACTTTTATATTATAGTTTACTTTAGTATTATATTAGTATGATTAGAAATGCTTATTATTCATAAAATATGTAGATTTAAAAATTCAACATGTGAGTTTTAGGGAGGGACATAATTCAACCACAATAGGCACCAACTAAAAATGATGTAACCCTGTTCAAAAAAAAAAAAAAAAAAGAAAACAAGAGCCTGGACAATTGATACAAGGGACAATTTATATCTGGCTTCATTCAGAATAAATCGGATGCTTATTTTAAGTTGTATCTTCATCAGTTAAGACAAACGGATGCCGTACTAAAGTTAGCCTACCTATTGGAGTCACATTAAAATTTGTCATAACCTACATTTTCCTCTCTCCATCATTTAATTTTTGTACTGTCATTATACTATATTTCTATTCTTCCTGTCTCCATTTCTTTATAAATCAATTGTGTTTAATATGATTTTGAATTTTCCATTTTGGAGAATAAAATAAACTTGAAATGAAATATTAGTACTTATGCCTTTCATGAAGACTTTGGCTCATCTCCATGTTATTGGTCTTAGTGACATCCAGTGGCCATGACAGGTCAGTGGCAGGATTTCAGGTCTTTCCAGAAGTATCTTTACTATATACTTCTTATCTACAACATAAAATATATATATATCCTTAGGCCACTGATCATTATAACATCAGCGTAATAAGATGCCCCCAGTCCTGTGACATTCATAAATCGAACTACCTTATATATCAGAAAAACAATCATCATTATATTTAGTTTTATTTCACTCCATCTCATTAATGAATTAGTATCCTTTATTGCTTAAAAATATTAAGCCACAAAATGTATTTTAAGGAAATTCTAAACAGACATGGCTTATACCACTGAGCAGTATTTTGTTTTCACACACCTTTAGGTTAGAGAACCTCTATTTAAAAAAATTGTCAAATATACTATTAAAGGTATGGGGTATTCTTAACAATCAAAATGTTTCTTTCTAGGTACTTATGAGCAGATAATTTAAAAATATTACATATTTCATTAGAATACAGTAAAAAAAAGTCTGTGCTGAGACATGATTATTGGGGTCTGACTATGCCCCCCGGTGCTGAAGTCAGACTGAAGAAACAGATTGCAGCTCTATTTAAAAAAAAAAAAAATTATTTTAAGAGTCCACAAAAACTGTATTACATTTTTCTTGTGCCTTAAGGCAAGTTACTTAACTCTCTAGGCTGAGTTTCTGATAATAACAATGCTGATGTATATTATAGTGTTATGCTAAGAACTGACCACAAATAATGATTACCTAGTACTTTGTAGTTTAAAAAGTCAATCATGCAAATTTGCACACACATGAAACCTAAGGGGAGTAGGCAAGTAAGCCTTTCCGTCTTTCTAAATAATAGCGAGGTAATTCATCTTAGGCCCCTTTTGTTATGCAGCACAAGGCTAGGAGCCTGGCCTGACAGAACCACGAAATGCATAGTTGCAGTGAATAGAATTCAAGAATGCGGTATTTATCATTTCCCTGGGAAACTGATACACATATATGAAATCTCTAAAAAGGATTCAGCTGAGTATATAATTAAACGTTTGGCTCTGAGAGAGGTATAGGAACCTAGCAGAGGAACAATGGCAGTGAACTAACGTAATAAGCAAATGCTTCCAGAGGAAGGAGTATCCATCTTAAAAGAGGCACAGGCGTTTGATTATTGGAGAAAAGTATGGAGAAAGGGAGAAAACAGGCAGTTTAATTTGGGGCAGGGATGCACATAAAATGTGGAAGTGGAACACAAACCTATGGTTTGGTAAGGGAATAATTCTGACCAAAGACACATTTTTTTTTTTCTGAGTAGAGAGGGTGAAGGAGGACACTTAACAAAGAAGGGAAGGTGGCCAGTTGATAAGTGCTTTCACCGTGGCTGATGGAACCCATGCCAAGAGAAACAAGGAGTCATTCTAGACTTTTAGAAGGTAATAACAGGACAATAGCAGCCCCCACTGAGATTTGAACAGTTTTCGAAACAAAGATGCACTATGTTTCTTTGTAGACATCTGAGAAAACTAAACACAAGTTCCTGAAAGCTTAAACGGTAATGTTGGAGAGGAGAGGAATATTTAGAGATTCCAGGGTCCAAAATGAGTCTAGGGATTAGCAACCTGGGAAAGGTAGAGGTCAGCAATGAGTCAAAAAGCCATCCAAAATATTGATATTGAAAATAAAAGGGAGAAAGATAGAAAGGGTCTTTATCTTTTTGCTTTCTTTCTTTCTTTTTTTTTTTTTTTTAAGAAACAAAGTGTTAATATACTCAATTAAAAAAAAAAAAGTTCTATGAGGAGCTAGACTTGTTATGGGATTGGGACCAAAGGTGAGAACTTCAGGGTCAAAATCCTGGACTGGACGACTACATCCTCAAGAGAGTAATAGCAGGTAGAAGCCAAAGATTAAGCTTGGACTGGGAAGGTGGTGGAGAGATGAATAAGGCAAGGAGACAAAAAGTGAAATAGAGAATCAGAAAAGGCGAACAGTATTTCAGATGTGAAGAAAGTCATGTTCTTTAAAAGAATGGAAAGGTAAGGATCACATGGGTGTCTCAGTTGGTTAAGCCTCCGCCTTTGGCTGGGGTTGTGATCCCATGGTCCTGGGATCAAGTCCTGCGTGGAGCTCCCTGCTCAGCTGGGAGTCTGCCTCTCCCTCTCCTTCCATCCAGGCCCCTGTTCATGAGCACACACTCTATCTCTAACAAATAAATAAAATCTTTTAAAAAAAGAATTGAGGGGGACGCCTGGGTGGCTCAGTGGGTTAAAGCCTCTGCCTTCAGCTCAGGTCATGATCCCAGGGTCCTGGGATCGAGTCCCACATTGGGCTCTCTGCTCAGCGGGGAGCCTGCTTACTCCTCTCTCTCTGCCTGCCTCTCTGCCTACTTGTGATCTCTGTCTGTCAAATAAATAAATAAAATCTTAAAAAAAAAAAAAAACTAAAAAAAAAAAAAAAAAAAGAATTGAGGGGTGCCTGGGTGGCTCAGTGGGTTAAGCCTCTGCCTTCAGTCCAGGTCATGATCTCAGAGTCCTGGGATCAAGCCCTGCATGGGGCTCTCTGCTCAGCAGGGAGCCTGCTTCCTCCTCTCTCTCTGCCTGTCTCTCTGCCTACTTGTGATCTCTCTCTGTCAAATAAATAAATAAAATAATTAAAAAAAGAATTGACAGGTAAATCAGTCAATTATACAGAAAATGATAATATAGAGAAAATATAAGTTATAAATATAAATATAATTTAAATAATATATAAATAATATAATGTTAAAATAATTAATAAAATCAATAAAATAAAAACAAACAATATATAAATAATATCTATAATAATATATAAATGATATAAATAAATATAAATTACATGGAAAATTACACAAAAAATCAAACGGAATCAACCCTGAGAACAGACATTCGGTTCAGCTGGGACAGGAACAGAAGGAAGAGGTGGTTTGCCATTCCCAGCTTCTGAGAGTGACTTCATAGAGGACGTGGGTCCCCATCCAGATTTCTAGAACTCGAGGAGGAAAGATGTGACTGAGGAAACTGATGAATGGACTTGAATGAGGCCGTTCTTTCAAAGAGCCCGAGTGATCGCAGAAATGGAATGGTATCAGGAAGGGTAAGCAGGATGAAGCAAAAGTTTCATTTAATAGAGAAAACTGAGGCAGCCTTCAAAGCAAGCGGAAGGAAAGAAGTCCAGGTTCGGAAAGGGGGAAGGTTGGGATAAAGCAGGAAAAGTTCAAGGAAAAGGCAGTAGAGAGAGGAGTCAACAAGCTCCCTTGTTAGCCTGACGAGAGGAAGGGCCAACGACATCAGACATCGCTTTGAAGTGTCAGAAATTAACTTTTAAGAGAATGATGCATCTTCCTCTGAGACTTGGGGGAAAATAAAAACAGATAGACACAAATCAAATCAAAGACCAGAGACCTGGTAGAATTGAGAGTTTAACGACATAAAACAAGGCCTGAACTTGGTGTAGAAAATAATCCAGGGCACCCGTGAGCAGCACACAAAGGGACGCCGAGCAGGAGATGCGGCCAAGTGTCCGCAGTCAGCAGGCTGTCGCAGGGAGCCAGCTGCGCGAAGCCACACGGCTGTCTCCAGCCGCGAGCTGCCGGCTGCGAGCAGAAGGCTCACCGCCGAGCCATCCAAGGCTTGGGAGAGAAGGAGGCCCCCCCAGGGAGCCCGCCGTGCTGGCTCGAGGAGCACGGAGGCAGCTGACCACTTAACACAAGGTGGAAAGGAGTCAAGTTTGGTCTAATGAGAAAAACTGGATCCTAGCAAAAAAAAAAAGGGGGGGGGGCGGGATGAGTAATGTCATAATTCCCAAAGCAGAAAGAAAGTTCCAACTGTTCATGGAGGAAGGAAAGGCAAGAGAATGTGCAGACGAGCTGGATTTTGAGACATCGGAGTGATGGGGAGCCGTGTTTTATGATGGAGTGCCACACGCGCCCGCCGTGGCTCCGACGTGGCATTAACCGTGAGGACAAGGCTTCTGATAGGACCTTGGAGGTTGAAAAAGTCATTTTGGATGAGAGACGGAAACACTGGAGAGGTAGGCTGGGAGCTGGATTCGAGTCGTTTGGGTAAACTGGAATCATTTGCTGAGACCAGTGGTTATCAAAGCCTGGACTTCAGACCAGCCATGTTAGCATCTCCTGAAAAACTGACAGAAATGCAATTCCTTGACCTCCGTTTACACACCGAGTCAGAAAGTCTGGAGACAGGGCTCAGCGGTCCCTCCAGGGCAACACGAACACTTAGTTTGAGAACCATCATCTCAGAGACCTGAAAAAGGAAGGTGAAAAGGGTCAGTGACAAGGGCTCTACCTGTTAAAAATGGAATGAGTTGGGCTTGACGAATATTCTGCCGTGATCACATAAAACACAGCTAACAACAAGAAGCTAGCAATAAATATTTACCCTTTTGCATTTTATAAGTCTCTGTCATATATATTTATAATTTCTGCACAGCATGGGAGAAAATACTTGCAAGCCATGTATCTCATAAGGGGGTTAACATTCAAAATAAAGAAGAAACTCTTATAATTCAATAGTAATAAATAAATAAATAACTTGATTTTAACAATGGCCAAAAGAGGGGCACCTGGGTGGCTTAGTGGGTTAAGCCTCTGCCTTCGGCTCAGGTCATAGTCTCAGGATCCTGGGATCAAGTCCCGCATCAGGCTCTCTGCTCAGCGGGGAGCCTGCTTCCACCTCTCCCTCTGCCTGCCTCTCTGCCTACTTGTGATCTCTGTCAAATAAATAAATAAAATCTTAAAAAAAAAATGGCCAAAAGAATTGAACAGACATTGCTCCAAAGATGGCCTACAAGTGGTGAACAGACACATGAAAAGATGCTCAACATCAGGGAAATGTAAATCCAAATCACAGTAAGACTCCATTGTGAAATTCTGACTGTACCTGCTCTTTGACGGTAATTTTATGACAAACAATTGGAATGTTTACCAACTGTTCATAGAAAAGAATTCAAAATTGCAAGAAATGCATGCAAAGGTTAGGGATGCTGCATTTTAACAATATAGAAAATAACTAGTTTGAAGGAGAAGAGTAAATTACAGGAAAGTATAATTCATAACATTATAAATATGAGGTTGCTTTGTGATTTTCTCAAAGCAATATTTTAGCAAATATATTCTGAGGAATCATGACAAGTTAGACATGTTACAATTTCCTAGTAATTACTTTATGAAAAAACACCATTCGTTGTTGGATGATTTACATAAAAACAATTTACAGGGTCGCTTGAATTTATTTAATTATTTAAATGCCAGACTAAATATGTTCTCTAGAGATATCTTAATAAAATTATCATTTCATTAGTAATTGGAAACAATGATGCTTATTACTTTCTCTACTGTACACTTAGCTGTATTCCAAAGACTGCCGAGATGGGATCCAAATGAATGACAATGACCGAGAAACTCAAATGTTGGGCGCACACGCAATTAGGTCTAAGGAAATATATAAATGCCTTCACATTCACTGAAGCCTAAACACTTGAGTCAAATGATTCCAAATTCATGCTATGTAAACACACTTGATAAAATATTTATCTCAAAAAATATTTCAGGGCACCTGGGTGGCTCAGTCGCTTTGGAGGCTGACTCTTGGTTTCAGCTCAGGTCATGATCTCAAGGTCCTCAGATCAAGTCCCCTGCCTGGGCTCCAAACTCAGCAGGGAGTCTGCTTGAAATTACTTCCCCCACCGCCCCTCAACCCCCACTCATGCTCTTGTGGTGCGATATCACACTCTTTCTAAAATAAATAAATCTCAAAAAATTTTCAATATTTGCCTAATTATAGGCAACAGACAACAGACAGGCAACATCTTTTTACTATCTCAATGAAGTCTGTGTCTATTATAAAAAAGGAAATTCAGATAAACGATACCAAGAAAATAGAAATGTCATATTTCTACCATCCATTGATGATTTCTATACAGTCTTAAACTCTACCTTAGTGTAAAACTTCACAGATATTTTGCTGTGTCCACACACATACAAACACATGTTTTTTCAGTTACTCAATCTCTACATCTCCTTACCCAACATATAGTCAATATTCTTATTTCCAGGATTGTTCCAGAAATGCTCAGCAGAGTTGGCTTATCCAAACTAGGACACATACTACATCTGCTTTTTTTATAGTCCTAAATCTTTTATAGTCCTAAATCTCTTCTTTTTTCATCTGATGTAACTCCCCCTTCAGGGTTCATTTCCCTCGTGGCATTGACTGGTTGAGGAGACCTTGTTAAACCGAAGACCACTTCGGTTTCCTGATGTGCCATCGATTCCTTTAGTTGGTCTTTCCTCTTGAAATTAGTTCTAATACTGGTGGATTCAGAATACATCAAAGATGATGCAGTGCGCATCATCATATCAGGCACCATTTGGGTGACCTGCTATTAATGATGCGAAGATCAACCACTGAATTCAGGTCATGACTGTCTAACTCCTCCTTCTCCCATCAGGACTAGAAAGTTATCTCTCTGGTTTGACTTTGGCATTCTTCAACTATCCAGTTTCCTATCAAACCTAACAGTCTTTACAATCATTGATAACCCAGAGTTGATGTTTAATTAGAAGTTACAAATTCCTGCTTTTTTAATCCTTAAAGGTCAGAGTGTAAAAAGAAATAAAATTACTATGGTTATCACTTACTAGGTTCTTACAAAATATTGGGTTCTGTGCAACAGGCTTACCAAACCATTTAGATCTCAAACCAGTCCTAGAAGGTAGGTAGTACCTATGCCCATGTAACCAAGGAGGAAACTGAGACTATTCTAATCAGACTATTAACGAAGTTAAATAATGTGTTCTTGCTGGCAGCTCATTAGTGTGGGAGGCAGAATCCAAATCCAATGTCAGTCAGACTCCAAAAAGTATGATATTTACCATTAAGTAACATCGCCCCTCCAAGCAGCAAATGTGTTTTGATAATTATGTTAAAAATGACATCATGAAACAGGACCCCAAATTTCCAGGAAACAGGCTTATTCCATCAACTGGGAGTAGTTTATGCCGTCTTGCCTGAGTTCCCTTTGCCCCTCATTCTCATTCTTCAGCACTCGGTTTCTAAAATCTCTTTAGTCACAGTTATTAATAGTTTTAGAATATTTTGAAAATTTAAAATTAGGAGGGAGGGAGGACAGAGGAAATGTGAGAGACCGCTCATGAGAAAACTTCAGTCTTTTTTTCCCATGTGAAAAACCAATGTTCATCTAGTGATAGTCGAGTTACTGCCTGGGCAATGTGAAGGACACCCCTATGATTCCCTGGGAAAGAAGTCACATTGGTGCCTGGCCAGTGTAAGGGACACCCCTATGACTTCCTGGGAAAGCTTCCCATTTGCCTCATTTATTTGACTTATTTCAATCTATAGTATTAAAGCATTTTATTAACCCCACGAAACCCTTAGAGATTTGGTGACTTTTTCTTTCTTTTCAATGATTTTACTAAATATTGAATACATACAAAGTAATATTTATAATCTATGGGTAATGAATAGTGAATAATTTTTTTAAAACACCCACGTTCCTATCTTTCAGCTTAGCACATATACAGATGCAGGGCGCCTGGAAGGCTCAGTCAGTGAAGCATCAGGTCTTGATCTCAGGGTGGTGAGTTCAAGCCCTACACTGGGCACCAGGCTCGGTGTGGAGCCTACTTAAAAAAGAAAGAGAAAGAAACATACCAATGTATTTGAAATCACCTGTTTGAGTTTCCCCAGAGGACATCTTCTATTTCCCCCGTCCAGATATCAGTGTCTGACATTGTCAGACATTCTTTATTCAATCTGATAAGTGACAAAGGTTATTATTATATTGTGATGTTATCACAGAGGTTACCTGTGATACAGTGTGTTTATCAGCCATTCTTATTTTCTCTTTTGTGAAATCCCCTGTTCAAATATTTTGTCCCTGCCAGTGGAATAGAAGTAGGAGGGGATTGTTTTTCTTATCGACTCAGCTGGTTTTGTGCTCCAGATAGAGACTTTTTTTGAATATTTGTTACAAATACTCACCATTCTATGGCTTATTATTATGCTATCATTATGGTATATTCTGAAGACCAGAAGCTCTTCACTTTAATGGTGGCAAACTTATTGTTTCCTCTGTGTTTTGTATATCTGTCTTTAACAGATCTATTCCTACTGAAAAGGCAAGAAAATATTGTCTTTTGTTTTCCTCTAAAACGGTATTGTTGTATTTTCCACATTTAACCTAACTAGAATTGTTTTGTTTTTTGTTTTGTTTTGTTTTAGTGATTGAAAACTCAGTCTTTTCCTTACTGAATTTTCAATAGGCCTTCAAACAGAGTCCAAGTTTCTATATTTGCTTCTCTTCCTTTAAAAGCATTAATATTCCATTAATTAACACATCCATTGCAATCTATGTACCATACACTGCTTACATATCAAAGCATTTTAATAAATCTTTGTATGTAGTATAGTGAGTGCCACCAACTCTTCTTTTTCAGTTTACTATTACCTAAAAGAAATTTGAGGGGCACCTGGGTGGCTCAGTGGTTTAAGCCGCTGCCTTCGGCTCAGGTCATGATCTCGGGATCCTGGGATCGAGTCCCGCATTGGGCTCTCTGCTTGGCAGGGAGCCTGCTTCCTTCTCACTCTCTCTGCCTACTTCTCTGCCTACTTGTGATCTCTCTCTGTCAAATAAATAAATAAAATCTTAAAAAAATAAAAAATAAAAAAATAAAAGAAATTTGGGATCGATGTGACCATTTTCACATAGACACACACACACATACACATAACAACTAAAATGTTGTCTCAAATCTTTGAATTTTTATATAAAATACAAATTGAATCAGTAGATCAATATGTTTACAATATTTAGTCTTTGAATCCATGTACTTGAGAAGTATCCTTATTTGCTTTTTCTTAAGTATCTTTAAATAAATTTTGTATCATTCATGAAATCCATGCACATCCTTGGTTATATTATTCTTAAATATAGTAATTATAGCTACTGTAAATCATTTACCTTTTCAAATTGTGTTTTAATTATATTTTATAAATGTGTGCTCATAAAATTGCTTTTTATATATTGATTTTTGAATCAAACATTGCTAGAATCTCTTATAAGATACCAATAGATTCTCTAGGATTCCTCTGTTTTCTATGAAGACAATCATTTCATTGCTGAATGAATGTTTTATCTTTTTTCATTCTTATACCTTTGCATTTTATTTTCTTGTAACACTGTTCTACCTTGGATCTCAAGGGAAAAATAATAAAGAAATGCTTGTAAAGGCCATCTTACACTATGCTTCTTGATTTTTGGAGACATGCTTTCAATGTTTAATCATAAAATATGATATTTGTTGTAGTTTTTGTATATACTTCATCATTTTCTAAGACTTTGTCTTATTAATGGATACTGAGCTTTACTGAATACTTTCTTTGCTTCTAATAATATATATCTTATGGGCTTCATTTTATTGTGAATTACATTGATAAATTTTGCAATGGAAAACTCTCCTTGCATTAGGAAATAAACACAACTTGATAAAATGTATTATATTTTTACACATTGCTGGATTTGGTTTGTTTATATTTTGTTTGGGGTTTTTGTATCACGGAGAGAAATTGCATACATATTTTATTTCTCACACTATATGTGCCTTGCCTTTTGATAAAATATATACATTAGCCAATATATTTTTCTGAAATGTTATGTACAAAATTGAAAATGTTTGTTTTAAAGAAGTGTCACCTATATAAACCTGGAATCTGGTATTTTGTGAGAAGAATATCTTAACTCCAAGTTAAGAATTTATTCATCTTTATATGATTTATGTAGTTTGCATTTCTTCTTAGTTCAGTTTTGCTTCCATTTTTATAGAGGTTGTTCACTTCATGTGAGTTTTCTAACATGTGGCAAAATGTCTTTCACAATCATAGCTTTCAAACTCCACAGCATCTGTGGTTGCACTTTTTTCTAGTATGTTTCTTTGCACTTTCTTTCAAGGTTCTTTAATCTTTTCCAAAGTTTGCTGATTTTACCAGTTTGTTCAATGAGTCAGTTCAGCTTTTTTATTTTTTATATCGTGTGTCTATTTCTTTTTTTCACTGTTTCTAATTGCTTTTATTAGTTTTCTTCTACCTTTATAGAAGCTTTGTTCCCTCTGTCTTTCCTTGAATATTTCATTCATAGTTTTTGGCACTTCTTGTTTTAATGAAGCAATTAAGACTATAATTTTTCCCTGTTTAAGTTTAAGCTAGATTTTATGTTTTTTTTTAAAGATTTTATTTATTCATTTGAGAGAGAGAGAGAGAGAGAACAAGAGAGGGGGAGCAGAGGAGAAGGAAGAGGGTGAGGGAAAGAATTTCAAGCAGACTCTGTGCTGAGCATGGAGCCCATCATGGGGCTTGAACCCATGACCCTGAGATCATGACCTGAGTTGAAACCAAGAGTCAGGTGCGCAACCAACTGAGCCAACCAGGGACTCTTACCCTGTAAATTTGCATATGAGGTACCTACAGGCTTATCATTGCTAAATATGTTTACTTTTCATTTTGATTTTTCTTTATCCCATGAGTAATGTAGAAGTTGGTATTAAAATTTAAGTATGTGTGGAGTTTCCATATATACTTCAAAGATTATATCTAGTGGAAGAAACTTGTAAGTAGAGGGAACAAGTAAAAAGCCCTGAGTACAAAAGTACCTAGTATATTCAAGGAACTGCAAGAAATTCATGGTAGCTGGAGGAAAATCAACAAAAGAGTAGAAAATGTAGTTAAAGGGTAAGACAGGGCCAGATTCTGTCAGGCCTTGAAAATCGTATTAACTTGTTAGCATTTACTCAGTAAGATAAGGAGTAGTGAATTTCTAAGAAAATCTCCATTTTAGCAAGATTACTCTGTCTGCAGTGTTAGCAGTAAGAGGAATAAAATAAGGGCAGAAGGAGAAAAACCAATCAGATGTTGGAGGCCTTG
This sequence comes from Meles meles, assembly GCF_922984935.1. Lineage (NCBI taxonomy): Eukaryota > Metazoa > Chordata > Mammalia > Carnivora > Mustelidae > Meles > Meles meles. The sequence continues at coordinate 69,306,493 of NC_060079.1, forward strand.
GCCCCATGGTGGTAGAGACAGTGTGAAGGTCAAAATTTGGATATATTTTGAAGGCAGAACAGGGAGATTTTCTGCAACATTGAATGTAAGTGTGACAGAAAGAAAAGAGTCAAAGTTAACAGGAGGGTTTTTAGCTCAAGAAACTGGAATAGAATTGTAATCAGCTTAAATGGAGAAGTCTATGGTGGGAACAGCCAAGGCTTCTGAGGTAAGAACTTTGAAATGTTTTAGATATCAAGTGGAAATGTGAAGAAGACAGCTGCATCTGCGTTTCTGGAATCCAGGGCTTAAGAGACCCCAACATTTAGATTATATGTAAATCCATGTGATTAGTGGGTGCAAATAGAAAAGAGAAGATGTCTACTATTTACTGGGACACTCCAGTATTTAAAGATAGAGGAGATGAAGAGGAAGCCAGCAAAAGACAATGAGAGTGGGTGGCCATAAAGGTCAAAGTAAAACCAGGCAAGTATGGTGTTGGAAGACACGTAAGGAAAGTATTTCAAGATGACATAGTGATCAATGATGCAAATGCTACTTGTAAGATGAGGAATGAGAAATGCTCCTTGACATTTGAAGGTCATGGCTGATCTTTATAAAGTGCAGGTTGGGTGCAGTGCTATAGGAGGAAAGCTGATCCCAATGACTCCAAGACACAATGAGAAGAGAGTACAAGCAAGGGTGATTCTTTTAGAGAGTTCTTTTATTTTAAAAGAAAATGAAAATGATATGATAGCTAGAGGGAGATGTGGGGTCAAGAGAAGATCATTTTATGATGGTAATTTAAGAAATCATATTTGCATGCTGATGCAAATGGTTGGTAAAAAGAAAAGATATTGATGCGGGAGAGAGATGAGAGAATTGCTGGAGTGTTGAACTTGAATGAGTGAAGGACAATAGGACAGAGGGCATAACATGGTGGCTGACCGCAGTGAAGAGTGTGGAGCATTCACTCGTTGTTGTCCCATGAGCTCAACTACAGACACCTGAGGAGATGGGGTGGTTAGAGCTCCTGAAATGTTTTTTTTCTGATTGCTTCCATTTTTCAGTGAAGAAGGAAAATAGGTTATCATCTGATAATGAGGATTGGAAAGGCATGTTGCAAGTGTGAAGAGAGAGTAGAAAATCAGGAATGTGAGAAAGTGGAAATCGACCAGGAAAGTACATTGTGATCAGTGGGCAGCATGAAGAACCTCTTAGTTCAGTGATCCTGTATTTAAAGTGAGATCAGCAAGGCTGCTTTATTTTTTCTGTTGTTTTTTTATGTCATCTCCAATCACTGTCTGGGCACAGAGTACACAGGGTTGGCTTTGACCAATGCTTCAGTTTTACAAAGTAAGTAAAAAAGAGCAAGAAAGTTGAGGGCTTGTTATATGCTGTTCCTTTTCAAAGTCCATTGTTGGTGATATGATTTTTTAATTAAAAATTCATTGATAGGGGTGTCTGGGTGGCTCAGTGGGTTAAAGCCTCTGCCTTCCGCTCAGGTCATGATGTCAGAGTCCTGGAATCAAGTCCCACATCAGGCTCTCTGCTCGCTGGGGAGCCTGCTTCCTCCTCCTCTCTCTCTCTCTCTCTTCCTGTCACTCTGTGTGCTTGTGATCTCTCTCTGTCAAATAAATAAATAAATAATCTTAAAAAAAAATTCATTGATAATCATCATTGAATCCAAAAGAGTTTTGACATTATACACTGTGTTCATTAACAAAAACTAAAACATCATGGAAGACACGGAAATTATTCTCAAAGGCACTTTACTTTTTCTATTTTAGTATTTTGAGGGGTGAGGGGCGAGGGGAGAGGGAGATGGAGAATTTTAAGCAGGCTCCATGCCCAGTGCAGAGCCCAGCATGTGCTCATGATACTGAGATCAAGACCGAAGCTGAATTCAAGAGTTGGACCCTTAACCAACTAAGGTTAAGCCGCTGAGGCACCCCTCAAAGCTACTTTAAACTACAATATTAAACCATACTGACTGAAAATAAGTAACTTTCAGTAAGAATAAAAATTTCCATAAAACAGGGCGCCTGGGTGGCTCAGTGGTTTAGGCCGCTGCCTTCGGCTCAGGTCATGATCTCAGGGTCCTGGGATCGAGTCCCGCATCGGGCTCTCTGCTCGGCAGGGAGCCTGCTTCCCTCTCGGCCTCTCTGCCTGCTTGTATCTCTCTCTGTCAAATAAATAAATAAAATCTTTAAAAAAAAAAAAAAAATTTCCATAAAACACATCAAAAATTATTTATATAACAACAGTAATAAATGATACAACCCCTTTGAAACAAACCATGAATTTTAAAACATTATCACAAAGAGATGATTATGAACTAATTTCTCCCTACCAATATGAAGCTACAAATTGATTTGTTTTGTAGCTCAGGAATAAAATGTACTTTTCTAAGCAGAGAAATTAAAAAAGTGAAATCCTTTTATCAGCATGCAAGAATACATTTTAAAGTGATGGATTCTAGAGATAATGAATTTATTTCAAGTAACTTTCATGCCTAAGAAGTGTATATAAGATATATATATATACACACACATACTTATATATATATATATGATATATATATATCACTTTACTTTTTTGTTTTAAATTTTATTTTAAAATTTAAAATTTTAAATATATCAAATATATCTTCAAGACCTCCTCAGTATCCTCTTGGCCTCTCCTGTCTCCGGGACCTGCTGTATCTGCATCCCCCCAGTCACTTGCATGGCATTCCAACACAAACACACTCCCAGAAGTTCTCCACCAGAGGTTGATTGACCACAGCCTAGGAGAATCTGGCTCTCCAAAGATTTCTTGAACTGAAGTGAAACGCAAGACACAATATAATATCTGACTCCCCAAGGGACCACCTAACAGGCCAACTAATGGTCTCTAGAAGGGCATGGGAATCAATACCTGATGACTCGATCTTTGACCAATGAGGACAGGACAAGTCCTCATAAACACTCTCTCCTTCTCTTGGCTGTTCTCTTCTGAGATACTGTTTCTCTGGAGATAGTCTGCCTGGAGACAGTCTGCAAGGCAAGGCAGGTGCACTCACCAAGCAGCCAGTGGCATCTTTTGCAGGATCAGCATGGTACTCCATCAGCCTGCACTGTAGCTCGCTTCCATTTGCTCTCATCTCCCAGAACTGCACCTCACAAATAAAGCATCAGCGCTAACCCTTGCATTAGACTCTATTATCAAGACACCACCAGCTGAGACAAAAGGAAGCAGAGCACAAAGTGCAGGTACAACTGAATTTTGCAGAGCAAACATTCATGCAATCGACACCAAAGTTAAAAATTGTAACATACTTTAGAAGCTTCTCCTTGTGTCTTTTCACCAAATACATAATTATTATGTTAACATAAATTTAAGTCTAAGCCCATTCTCATTGGACTGGCAGGAAGTGAAGTTTCATCCCTCCAGGGGCCCCTAATTTCCTTGTACTTTGCAAAACAAAACAAAAAAAAAAAAAAGGCACAAAACTTAAATCTCCTTAATCACAGGCCACACTAACTTTAGCCACTGAAGACACCAGGAATCTCTCCTTATTCCCTAGTTTCTTCACAAAGGCACTGTTTCTTGACGGTGAAATAGCTAACAAAACAACTTTAATAGTTCGGGGTTTTTTATGAAACAAAAGCCAGAAAAGTAGAGTTTTGCAGACCATGTCTGCTCAAATTCAATTATGTTCACTTGTTACAAACCTCTTCAAAAAAACAAAGGCATACAAAATTACTTGTAAAACTTAAACTTTTGACAATATTTGTAAAACCAGAGAGGAGACATGCAGGTGTATGTATAAAAATTCAACAGCACTTATGATAAGGAACAATTCTAATACAAAGGTAAAGGAGTAAGTTAATTAACCGACACATTCTTCCACTTCGTGGCATTCAACATTACTTTAACTTTCCAGTTAAAATACAGAGTTCCTCATTTGCTTTAAAGACTAGTAATTGTGTTGATTTTATTAAACTTTTTTATTGTGCACTATAATATACATATGGAAAAGTACATAAAATATATTTCACTCAATGAATTCTTGTAGAGCAATCCCCAAGTGTAAACAGGTGAAGAAACAGAACTTTGCCAGCAACTTCCAGAAGCCTCCAGGACATGCTCTCTCTTGCATCCTTTTATAGTGTTGTTTTTCTTCCTTTTCTACACATTTGTTAGCACACCTCACCAAACACAACATTTCACCTGTTTTTGAATGTTATCCAAACAGAATCATATAGTGTGTATTTTTGTGTCTTGATTCTTTCAACAACAGATTGATATTATACACCTATTTTATTCCTTGTTTTTGTCTACAGCTTAAGTTCATTCATTTTCCTGAAGAGTACTCCACTGTAATTATAAACCACAGTTCGTGTGCCCATTCTGTGGTAGATATTTCAATTATTACCAGTTTGAGGCTATTGTGAATAATGTTACTGTGAAGATTCAGGTCTGTGTCTTCTAGGGCAAATGTGTATACATTTCTGCTGGACAAATTCCTAACTGTAGAACTTATGGGTAATAAGGTATGCACCTCTCAACTTAACTGGCAAGTCGAACTGGTTTCCAAAATGCTTATTACAATTTACACTTCCATCAAAGCAGGTGAAAGTTCCTATTGTTCCAGATCCTCCTGAACACTTGACATTTCAGGTTTTTTAAAAACTTGAGCCATCCTGGTGGTGTCTAATAGAATTTCACTATGGTTTGGGCGCTCAGTTGGTTAAGCCTCTGCCTTTGGCTCAGGTCACGATCTCAGGGTCCTGGGATCCAGCCCCACATTGGGCTCTCTGCTCCGCAGGGAGCCTGCTTCCTCCTCTCTCTCTGCCTGCCTCTCCGCCTACTTGTGATCTCTCTCTGTCAAATAAATAAATAAAATCTTTAAAAAAAAAAAAAAGAATTTCACTGTGGTTTAATTGTACATTTTCCAATTGCGATTATAAAACTAGTAATATGTACTCTCTTGTACAAAAATTGCACAAGTGGATATTCACTTTTACAAATTGCCTGTTCAAATTCATTACCCATGTTTTTACTACGTAGACTTTTTTCTCGTTGATTTTTATGAATTATTTATTAATTCTGAGCCATTTATGGTTATATGGATTGCAAATACCCTCTCTTATTTGGCTTGACATTCCATTTCTTAAAGGACTATTTTAAAGATTGGAAGGTTTTGCCTATAATGCAGTCAAAATTATCCATTTTTAGAGCTTTTCTTCCTCTATTTAACAATAGCTTCCTAATCCTCCAGTACAATACTGAAGATAAGTGATAATAGCAAATTTCTTTGCCTGTTTCACTCCCAAAGGGAAACTATCAATACTTTACCATTAAGGACAGTGTTAGTTCTAGGGATTGAGCTTCTTTGGTTGGTGACTCTTTATTATATTAACAAAGTTTCTTTCTATTCTTAATGTTATAAAAGCTTTTCTCATGAATGAATGTGTACTGTTTCTGAAAGCTTTTGTTCTGCAGCTATGATATTTTTCTCCATAATTTTGTTAATGGGGAGGGAGGTTATAGGGAATAGCGTAGGGAATACTTAATATATCTGTATTTCTAAAAAAAATATATAGTCAACTTTTCACAATGATTTAAAATCATATGTTGCTGGATTCAGTTTGTTGGTATTCTAGCTGGGATTGTTGCATCAATGTTCATGAGTCAAAGGATTGCAACAGCCCTGAGTCAGTCATGTTCCTGTAAGGTTTGGTTCTCCAAGTTACGCTGACTCATCAGATGCACTAGCGGTGCTTCATCTTTTCCAAATCTCCAGAAGGATTTATATGTTTGCTATTTTTTTCTTTAAATATTAAGAGGTGCCTCCTCTCTGGAAATCTGCTCTTAAGATTCCAGTCACCTTAACCTGAAAATCTGACCTCTGGTCAACTCAGTGAGATAGTCAGATCTGATTTTGACCCCCTTCCCAAGAAGACGATAAGTCTGTTCTCTGTTACTCCATCATCAACAGAAGCAGAAGTGAAAATATACAATAATTGGGTGAAGATTATTTGTACATTAAATCTTTGTGAAGAAAATTCTCACTACTATTTTTGGAAATGAGCTTCTATTTTTGTGCTCCATAAGGAAAAAAATATGATCTCTTTCATCCAGGATCTCCTATTTTCTAACACAGGAATGAGCCATTTCATTGCCTAACAGTTGTGACATTTTACTTGTCTTTTATTTTGTAGAATCTTGTTGTCCTCTTTCTTAATGCCATGGATGTTTCTAATGAACTTTTTAACCCAGAGAAAATCTAGAAATTGTTTTTAAAAGTATAAAACACTTTTACTATCTTTTTTTCAGATTTTAATTTTTTTCTTAAATCAGTTGTAGTAATTATATTTTCTCAGAATTAAATTACACTATTCTATTGATTCAGACTTTTTAAAACTTTTTTTTTAAAGATTTTATTTATTTATTTATTTGTCAGAGAGAGCAAGCGAGAGCGCAGGCAACAAACAGACAGAGCGGTAGACAGAGGCAGAGAGAAAATCAGCCTTCCTGCTGAGCAAGGATCCTGATGCGGGACTGGATCCCAGATCTCTGGGATCATGACCTGAGCCGAAGGCAGCAGCTTAAATGACTGAGTCAACCAGATGTCCCTAAAAACATTTTTAACTGATCATAATACATACCTTTAGAAATAATATTAAGACTGGACTCAAAAGTGTTTTATATTTTTCTGATTTGTGGTTTTTACTGATTTCTAAGTATACTTTCCACATTCTCTATAAATTGATCAGATTAGCCAGAGTACATTGTTTTGGTATGCTATGCATTTGAGAAGAGAACCAACTCTTTTTTTTTTTTTTTAAGATTTTATTTATTTATTTGATAGAGAGATCACAAATAGGCAGAGAGGCAGGCAGAGAGAGAGAGGGAGAGACAGAGAAACAGGTTCCCCACTGAGCAGAGAGCCCGATGCGGGGCTCGATTCCAGGACGCTGGGATCATGACCTGAGCCAAAAGCAGAGGTCCTAACCAATGAGCCACCCAGGCGCCCCTCTTTTTTTTTTTTAATATTTTATTTATTTTATTTGACAGAGAGAGAGTACACAAGTAAGCAGAGAGGCAGGCGAGAGAGAGGGAGACAGGCTCCCCACTGAGCAAAGAGCCCGATGCGGGGCTCGATCCCAGGACCCTGAGATCATGACCTGAGCCGAAGGCAGAGGCTTAAACCACTAAGCCACCCAGGCGCCCCGAGGACCAACTCTTGAATCATCATTTAATATACATTTAATAAATACTTAATACACATTTACTATACATAATTTAATATACATTTTACTTACTTTTTCTTTATATTCTCCTTCCATTGTTTTCTGAAAATTTCTCTTGAATATCTTCATTTTAATGTCTATTTTTATTCCTATCACTTACATATTGAAAATATTTTCACTATGAATTTACCTCTGAATATTGCTTTAGTACTGCCTTATATTTTTGAATAGCAATATCCTAATCAATTATTATTGACTATATAGATCTTTGATTAAAATTTATTTTTTTCTTTTAGGCAGTGATAATTAAGGACTACTTATACAAAGTCACTGCAATTTTTGTACTTTTTTGTTCATTTTATTTCTTGACTTGTTGAACTTAAATCAGAAATTGACCACCCTATAGTTAGAAATGTTTCTCAATATTCTAATAATGATCAATTTTAAGTTTTATTATTATTTAAAATTACATGCTTAACTCATTAGACATAAATATGTAAGCAAATAAGTTCAAAATTATGTATCTATGTACTAATTCAATGTTTTATAAGAATCCAATCCTAAAAATATGACATGCACCAAAGAATGCTATATTAAATTATCTAACTCTTGTGCTCTTATGTGTTCCACTTTCATTACTAAGTATTTGTGTGTGTGTGTGTGATGATTGTGTTTGTAATTTAGAATAAGACTTTTATACCTTATTTCATTGTGTATTTTATATTTTTTCAATATATAATAACATAGTATACTCATCAGGTTTCCAGTAGGAAACAGATGGACGAGATCAAATTAAGATAGTGAAGAGGGTTTTACTTAGACTAGAGGAAGTGGAGGGCTAGGAGGAGGAGGAGAAAAAAGGAGGAGCAGGGAGGGGGAGAGGGGAAGGAAAATGTCAGGGTAGGCAAAACACAAGAGATAGATAATGCAGACTCCAGAACTAGTAAGAGCAAGTTACCAGCTCAAATCTGAAGAGAGAGGTCTGTGAGGAGAGGGCCCTGCCCAACAGGGCACCATGTTTGGTGGAAGGTCACTAAACAGAAACTCTAAAAAAAATTTGAGATTTCCTGCTCTTGCTACCAGATCTCTTGGTTATGATAATGATAAATAATTCCTTAGTAAGCTAAAGTTGTGCATAATTTCTCTTTTTCCAAGAAATAGATGAAAATCCACAAGTTCACCATTCAGACCTAGCTCAATCATTGTATAAATCCTTGATAAAATTTTACTGGAATTACCTCAATTGTTTTAGTGACTATTATCCCACCACTAAACTTTGTACCTATTTTTATTATTACACTTAACATATAATGTTAAATTTTTATTTTTTTCCTAGTAGAGGATAAATTCCTTAAAGGACTGCCTGGCTTATTTATCTTATAATATAAAAAAATGTATCTTGTGACCAACAGACACATGAAAAAATGCTCCACATCACTCGGCATCAGGGAAATACAAATCAAAACCACAATGAGATACCACCTCACACCAGTCAGAATGGCGAAAATTAACAAGTCAAGAAATGACAGATGCTGGCGAGGATGCGGAGAAAGGCGAACCCTCCTACACTGTTGGTGGGAATGCAAGCTGGTGCAACCACTCTGGAAAACAGCATGGAGGTTCCTCAAAAAGTTGAAAATAGAGCTACCCTACGACCCAGCAATTGCACTACCGGGTATTTACCCTAAAGATACAAACGTAGTGATCCGAAGGGGCATGTGCACCCGATATTTATAGCAGCAATGTCCACAATAGCCAAACTATGGAAAGAAACTAGATGTCCATCAACAGATGAATGGATAAAGAAGAGATGGTATATATATACAATGGAATACTATGCAGCCATCAAAAGAAATGAAATCTTGCCATTTGCGATGACATGGATGGAACTAGAGGGTATCATGCTTAGTGAAATAAGTCAATCGGAGAAAGACAACTATCATATGATCTCCCTGATATGAGGAAGTGGAGATGTAATGTGGGGGGGCTGGAAAAGAATAAATGAAACAAGATGGGATCAGGAGAGAGACAAACCATAAGAGACTCTTAATCTCACAGAACAAACTGAGGGTTGCTGGGGGGAGGGGGTTGGGGAGAGGGTGGTGGGGTCATGGACTTTGCAGGCGGTGTGTGCTGTGGTGAGTGCTGTGAAGTGTGTAAACCTGGCAATTCATAGACTTGTACCCCTGGGGCTAAAAATACATTATATGCTTATAAAATAAATAATAAATAAATAAATAAATAAAATTTTTAAAAATGTTTCTTAGAATGGAAAGTAATTATTTTCTGGCAGCACATCTCATATTGAAGGAAAGGCTGTATACATCCCTGTGTCCTTTTGGGGCTCTAGTAAAACCAAAGTATGCTACAGTTCACAATAAATGTGCCCTTCTTTGTCTCATATGTGATTATTTATAGCTCTTTCCACATTGGTCTTCTGCTACACAGATTGCTAATTGTTTAATAAGGTACCCTTTCCTCTTTCACAGTAATAGTTTTTAGCTGGATTGCATTTCTCATCCTTCCTTGAAGGTAGGCATGACCATGTGCCTATATCTTGTCCAATAGAATATAAAAGAAAATAATGTATAAAATTTACAGTTTAACCAATTAAAAGAAAAAGTTATATCCTCTTCATTACTCCTTTCCACAACTAGATCATTAACATGATGGCTAGAGTTGGAGCAGGCATTTTCAACCATGAAGTGGAAATACTTGGAGGATACCAGAACAATACATGATAAGAGAGCCTGGACCCCTGACATTTGGAGCCATCATGTTTGCCCTGAATTCCTTTGTGAGAGAAATAATGTCCATTTTATTTAAACCACTGTTATTTGGGTCTGTCTTAAGAAGTTGAACCTAGGGCACCTGGGTGACTCAGTGGGTTAAGCCTCTGCCTTCAGCTTAGGTCATGATCTCAGGGTCCTGGGATCGAGTTCCGCATCTGGTTCTCTGCTCCCCAGGGAGCCTGCTTCCTCCTCTCTCTCTCTCTCTCTCTCTCTCTCTCTGCCTGCCTCTCTGCCTACTTGTGATCTCTCTGTCAAATAAATAAAAATCTGTTAAAAAGAAAAAAAGAAGTTGAACCTATACCTTCTTCAGTCAGCTCTTCTAGAACACACAAATTGTTGGGCTCTGTTTTGCTACTCCCTCCATTGGAAATACAGCTAATCTCCATGTAGAAGCAGTAAAGTAAAATATGATCCAAAAAATATATTAAATGTCTTTATGAGAATGTTTTGTGATGTTCCATGCAACTTTTCTGAAGTATTTAATTCTAAGATCTTCATAAATATAAAGCATTCTTATATTAACAATGAATCATAAAAATAAGCTATGAAATATTAAGAAAACATGAAAGTTGGATTTTTCTTCCTCTTAAAGAATTTCTATTCAAAAAGGGCCTTAAATAATGGGGCACTGAGGTAGCAGCACACATCTTACTTTTTTAAATTGAGGTACAATTGACATACAACATGAGTTTCAGATGTACATGATTCAATATCTGTATATATTGCAAAATGATCATCACGGTAAGTCTAGTTAACACCCATTACCATATATGTTACAAATATTGTGTGTGTGTGTGTGTGTGTGTGTGTGTGTGTGATGAGAACATTTAAGATTTATCCTGTTAGCAAGTTGGCTTTTAAATTTAAAATTACTTTATCAATCTTATTTATTTGCTCTTAATTTTTTCATGCTCAGGAAGATGTTTCCCACTATTACAATTTTTTAAATTTTTCCCAGAAAAATATAATTGCAAGTATGTGAATGTAACAGTGAATCATGAAACTAGCATTTCTATAAAATATTAATATATGAAAACACTCAAAAGCATTAAATGAGATTTTTTTAAATTTAGAATTATAATTTTTATTTGTTTGCCAGTCTTTATACACTTTCATGACATCTACAGATAATATTAATAACATATATACAGAACAGTGGGAGAAATGGAAGCAGCAGTTTTAGCTAGAGGGACCATGGAGCACTCGCTACTCTGAGACCCCACTCATCAGCTTGAAGGTGGAGGGAGTCTTCCCCAGGCACACCCATTTTAGGTACACAGTACATCACTGGTTAGAAGGTTCTGCTTTAGGGAACGAAGGACTGAATGGTTAGAGGAACACTTTAAAGGCAAAATAGCTTCAACAAGAAGTTGGATGGGTGAAAAATTATTTAAAGCCTACTTTTCATGTACCTTCCCTCCCAGAGGAGAGAAATGGAGAAAATTAAATTCACAAAATGTTATTGTATCATCATCGATTAGCATTTATTGAACAACAAATCTTTGAGGGAATAAAGACACAACTCTTTATATTGAAATAGTTTGTCCCCTAAAGATGCTTTCAATTTGTTTAGCTCATATAATCCTGATATTTTGTGACATTTCCAGTATGTAATAAGTATAATAATTAAAATTCTATGTTGACATTTTCAGTTTTTAATGAATTTCTCATAAATGTATTTGAAATGTACATGTAATAAATTAGGATTTAGCATGAGTAAATTTTTGCAACTTAAAGAAGTAGCAAGTATTTCTTGGGTTCTTCACTTAAATATGGAGTCAATTTTACAAATTTGAGACATTATCTCCAGTAATGAGCTTCTCACTCAATAAAACTATATTTATAGCTTTAAAATTTTGACAGGTATGTAAATGTGTATTTGGGCAGGGTGACAACATAATAATGAGAGGTTCACACTGGACCAAACAAGACTTTATCAAACTATTACATCAACATAATTGTCACTCTATTATAAGTAGAAGTAATAATGTAATAATAGATGCCAGTTAATGATACCCTGCTAATCCTTGACATACGTTAGCTCCTGTATTTTAGGTTTTTATTTTTTAAAGATTTTATTTATTTATTTGACAGAGAGAGATCACAAGTAGACAGAGAGGCAGGCAGAGAGAGAGAGAGGGAAGCAGGCTCCCCGCTGAGCGGAGAGCCCGATGCGGGACTCGATCCCAGGACCCTGAGATCATGACCTGAGCCGAAGGCAGCGGCTTAACCCACTGAGCCACCCAGGCACCCCTGTATTTTAGTTTTTAAGACAATCCTTCAAAGTTAGTTTGTTGAACCTAGTTTACAGATACATGAGGTTTGGAAGGGTTAAGAAAGTTGCCCAAGGTCAGTGAATTTGTAAGTGGTATGGTCCTTCATAATGCGTCCCCTAATTTCATATGCCAGAAATATTACAGCTTTAGCATAGCTTCCTTAAATAAAAATAATTTTGCATCTGAACCTCCACCCCACTGAGCTAAAGGAAACTACACCTAAGTTTTTCTTGGTTTCCCCCACAGAGATAGCAAAGGGCAAGGTGAGGGCTTTCTGTTACCATGTGATCTATGCACAAATTAATACCAGTGGTTCTAAAGAGCTCTACCAGGAAGAAGAACCTGCTATTCCTAGATCTACCAGCATTTCTCTCTCTTGTCCAGGAGTTTGATTCCTACCTCCAGAGAAGTTCTTTTTTTTTTTTTTCCTGAACTGCAAATTCAGTTCTTCTTAATAAGAATAATTTATGGGAAGGAAAAGCCAGGGATTCTATCCAACTTCTATATTCAGTCACATGCATTCCTTTTTTGAGACAGTGAAACACACGTCAGTTTGCTTAGACAGTGAAATGAAAATAGGAGAAAGAGTAAGTGTACTTGAACAAATTTTAACAGTTAAAAATATGATCCAGCCACACCACATTCTTCCCAGAATACAACTAGAGGTTATTAAAACATTGAGATGCTGTGTTATCTTGCCTCTGACCATGAACATCACGCAGATGGGACAAGATGAATTACCATTACCAGCATGACTCACTCTTCACCCAACCACATCCTCGTGTAAGAGAACTAAATAAGTTCATCCTACTCTAATAAGAAATTTTCTTCTTGCCTAAATGTTAAAAGCCTTTTTAGGATCACAGAAACTTCCATCAGAAGACAATATAATTTGCAGAGTAGGGAAGGAACCAAAGACTGTTGTGCACAATGGCAATACTTTGCTACTTACGGAAATGTTCCCATTCTCAACATGGGGTAAGACTTACTTCCCTCCGTTAATTAAAAAAAACATAAAAGTGAGCTCTGTCCTTGGGAAAATCTGTTGTGCCTGCTCTGCTCTAGCAAATAACAGCCTCCATGGAGAAGCAAATAGGTTTGCCTACTCTTCACCTGTGGAAATACTTAAAAGAAGACGAGTCTCTGGAATGCATGACGGGGAAGGACACCACTTTGTGGTTTTGTTTTGTTTGGTTTGGTTTTTTAATTGTATGAAACCCCGCTAAGGAAGTAGTCTCCTTAATTGCATTTTAAGGGAATGAACATGTGCATGAAAAACACAGCTACAGTATTATACAGTGCTCAGTCCCTTTCTAACTGACTTCTTGGGGTAAAAGTCAAAGACATCGGGAATCAGAACAATGAAATACAAACAGAAATTACGTATGATTCACCTCAGTGAGTAAACAACGCAGCCTAACTGCAGTCATTCCCAAGAAGTGTCTTTATTCAACATAAGTGCTAAGTAAACAAAAATGCCAAGCTGTGTATCTGAAGCGAATGTGATGTTGCAATGCATTCTTGAAAGACTTCGCAGAATAACATTGTTGTGCTAAAAAATAAATAAATAAAATTAAAAATTAAAAAAAAAACCTACATGGAATTACCTAGGTTAGGCTTTCTCTTCCCTTCCATGTTTAAAAATAATAAAATGTTGGTGTGATACATTGGATCCAGGGAACAGGATTTTGTTCCATGCACAAGGATGCCTTTTCCATGGTAGAAATCTATAGAGAGCTCTCTAGAAGGTGAGGTACGGGCAAGGCATGAGAGCCTGAGAAGGGGCAGAAGGTAAGGCATAACCACAATGTTCACACTATCCATGGATGCTTTCCCAATGGGACTCTGAGGAAAGTCCAAGTTGCTTTAACTATTCATTCCTAAATTGTTATTCTACTATAAAGAGGCAAAATAAGAGAAAAAATAAGGCAGGCTCCACTTAACTCCCTTTTCTCCTCTCCTGTGGAGAAGAAAGATGTTCAAGTAAAGAGGGCTATTGCCTGGTGTGTGATAGTTGTTGACTGGCAAGCCATCAGAACACAGTGACATTGGAAAGAGGGAGGAGAGCCCAAAACTTTCAGAGGGGCACTGAGCTGAAATGCCCAAGAGACAATAAAACTGAACATCTTGCTTATCCACTATGGTAGAGAAAGCGGTCCTCTGAAGGAAGGCACATGGGAAGAGGGAATGGAAATTAAAGTTGCACTTATTTGCACAAAGGTTATCCAGCAACTAATTATAACTTATTTAAGCTTCCAACAAGAATGTATTAAGCATCTTCTATATGCTAGACACAACAGTTAGAGAGGAACTTTGAAAATTAATCTCCACTGTACAGATGGTAATATTCTAAGTGGAACATGGTCAAACAAACACAAAGTGTGGTAAGTACAGTGAAGATGTAGGTACGTGTTGTTAACATGGTATTTAAGAGCAATCACACTCAGCCAGGAGACATTGTGGAAGATTGAACAGAGGAGGGGATACCTCAGCTCACCTTCAAGAAGTACAGTCTATCCAGGCAAAATTTATGTCTAAGGAAAGAGAGATAGTGTGAAAGGAGAGTTCAGGTGAGTGTGTCCAATATGCCAAATACGGAAGACAGAGACATCATGACCTACATAGGAAGCTAACTTTGCTCTTCCTGAAGGAACACGGCTGTAGGAATGGAAATGGGGAGAGTTGAAGCTGGAGAGGTAGTCAGCAATCAGTTTATGGATGACCTGAGAAGCCACTGGTAAGAATTGTGGACTTTGACCTGTAGTCACACAGGGATTTCTGTTTAAAAAGGATACTCTGTCAGAAATATAGAACATGTATTAGAAGAGAATGGAAACTAAGACTGTATTAATAAGCCCTAGAAGAAATTATGAGGACTTAGGCATAAGAAATGACCATTGAGGGGCACCTGGGTGGCTCAGTGGGTTAAAGCCTCTGCTTTCGGCTCCGGTCATGATCCCAGGATCCTGGGATCGAGCCCCGCATCGGGCTCTCTGCTCCGCGGGGAGCCTGCTTCCCTTCCTCTCTCTCTGGCTGCCTCTCTGCCTACCTGTGATCTCTGTCTATCAAATAAATAAATAAGATCTTTTAAAAAAAAAAAAAAGAAATGACCATTGAGATGGAGGTCAATGTGCAGACTGGAAAGATATTGAAGACATGAAATTGATATGAACTGTTGATCAATTAGATATGGGTAACATTAGATGGGAGAGAAAAGACTGACTTCTGGGTTTATAGTTTTATCAGATGCAATGAAATTTATAAATTTGGGAGCACCTGGGTGGCTCAGTCGGTTAAGCAGCTGCCTTTGGCTCAGGTCATCATCCCAGGGTCCTGGGATGGAGACCCATATCAGGCTCCCTACTCAGCGGAGAGCCTGCTTCTCTCTCTCTCTCTGCCTACCACTCTGCCTACTTGTGCTATCTCTCTGTCAAATAAATAAATATAATCTTTTTTAAAAAGAAGCTTGTAAATTTAACTAAGATAATGAATTTATTTTAAATATGTTGAGTTTGATGGATCTAAATTAATGTGTGTGTATGAACAAAAGAAAGTTTAATATGACAACTACTAAGACAAACAGTGTCCAGACGACATAGAACAATGGAATTCTGACCTACGACATCAGCAGCAACCAGTCCAGCAAACCAAACCACACCACAATCTCTACAATAATTGGTCCAGAACAGTCAAGGCTTGTCAATGAGTGTTAGCTTCTCTATCACCTCTCCTTCCATTTCAGGCTGAACTAGAGAAAGCAAACTATGTTCCCCAAACCTATCACACAACTAGTTAACTAGTTAGCAACTAGTTAACCCAACTTTCCCATGCCAACCTATGGCTTTCCCATGCCAACAACCTGAAATCAGAGTATACGTGAAGCCTTCTCTATTCCCCACCATCAAGTTTTTCCTCCCCTTCTTGACATTTACTCTCTGTCAAATGCAAGTGATAAGGATGGAACCCTTTGCTATGGCAAGACCTGCATAAAGAGCCTCTATTTGTTCTCATTTGAGTGGTTTTCATTTATTTCCATGGTTTTACCAGAAGTTCCATCTAGATGCTGTATGGACTGCCCATTGCTTCAGATCCGGGCATTTGACTAAGAGCAATACTTGTAGAGGTTCCCTATGCCTCACTGCTCGTGGCTTTACAAGTCCATGCTGAGTCAGAACTGGGTCTGAAGTCCACTCTTCTTGAGTTGAGTTCCACATTACTTATTCTCATTGTGATACTCAGGTTTGGGTTTTGGCTTCAATTTGTTTGGCATCCTTGATGGAATCAGAACGTCACTTTTTCCTCACTTCTGTGCTTCCATTTTGTGTTTATCTAAGAGTGTCATTTGTCATGAAAAGGAGAATCATGGGAGGCACGTGGGTGGCTCAGTTAGTTGAGCATCTTGACTCAACTCTATTATGATTATTTGTTGGTAAAATAAAAGCACTGTCAATAATCATATCCCTATTTTATTGAGCATCTCACGCCAGATACATTTCACTTAATCCTTACAACAACTCTGCGACTTGGGTATTTTTATCTTCAATTTATAGACGAGGAAACAGGTTCTGTGGTTCATCCAAAGTCAAGGAGAAAGGCACAGGAACGTTGAAACACAAGTTGCCTGATGCCGAAGATTCTTTCCACTGTACCGTTGTCAGTTATTTGAAAGATCCAGAGGAAGTAAGTAAGGAGGTTGTGAAAGAGACATATAATCTTAAAAAAATTTTTTAAAAAGATAAAAATCATGATTCAGACCTGCCTGACTATTGCTGACTACACATCAGCTTGCAAAACATACCACAATCAGCCCTTACAGTGGAAAATAAGTCAATTTCTGTATTACTGTAGCTTTGTCAAGGCCTCCCAAGGGGACTGGAGGAATTTGCTGAATTCATGTTGCAATCTAGCCCCTTGTAAGATCTCTACAGTAATTAGACTCGGAACCAGAAACTGCACATAGTCCGTCAGCTTGGAAAACAGAGTCTAGTACATTATCTAGTTAAGCAACCGTAGTTACTCCTCCCTCTAACGTCAGAGTCAACAAAACAAGAATCACACAATTTCATGATTTTCTAATACATATAGAAGTATGGATTTTCCTATACACATGGAAAGAACAATTCTGATAAGAACAGATAAATATTATTTCAAATATTTGAAATGTTCGACTAAACTCAACAGCCATACCATATACTAATCTTAGTTCTTCTAAAACAGTACCATTTTTTTTTTAAAGATTTTATTTATTTATTTCACAGAGAGAGATCACAAGTAGGCAGAGAGGCAGGCAGAGAGAGTGAGAGGGAAGCAGGCTCCCTGCTGAGCAGAGAGCCCGATGCAGGGCTCGATCCCAGGACCCTGAGATCATGACCCTAGCCGAAGGCAGCGGCTTAATCCACTGAGCCACCCAGGCGCCCCAACAGTACCATTTTTATGGTATTGGAAAATAAGTGTATGGTCTTAAAGAGTAATATGCACTTCACACACACAAAAAAAAGAGTAAGCTCTTTGCATTCTTTTCTTTGTTCAACACAGATGATTTAGGGCTTTTACTATCAATTGCCTTATCACACCTGTTCCAAACTGGGTGTTCCATACTGTAATGTCTTAGTCCTGTTCCCACTATATTTTCTTAATTTATTTTCAGTGCCAAAGAGGTACTTGATAGAATGGGTGAATGTGGTTACATTCTGAATTAGCCAAATAATTATGAATTTAAAAATATTACGTTCTAGGAACACCTGGGTGGCTCAGTGGGTTGAGCCTCTGCCTTCGGCTCAGTCATGGTCTCAGGGTCCTGGGATCGAGTCCCCGCATCGGGCTATCTGCTCAGCGGGGAGCCTGCTTCCCCCTCTCTCTCTGCCTGCTTTTCTGTCTACTTGTGATCTCTGTCTGCCAGATAAATAAATAAAATCTTTATTAAAAAAAAAAGAAAGTTTAAAAAAATTACATTCTACATATAGAATAATATCCCCTTCAGTTCAGGAACTATATTAAATGCACTTCAGGAAATGCATTAAAAAGATAATAAACAGCTTGCCATTATGAATGATACTAAAAAGTATGCTAACTGAATGGTAAAAATAGAAAACAGGAGGTTTCACAACCAGAATAAAGAGATAACAACAACAAAAAAAGAATGGAGAGATAATTATCTTGCTTTGTGTTAGACATCTGCAAAGTGGTAAAATCCAGGAAAAAACTGTCCCTTACTAAAGGGACAATCATGAGCTCATAAAAACAAAGATATAGCTGGGACTCAGAACAAACTAAACCTTGACTCAAACTGGACATTCCCTCATTGGTCTACTTGTCTCTGAGCTAGTGTCCTATCAACCCCACCAACAGTCTAGATTGTTGTGCTCTGTTTCCCAAAGCTCATGATGGAACACAACCACTACACACTGCCCTCAGGTGATATTTTCTCTGTTCAAATGAGTTGTCACACTGGGCTGACATCTTCCAATTCAGACTGACAGACCCATGTACTATGGGTCCCCATGTACCAGCACAGTGATTTTACTTTGAATCCATATCAATACGGGACGAGCTAGTCCCCATAAGGTGAGACAAAGGTGAGCCATAGAGAAAATAAGCATCTACCTACTCTTCAGTCTGCAATGAGGAAAGATTTCAAGGCCAGTCTGGCAAGCATGTCATATTAAAACTTAGGAAAAAATAATTACAGCTCAAAATCACAGGCACACATATTTGGCAAATTACTTCCAGAATCAGTCAAATCCTGAAAACATAGAATACTGCCTATTAGAGAACTATAGACTCAATGAAAATAAAAGAAAAGAAGCATCCAAATCAAAAGAAAATGCCCTATATTCTGTATCCTTTAGGCTTTGTCTTCTTCCCATTCTTCTATCCCATGCAACTCCGCTACCATCTCCAACAAGGTGCTTTCCTAAGAAGAATCACAGCGCTGAGAGAAATTACAAGGACATGGTGTTCCCTGATTCTTCACTAACATGAAATTCTGAAGTAAAAAGGAACACTACTTTCAAAGAAATCTTATCCAAGAGTTAATAACATGTAAATGGTCTATCAAAGGTGCTATAATGTATGCAGAAGTAATGTATACAACACTTTAAGCAAAGTTCAGTATTTCATTTCCCTGGAATAAAAGATAATATTCAAAATATGTAACACCAGCTATAATCCTTCCATTCCAGAGAAAAAGAAACTGAATTTCTAACCTCTAACAACATAAAAAAAAAAAAACCCAAACATCACATGGCAGTGACAGTATTTATTATTAGAAACTTTCAACTCTCTAGTCTACAATGTAAAATTTAATAAAGCAGCTATTTGACACCATAAGACTTGCAAGGACACAGGAGTGGGAGATGGAAATAGTGTAAAACCTAATAACATGTGCAAAGTTCCATAAGAAAAATAAATATTCTAGTGTCAACATGACAGTTAAAATTCAAGGTTGAAGGTACATTCTTGTAATAATGTGTATTACTTATCCACAGAATATTTGCTCCAGAAAGACTAGAATTATCTTTAGTTTTCCAAGAAGAAAAATATAAGATGTATTTTTAAGTTATAGGAAAGAAATATTTCAGTAAAATGATGGATAATGTTTTGTCATTAAAGCTAAAATGGTATTCAAACCAAAAATGGACTAGAATAAAAATTGAGTATCTTAACCCATGAACTTGAGTATCAGTCTTGGTCTCCAATGCAGAGGGTATCAGTGATGCTAACTAAGGGCCTTCTCAGTGTTTCCTCAAGAGTCAAGGGAATTTTAGAGCTCAAGAAATTATCTAGGAAATTAAGCTCCCAATCAAATTACACTTTTAACATCTAAACAGGAGTGAGAGGAATTTTGGTTAGAACTTAATTTAGTTTCTCTAGAACAATGAAAACATAATCAGAAAACGTACCCAGGTTCAATATGGGAGATAAGTCTATGAAGCATGGAGTAAACAAATCTTTGGGCTCTAAAAATATGGTAATTAATACACTGTTAAATTTTCAGAACACAAGAGTATTGTAGCATGTTAGAGCTGAATATTCCACTTTTTTTCAAATTCAAGCTTTACTGTTTGCCTTCTCTTACATGAATAGAGCAATATTAAATCATGCACTTTTATACTGTTGACTAATATATGATAAAACCCTGGAATGAGACAGGTTTGCATGTAGTAGAGGCCTAATAAATGAATATACTTTGATTACAATAGCTAATAAATGAATATACTTCAATTATGATAGCTTAAATTTTAAGTCAAATCTATTCTTGTTCAATGCATGTACAGTACTATTTTTTTTCCACTACCCAATTTTAAATTTTTTTTCCTGGCTCTACTGAGATATAATTGACAAAATTGTAATGTATTTAACATGTATAACGTGATGATTTGATGTGTGTATATATTGCAAAAGGAGTCCCACAATTAAGTTAATTAACACATCTATCACTTCACATTATTTCCGTCTTTTTTATGGAAATCCTTAAGACTTACTCTCATAATAAACGTCAAATATGCAACTTAGCATAATTAACTAAAGTCACCATGGTAGACATTAGATGCTCAGAGTTTATCTGATAACTAGAAGTTTATACTTCTTGCCCAGTTTTCCTACTTCTCAGCTCCTGGCAACAACCAAACCACCATTTAATTATCTGTTTCTATGTGTCTGCCTTTCAGATTTTACATATTAGTGATACCCTGCAGTATTAGCTTTCTCTGTCTGGTTTATTTTACTTAACATAATGACCTCTAAGTTCATCCCTGTTGTTGCAAATATTAGAATTTCCTTCTTTCATAAGGCTGGATAACATTCCAAAAATGTGTGTGTGTGTGTGTGTGTGTGTATCTATATCTATATCACATTTTCTTTACCCATTCATTGGCTGATAGACTCTTAGGTTGTTTCTATATGTTGAGTATTTAATACTGCAGTGAGCATGGAGATTCAAATGTCTCTTCAAGATAATGATCTTGTTTTCTTTGGTTATATACCCAGAAGTGGAACTGTTGGATATGGTAATACTATTTGTAATTTTTTAAGGAACCTTCATACTGTTTCCCAAAATGGCTGTATCAGTTTATATTTCCACCAACAGTGTACCCACCCCTTATTTTAAAATTGTCAGTGGGAGGGATGCCTGGGTGGCTCAGTTGGTCAACGGTCTGCCTTCAACTCAGGTCATGATCCCAGGGTCCTGGGATTGCTTTCACGTGGTGCTCCCTGCACATGGGGCTCCCTACTCAGCAGTGAGTCTGCTTCTCTCCCATCCTGTGCTTGCACTCTTGTCTCTCTCTCCCTCTCCCTCTCAAATAAATAAAATCTTTAAAAAATAATAATACGATTGTCAGTGGGAAACTGATTTTAAATGGAAACAAATAAATTACAACTCAAAAACACTCCCATGACTTGTGATTGTTAAACATCTGAAGGACGTATCAGTAGGTTGCCCACTGAGAGCTATGGCAGGAGTAAAGCCATGTGAGGACACAGCAAGATGGTGGCCATCTGCAAGGCAAGGAAAGAGGCCTCTGAGGGAACCAAACCTACTAACACCTTGGTCTTTGACTTCTAATCTCTAGAATGGTAAGAAAATAAACTTCTCTTGTTTAAGGTACCCAGTATGGTATTTTGTTATGGCAGTCCTAGCAAATTAATATGGCCACTACGTTTTGGGGTGACTTGCTACATAGCACTCGATAACTAATACAATGATTTTTATTCAACTAGAGTAGTATATAAGAAATTAAACAAGACGTCCTTGACATTTAGGGGATTATAGGAAAGAAATAGCCTTGTTGCTTATAGTTAATTTAGAAATATTACAGTGACAAGAAGACTACACAAACATAAACATATGATTACTTACACACATGCCTTCGGGCAAACAGATTGAAAATTCAGACTACTTATAAATAAAGCACTATAAAAGCACACCATAAAAGTGTCTTCAGTAATAAATATTTCTATCATCTTCTTTACTTAATAAATGATACAGTTTATTATGATGTAGAAATATAATTTTGAAAATACTGCCTCTTAAAGCATGTGTGGCAATTATCCAAGAATCACTCAAAATGTGCATAAATAATGAAGTACTTTCTCTACTATCACTTGAAAAGATATAATCTTCCTATGGGGAATAATATCGAAGACAGTTTTGATTTGCAAGGTTTAGAAACACAGTGGCTAGATTCAAAAATGGTGTCTGAAAAGAAATGTTGAAAAATTCATAAATCCAAGAAAGCAGGATAAAGGGAGTCAGTTCTCAGTCTGAAGGAATGATGGCTGCCAATCACTGAGCATCTCAGAAACAGAATTTGTATATTTTATTTTGATATATGCAACAGTTACCTCTGGTATACAAAGGAAGAAACCAGCTCCAAAAGATTAAGTAATTTGTGAATGCTGGACAATTCGGGAACTGCTTCAGCTGTTACCATCATCATCATCATCATCATCACCATCACTACCATCATCATCATCCAGGATGAGGTCAAAATCTTGTATTCCATATTTACGTATGGGCCATTTAAGCATATTTTTCCAATAAGAGAGGATACACGTGGTCCCATTTACTTATCATGTATATATTAAGGAATGTGGCCCACAAGATGTTTTGATCCAACAATGGTTCCATGCCTTTTAATGTGCATGTTCATAGTGGATCACGAGAATCATCTTCAGATGTGCAGGGAAGCATAACAACTTAGAGTAGCTACTGATAGTTTCCCAAGACTACCACTTTCCTCTTGCATTCTTTGGATACCAGACACAACCGTCAGGCCTTAAAGATAGAGAGGATGATGCAAGTTAGGCTAATCAGATTCTTTCTGCCAGGAACCTTACTTTTAGCCTATCACCTGATGGCATCTGAGAGCAGGTCCTAAAAAGAGCAAAGGTTACAAATTCCTTTGCTGGGATCTCCAGAACTAAAATGGTTCTATATATTCCGAGACTTGATAGTTCATCTCTTTGTTCAGTTTTGTCCAGTACCAGCCCCTCACTTTCATGAGAAGCTCAGGATCATTTCCTGGTGCTTTCATACAAAGAATATCAAATGGAAATTGGGACCACAGAGTGGTCTCATAGAAATAAAGCCACAGAAATGTTAAGAATTCGGATCTCATCGTCACGCCAGAAAGTTGTGAGACTCTTACAGACATCTCAAGATGGGAAAGGAGCAGCCGGTGGTTTTCAGTGGTAGATGTCCCCTCCTGCTCTTGTCTGTGGACTGGAGTTGGGTACAGCTCTAAGGGAATCGGTAGCTCCTGTCACAAATTTAAAGGGGATAAAGAGCACAGAACCAGGGTATGCTGGCTGATAAATGAGGGCATTTCATATCATAGAGTGATATCCTAAGTCAAAAATATTGTCTTCAAGGGTGCCTGGTGGCTCAGTCAGTAGAGCATGCTACTCCTGATCTCAGGGTTGTGAGTTCAAGTCCCACAATGGGTATAGAGCTTACTTTAAAAAAAAAAAAAAAAAAAAAGGAAAAAAAGGGGGCACCTGGGTGGCTCAGGGGGCATGATCCCAGGGTCCTGGGATCGAGCCCCACATCACGCTCTCTGTTCAGCAGGGAGCCTGTTTCCCTCTCTCTCTCTGCCTACTTGTGATCTGTCTCTCTGTCAAACAAATAAATAAAATCTTAAAAAAAAAAAAGGGAAGAAAAAAAATCTTGCTTTCAGACAGAGTAAAAACTCAGGGCCCTTTTGTTGTGACGTGACCACAGCAATTGGTGCCCAGAAACAAAGTCTGAAAATCTGAAAACTAGTTCTGCTGCATTGCCACACTTCTGTCAGCAAAAACTTCATCCCCTCGGAGTAAAGAAACGGCCTCCCACCTGGAGCCGGTAAGAGGATCCATCAACCCTCAGCATTCCTCAGCTTCTAAAACATGACATTGTAGCACAACTGTCAAATGTTGTCCTCAAAGGTCAAAGTCCTCCACCCCAGCACACTCAGTTGCTGGTCATTTATCTTTTCCCTTCTAGGAGGACTCTCTTTCTCTGCATTCCACACTGCCTGAACCAGCACCTCCAGTCTGGGACTTGGCTACCTTCTCGGGGCTTAGAGAAGCAGAGGTTCTCTTCTATCCCACGTTTTTCCCCATTCCCAGACACTGTGTGCTGCTACCTCTTCGGGAAGAAGGACAGTGGTCTGGGAAATTTGATGGCTGAAAGTGGGGCTTTCCAAACCATCGTGAACATCCCTCCTGTCTCAGGATCCTCATGGGTATTCTGGAAAAACTCAGCACTTCAGGAAATAAGGCCCTATTGGAGCGCTCCTTTCACAAAAGTGAGTTTTTCTGCCTCTGACCACAGTCCTGTGCCTACGGGTTGTAGGGAACTTTGCATATCATGTACCCTTCTGTCTCCATGCCTTCCTCCCTGAAGGCAGAAACTATATCATACTGGCCCTTTTCCTAGGGTCTGTATTAAAGCCTGTCACTTAGTAAATGCTTAATAAAAGTTTGTTCACTAAACAAATCAATAAATGCATATCCTAATCATTTCACTCAAAGTGTGAGCAGATGTTTTACTCTGATAGTCTCTGAAACTGACAAAGTTGTTCTCCATTTTTCTGCAAGTGAAGTATATATTTCATTCCTCTCATAATAAAAGGAGATGGGGAAAAAACAGATCAGTAGGAGAATGTCAGCACAGAACCTTAAACCCCTGACAAGAGAGAAATGATTTCCCCCATTCTGTAAATCAGGAATGTGCTGAAAAAGACTAATGAATCAGAAATAAAAACACCAAAATTCTTATTTTCATTTTGAAACAGTATCAAATTTTTCTGCTTCTTCTCTAGAAAGTAGGGATCAAAGTTGTCCTGCCTTCACATTTTCTCAAACTCTATTTTTAAGAAATTATTATTTTTTAAAAACTTTTCATTTTGAAATAATTTCAAGCATGTTTCATTATAGTTAAAAGAAAAATTTGGAACACAGGTTAAACCTCATTATAACTCAAATAGGGAACAAAAAGCATGAGTAACTTAAATAGAAAGCTGGTTTTCTCAGGGAAAGTGTTCATATTTTTTAATAATATGTCATTTACATGCTCTAATTGGCTTTCCTAGTATTCTAAAGGTAAATTTTAGAATAGTTTTCTTATTTGAACTTTAATTTGCAAACTATTGTATCCTTTGCATATTTGGATACAATTTGCATAAACGGTATAATTACAATTATCTGCTTTCCCCAAATGATTAGAAAGGAAAACTACTAATTAATCTCATTTACATGTGGATAAGGTTAATTGCTAAGGCCAATTTTTTTCTTTTCCATTGCTAAGCTGTAATAAACGCTGCCATGCTTATTAAGATACAACATAGATAGTATGCTATGTATCAAATTGAGTAATAATTATATTTATGTAGTATCTTTCAGTTTTCTTTTTAAGTAATTTTGTTCTCATTGAAGAACCCATTATCTAATTAGATAGGTGCTTTCTCCCTGCTAGAAAGAGCACAATCTGCTTTTTCTAAAGCTGTTATCTTTCTCCCTGACCTATATAAAGTAAATATTGATGGCCTCCCATCCTCAAACTACATTTATTTTTGTTGAGTCAAAAATGAGTCAGGTATTGTATCCTTGCCTCTTCATCTAGGTTCCTGTCTCTTCAGCTTTGTGACTCTTTCTTCTCGCGGCGTCCAGGAATCCTATTTCTTTCTAGACTACCTTAAATAGTTTCCAAGAACTACTTACTAAATCACTCTTCTAAACTTCTACCTAGACCCCAAATGTTCCAGAACCACTTTTCTAAATGTAAATTTAATCATGTAGCCTTCTCCCATAAAATCCTTCCAAGTCTCCTTATCCTACAAGAGAGTCCGAGAGCTTCAAAAGGAGGCACAGGAAATCCTTTGTCAGCGACTGTCACCTACATGTCCAACCTCAGCTCCAGCTGTGATACAGAACAGTCGGGGGCCAATCTGCTTGGAGTTCCTGAAACCCATGTCACCACTCCACAGCCCAAGGCAGGTGGCCCCTAAAGCTAGTGAAACATTAGCTCCCGTCCCTCTCTGTGCATGCTGAAAGTGGCTGAGTTTTTAGCATGTTCTAGGAAGGGACAGAAATCAAGTGGCAATCAGCAAATATTCCTCTGTAAACATTTCTGTTCAACTGCCTAAAGGGATCTGCGAAGAAAGGCACTTAAATTTTTTTACGTCTCCAGTAATTTATTGTGATAGGTTTTCTCCTTTGAAAATATATTCACTACCACATATTAGTTTTTGTTTCACAAATATGGATTATTTTTCTAAAGAAGACTCGTTCAAACTCTTCACCTTCGCCTGAGATCCTTTTGCTTGAGTGTACTTCCTCCTCCTCTTGTCTAATTAGGAAAATCACCCTGAACCTGTTAAGATTCAGCTTAAAGTCCACCTCCTTTGCTCCCTCACCCTCCCCCATCCCTGAAATGATTCTAAATCTCAACATGTATGCGACTAAAGAAAATTGTTTACTTATTTATTCCCTATCGGTGCCAGTTTGGACACACAAAACTTGTTCTCTCCTGACGACATCGCAGCTTCCTTCAGGGGAATGCTCGTTCTCGCATCCGGCATGGCGGCATGGCAAGTTCAGCTGCCTTAGGCCTCACACCCCATGACCTGAAGGCTCCTGGAGGTTCCTTTGTCCATGCGCATATTTTATTTTGCCTTCCCCAGCACAAGCAAGTGTGTTTCGCGTAGGACCTGCTCTCAGTTCTTCGGACTCTCACTCCTGGGACCTTCACCTTAAGTCTTGTCAACAGCGGACCTCTAGGAAGTAGCTCCTCCCACTGAGAACTTACGCAACTTCCGGAATCCTGAGTCCTCTGCCCTTCCTTCTGAGAGGGAGACTGCCACTCATCTCCCAGTATCCACGCCCCTTCCGCCCTGCCTATGCCTTCCCCTTCCTCCTTCCTACCTGGCAGGAGACTACATTTCCCATCCTCCCTCCCACTGAGGTGGGGCTCAGCACAGAAAGTGACTGAAATGATGTTTGCAACAACCTGACAGGGTCTCCAGGCATCAAACCTGCCTCCTCACGCATATTGCCTTTTCTAGTCTTATGGGATGGAGCCAGAGTGAGTGTGGGATCTCTCACTGGCATAGACACTTCTGGGTACCATCAGCTAAATTAAAAGGTATAACATTGTGCTGTTTTACCTGAATGGTACCCCCCCAAACGGTGCAAGCTTCAGGCCCCCAAAAACTCACGTGACAGATCCGGCTACTTCAACCATGGAGAAGGAGAAGAACTTGGCTTACTTCAAAGTACAAAAAAGTCTCATTAAAATCTGCTACTTACTAAGTTTTATCAGAAAAGGAGGTTTTATTTCCTATTACCTCTATATCTTGCATAGTGCTCAAAAATTTTGTTTAGTTACATAATTAAATAAGGTTTAGTTTTCTAACTATTGGGTTGTTAAACACTGGATTGACTGATTAAGTTAGTATCATCTACTTTTCTTTAAAATATAAACCCATCACTTATGTTACCCTAAGTATATGATTATTAATTATGATTAATCAATTATTAATGTATTAATCAATATATAATATTTTTAGTCATGTAAAATTGTTTTTCCCTAAAGATACAATTTATAGCATTTAAATAGCAATTGTCCAGTTTCACTATTTGATGCTTTAAAATACTTCTATTTTACAACCTATATGACTCTGGCTTGTTAGAGCAACAGAATGCATGGCAGATAAATACAAATGTTCAATTTTTTCATTTTCCTTTTTTTGCATTCCTAATAATAAAATAGTCCTGTAGGCTATTCTTAACAAAACATTAGAGTTGAAACTAACTATTATGAATTTGAAGGAACTGAGACTTAGCCAATGATTCCCAGCCTGATTGCAAATTAGGATCACTCAGAGATGTTAAGAAATATCTCGTGCTTGGGCTCCACATCTAGATATTTTTACTTACTTGGCTTCAGGAAGAGCCTGGAGATCTCCATATTTTTAAATCTCTTCAGGAATCATAATGTGCAAGCAGGGTTGACAAGCAAAGTCTTGGGTAGAGGAGGGGTTCTTAACTTTGCTTCATTCTGTGAGAAGTTTCACTGATAACAAAGAATGTCACAGCTGATTACTTCTGTTATGCAGACTAAAAATAAAAAATGGCTTAAAATTAAAAATTGTGTGTGTTTACATATATAATATGTACTTCTGAAATGAACATTCGTTGAGGCCAATAAGAGAAACTTGGGCTCCTTGGAGAAATGGATAATTTTAGGGTTGGAGCAGAGAATCTGTAAACTGAGATCAGAGCACATTTTGTTCTTCCAGAAAGCAAGGAAGCACTCACAGACAAAAGGGACACAGGAGCCAACTGAAAGAGCTCCTTTTGGCCAAAGTTGGAACAAAATGAGCAACAGAATAAATAATGGTATTGGACTATAACCCAAAGCAAAAACTAAATATCCTTAAGGGGCACCCAGCTGGCTCAGCCAAGTAGAGCAAGCCACTCTTGATCTTGGGAACTGTGAGCTCCAGCCCCATGTTGTGTGTAGAGATTATCTTTAAAAGTAAGTACTTTAAAAACAAATATATAGTTAGATAGATATCCTTCAGTCCATTCTCATATGAATAAATGATTAAATAAATGGGCAAGAATAAATAAATCTCACATGCAGAAGAATTCATATAATTTATGTAGAAACTCTTCTCTCAAAGGGGCAGAATAGGACTCCCTGCCCTTGAGATCTGAGCTGTCCTCAGTGACTGGCCTTCAAAGAATACAGCGTGAATGGTGTAGGGTGAGCAGTAACTACATAATGGAGAACCCTGACACACACCTTTTAGACAGGTGATCAAGGTTAATGTCAACAGTCAAAAGCCATGTTGAAGCATGCATCCTTGGTATGATGTGTTGTGGTCCCCGAAACTCCTAACTCACCAGGAAAAAAAATCAGATCACCCCAAATCAAAGTTCATTCTACAAAACACTTGACCTGTGCTTCTCCAAATTGTCAAGATCATAAAACCCAATGTAAGTTGAGAAACTGTCACAACTCAGAGGAGCCTAAGGAGGTATGATGATTAAATGTAAAGGGTTCTTTTCAATGGTAACTTGAAACAGAAAAGGGACACTGGAGGAAACTAATAATAATGAAATACAAGTACAGCACGTAATTTAGATAATAAAAATGTACCAGTGTTTGTTAGCTGTGGCAAATATACCCTAGTAATGGAAGATGTCAGCAAGAGTTTCCAAAGCGTTCAGAGTATGCAGGAACTCTGTGCAATCTGAAACTTTTCTGTAAATCTATAACGACTCTAGAATTAAACACTTAAATACTAGAAAATACACTAAGGAGTTGGCCATGTACTTACATATGCAATAAGAGCATTCATAATGAAAGGAACATTTGACATTTGGCTTACAAACTATTATTTATTAAGCAACAGAATGATCATATCTCAAAATCATCATATGTTAGGATTTTATCTACACAGAGTCACTGATTCAAAGTTTTTGGCCCAAATAGAAGGGAAATATGAATTTCCAAATATATTCTGAGGGAGTTACACCTAAATATGCAGGTAGCATTACTTTTCATGTTGTCTACAGATACAGAGTTAAAACTGAGAATGTAAACAGATGATAAGAATTCCCATATTCTAAAAGTGAGAGACAAGATCATCTATCTTGGACTTACTGGGTTGA
Source organism: Meles meles (assembly GCF_922984935.1). NCBI lineage: Eukaryota > Metazoa > Chordata > Mammalia > Carnivora > Mustelidae > Meles > Meles meles. Next base: position 69,336,442 of record NC_060079.1, read on the forward strand.
ACAGAATTGGTTTTGCCAACATCTCTCCATCGCCCACCTCCTGGCTAAGAGAATACTTAGAATTAGTTATGGAGGCTGGAGTCGAGTAAATCAAGGAGAATTTAGAAGAGATCATTATGAATGTGCTATTCCTGCCTCTGATCAGACACAGAGAACCTCTTGTGTTAACACAACAAGGGGTGAAGGTGGGGCTGTCTCTGAAAATCAACATTTGGAATCTACTACTTAAAAGAAGCAGTAACAGGGGCGCCTGGGTGGCTCAGTGGGTTAAATCCTTCGGCTCGGGTCATGGTCCCAGGGTCCCGGGATAGAGCCCCACGTCAGGCTCTCTGTTCAGCAGGGAGCCTGCTTCCCCGCTCTCTCTAGCCTGCCTCTCTGCCTACTTGTGATCTCTGTCAAATAAATAAATAAATAAATAATAGATAGATAGATAGATAGATAGATAAATAAATAAATAAATAAATAAGCAAGCATTAACATTGGATTCCAGGCTAACATTCCTAACAGATCCTACCCATTATTTCTCTGTTTTAGTTAAAACTGCTGCATAACAGATTATCCCCAAACAGGTTTTTAAAAGCCATTTATCTACATTCACACTCTTCACTGTATTCTTCAGAATAGAGATTCACTGAAGAACAGTGGGGATAGCTTGTCTCTGCCCCATGACATCTGGGAATTCAGCAGCAAAGACTGGGAGGGCTGGAGACCCAGTAGGTAAATTGGCAGAATTTATCTACCTATAGGGCACCCCTGCTGAGACAACTAGAAACTGGGATTACTGACTGCAGTTGCCGACCAGCATGTGGCCTCTCCTTGTACTTGACTTTCCCTGCCATTGGGACCTCAGACAAGGCAGGAAGCTCGGGATTCCAAGCATGAGTGTTCTGGTAAGCAAAGCGGAAGCTACACGGCCCTTGATAACCCAGCTTCAGACTCACAAAGCATCCTTCTGCCAGACCTTAGTGGCTGGAATTGGACTCCACTTCTTTATGGAAAGTGACAACATGGGAAAGTGGCAAGATCACAGAAAAGATAATTGAAAATCTTGTGGAATGGGAGATCCCGTTGTGGCCGTCTTTGGAAAACCCAATTTTCCAGATCTCCCTTCTTCCCCGTGGCAAAACTGGTAGGAGCCAAAAGAGCTAGTTCTAGAGGAGAAAAGAGGGAACATTTTCAACGTGTCCTCTTTCCTTTCCCATTTGTCAGCCTAACGACGGGATAGGAAATTTTGTTTCAATTTGTAATTTTGAGAAATTTAAAGGTATTGAAAAATGGAGAGAATATCCTATGAACATTCCTATACCCAATGTCAGCCAATCGCCACATTTCTATATCTGTTCCATCCATATTCAGAGCTAGATTTAATTGGCTGAAACATCTGAAAGATATAATGATGTTTCACCCCTTCAGCACAAAACTCCTAAGAACACAGTCATTTTCCTACATACCCAGAGTACCATTAGCACACACTCAGGAAAGTTACCACTGATATGGGATGGTATGATAAAGTTACCATTGATATGATGTTATCTAATGTTCATTACATATTCAAAAGTCCTCAGTTTTTCCCTATAATGTCCTTTATGTGTTTTCCTCATTAAAGATACAATCAACAATGAATTTTGGAACACTGGAGAGAAATAAAATTTTAAAAAATTAAGTCTAAAGAAATAAAAAATAAAAAGATACAATCATGAACCACGTGTTGCATTTATCTGCCATGTCTCTTTGGCATCCTTTAGAGTTCTTTCAACTTTACCGACCTATTTTAAGAGTCAATAAAGGTCAAGCCAGTTGTTTTGTAGAATGACCCTCAGTTGAATTTGCTTGATTGCTTCCTCATGAATAGATTCAGATTAAACAGTTTTGGCAAGAATATCGTAGAAACGATGTTGGTCCTTCTTGGTATATCACTTCAGAAGGCAAGTAATGTTTGTTTCTCCCCTTTTGGGGACATTAGGTTCACTCACTTGGCTAAGGTGGGGTGTCCCAGATTTCTTCATTGTAAAGGTACGTTAGCATCTCTGTACGTATACGTAAGTGTGATACTTTGAACCTATGTACATATTCTGTTTATCAACAACTTTTTACCCAAAGGTTTCAGCACCCATTGATGACCTTGCCTGAATCAATTATTACATTTCTGGCTGCAAAATGGGGGTTGGTTTTCCAACTGTGTAATTCTCAATCACATGTATCACCTAGAAAACTTCCATGAAGAAGAACCTTTTCCCACCTCCTTCCCTATCTTTTTTACCAGGACTGTAAATGCATGAATTGTTTAATTCAATGCCTTATGTTCATTACCATCATTATTCTTTTGATGCCCAGTTGTCCCAAATTTGACCAGTGGGAAGCCCTTCAGGCTGGCTCTGATATTTTGTTATGTTCCCGTCAGTTTTCAAGTCCTCCCTTTCTTTGGGACAAAAGATATTGCAGATTCAACATGTAAGTTCTTGCCACACACCAGCAACCATCCATTTATTCAAAAAGCCTGAGTTTCTTTTAGTAAGAAATCTAAATTAGAAACCAAGATACAGGTGCTAAGTATGCTGATTGCTGCTGGGAAATCAGTAGTGTCCATTGGTATGATCTCTAGACCGTGTTTAAGAAATATGTCCCTTAAAAAAAGTGTAAAGAAGCTAAGTCCTTTGTTTTAGTTAATATTCTCTCAATTACAATCACCAAATCCCACCTTTTGCTTCTTTTATTTATTTTTTTAAAGATTTTATTTGTGTGTGAGACAGAGAGAGTGTGTGCACAAGCAGGGGGAGTGACAGGCAGAGGGAGAAACAGGCTCCGCCTAAGAGCAAGAAGCCCAAAATGGGACTTGATCTCAGGACCCTAGGATCATGACCTGAGCAGCAGATTAACCAACTAAGGCACCCAGGTGTCCCAACTTCTGTTAAAATTGAGATCTAATTTACATATAACACTGTGTAAATTTAAGGCGTACACTGCGTCGATTTGGTACATTACATTGCCAGATGATTACCACGAGAGCTCTAGCTACTGTATCTAGCCTATCGCATAATTATCATTTCTGTCTCACTCTTGTTTTTAACTTATTCCCTAAAGAGCAATTCCATTTACTTGTATTTATCACTATCTGTGAGCTCTTTTTGGGAAGTGCTTTGGCCTTACTCATTATTCTTTCACATATTATGTATTTATTTATTCAACATATTTTTATTTTCCATTCTGCATGTTGCACACTCAGAATGAGCTTCCAGAGGAAGAAATTTCAAAATGAATAACTGAGATTAAGAGGAGACTAGTAAGGGCGCCTGGGTGGCTCAGTGGGTTAAAGCCTCTGCCTTCAGCTCAGGTCATGATCTCAGGGTCCTGGGATCGAGCCCCACATCGGGCTCTCTGCTCAGCGGGGAGCCTGCTTCCTCCTATCTTTCTCTCTGCCTGCCTCTCTGCCTACTTGTGATCTCTGTCAAATAAATAAATAAAATTAAAAAAAAAAAAAGAGGAGACTGGTAAGTGCTTATCGAAGGGAAGAGGAGAGGAAGGTATCAAGAGGGTGGCAGAGGGTGGGAAGCATATGAGAATCTCCAGGCATGGGATTCGGTTATGACCAAGACGATACATGAATTAATTTTCCAAAATTTGGTAGTAAGTAGACACTGTCTAGGTGTATCTATAAAGGAGAAGCACTAAGAGAAACAGACATTGGGATAGTTTTGTAGAAGGGCCCTACTAAAAAAAAAAAAAAAAAAAAAAAAAAAACAAACAAAAAAAAACCTCAGTTTTTATATAGTGCCTAATTTTAAAAAATATTTTGGACAACTTTTAACACAGCCCTTAGAAAGTGAGTAGATATTGTCAACATTCTTCTAACTGAACTCTTCTCGGTATTTTCGTTTATAAACTGTTAAACATTGAACAGATACAAAATAATTTTGATTAAATATGTAGAAGGCAAACAAACAAACAAATACAAACATCTGGGTACCCGTGACCTAATTTAATGAACAGGAAGTTACCACCCCATCCAAAGCCCTGTGTGTTCCAGGGCATCCTCTGTAATTGCCACATCCCTCCGCAGTAACCCATTAATCTGAATTTAATGTTATTATACATTTACTCCCCTCTGCACATTTAGCTCACTATGGAGTTTGCATTCCTAAACTGTACATTACTTAATTATGTATGGTTTGGAATTTTATATACATGTAAACCTACCAGTGTGTTCTTTTGCAGCAAGATATTCCTGACAACAAATTCAGTTTTTGCTTCATGCTGTAATTTACTCATTTTCAATAGATCTACTATTTCATCAGATGAATATAGCACGATTTACTTATCTCTTCTAACGTGACTGAATATTTGGGTGGTTTCCAGGGTTTTGCTACCTCAAACCACGCTGCAGGGAACACTCTCGTGCATGTTTCTTGGACAAGAGCTTTTCTGGGATAGGAATGAAATGACTCTGTAAATATGTGCATCTCAAATTAACTAGACAGTGTCAAACTGTTTTCCAAAATAATTTTGCCAATTTGCCATTCTACCACCTGTGTATGTGTGCAGCTTCTCCACATTCTCATCAATGCTTAATATTATCCAATGTTTTTAATTTTTCCACTGTGAAAAATAGGTCGGCATTTTATTATGGCTTCTCATTTGCATTTTTCTAACTACTAGAGAGATTCAACAAATTTTTCCTAAGTTATTGACCATTTGAGTCTTTGCTTATGTGCAGAATTGTTGAAGCCTTTTACCAGATATTCTAGTATATTTTCTATTCCTTTTTTGCTTCCAGGAATTCTTTATGTAATCCGGATACTGATATGTCATCCTTTATATAAATTACAAACATATTTGCCTATGGTGGGTTTTTGTTTGGGGGTTTTTTGTTTGTTTGGTTTTGTTTGTTTTTTCCAAACTGTGTCTTTTGAGTACTTTAAAATCAAGAAATTTGACCCAACAAAAAAATTTTTTTTTAATTGTTCAGTCCTTTTTTCTGACTTGGTTTAAAAATTCTTTATATAAAATATGTTTATAGCTCAAAGATTTTGTAAAAAAATATCCTATAAACACTCAGAACTTAATGTAGATTAAATGTTATAAATATCTTATTTTCTTAGAGTTTTGTAATTTCAGATTATGGTGTGCAGTGGGGTCCAATTTCATTCTTTCCCATTTATGACTATTTGTCCAGAATAAATCATACTGAAAAGTCGATCTTTTACACACAATCTGTAATACCAGCTCAATCATAGATCAAATTTCAATATCTGGATAAATCTGTTGCTGAAACTGACAATTCTAATAACCAATTTGTCTGTTCCCTTGCAAAACACTAAATTTATTACTACACCTACGTAATAATTCTTGATTGCGGGTAAGGAAATCCCTCCACTTTGTTCTTCATTCAGAGTGAGCCTATTCTTGGCTTCATATTCTTCTATATTAATTTTAGAAACATATTTTCAAGTTCAAAAAAAAAAAGCCAGTTGGCATTTTTATTAGAACTGCAACAAACTGGTGGGAGGATTTTGGGGAAGATCAACATTTATACTAATAATCCAAACCAAAAGTATCATATGTGTTTATTTACATAGGTTTCCTTTAATGGCCTCCCATTAAGTTTTAAAACTTTCTCTAGAAATGTCTTGCCCAAATGTTGTTAGATCTCTTTCTAGTCTCTTTGTAATTTTGATACTACTATAAATGGCACCTTCATTTAAGAAGACACTTTCTAAACTTCGGTATTGTGAAAATTCAACTGATCTTTATACACTGATTTCATATCCAGAAGATTCATTAGACTCTTATTATGGAGGGATTTTTGTTTTTTACTATTCTTTCCAGATAATAATATTGTCTAACTAATAAGAGGTTTTGTTGTTTTTCCTTTTTTCCTCTCTGGCCTATACTTGTTATATCTTTTTATGCCTTATTGCTAAGACCTTTATATATTTTTAAATGGAAGTGTGGATATTGAACCCCAGTGCCTTGGGCAAATGCTTTAACATTACACCATTAAGTGATACATTTGTTGTACATTTTTTTAATTCATCCTTCGTCATGTTAAGGAAGTTTACTTCCAGTCTTGGGTTTGTTCCCCTAACTTTGTGTTTGGAAAATTTCAAGTATCAGAAAAGTTGTAACAATAATAGAGCAAATACCCATATACTTCCTGCTTTGAATACATTAAAATGCTTATTTTATATTCTATGCCTGATAATTTCCATATTTAGTGTTTTCTGAGCCCAGGGGTGGTATTTCTACGTGACCCTTATAACATTGGTATGGCTCTTTGTGGGCCTAGATTTATGTGAACATTCTGCTACTAGGTACCCACCTTGTGCTGGTCCTGGGCTGTGTATCTGGCTTACCTTGTCGTGGGAAGGAACAAAATATAAAGTTCAAGGTGTCCTGGTTCAGCAAATGTGTCAGTGTCCTCCCTTCCTCTCTGCCTTCCCCTTTTCACTTAGTTTATGGCCCCTGAATATTCCTTACTCATTTGCCAGCTCATTCATTAAATTAAAACTATATTTCTTTGTATTTTTCATGAGGGATTTCCAGTTGTTTTCAATGAGAAGGTCAGTCAGGATGTCCAGATGACCTCACTGCAAGAAAGGGAATTTGGTGTCATCTTTATGTAACATTTGGAATCTCATACCAACTTTGGTCTTCCTTAAACTTATTTTCCCCTTTCCTTCCTGAGGGCCATTGACCAATGACTAAACATGCCCTTCTTCCCCATCTTTCACGCACCATCTTTATTAGCTTCCGAAATCATGCTAGGTTTCTGACCTAACGTGACTATTTAAGCCAAAAGCTAAACTCTAATATCCAAAGATGAACACAGGTTCCCTGTAGTGAAAATAGCAAAAGTGAGCTGTCTAGAATCAAATATTTTCCAATATCTCCACCTTATCTCTGTAGGGATTTACAGTTACTTCATGAGGCAGAATGTTTTGACATGGGTCAACTTGTTCTTTTAAAGTACAAGAAGCTTTGTTGCTTTTAATTGTTTCATTTTCTAGTCAACTGCCGGCTTAAAAAAAAAAAAGACAACAAACTGTAATTATACTAGGAATTAAAATTAGCTCTCTTGACTCAAGAGCACCCCCCACCTCCAACATAAGCACATTCACACACAAGCTCCTTACGCACACACTGCATAGTTCAAGAGAGCTGACGAAGGCAAAATTGCGAACATCACCACATCAGTGTTCAGGATTCATCCTGCACTTATGGTCCTCAAAAGTGGGCTTTCCCAGCCTGGTATCTCTCATACTCTGAATTAAGAAAACTGGGGGGGGGGGGGGGGGGGGGTGGCGGGGGGAGGGGGCAATTCTGCTTGATAGTCCCCTGTGTTTTTCACATTTTCTCTCAGCTGGTCATGCCCATTTCACCATGTGCATGATTAAGTTCAGATGATTTCACTCAGCTGAGGCCGATACTGGTATGGGTACAGATGAGGTCCATTAAAGGTGCAGTGTCTCACACTATTCAAAGAGAAGCACAAATTTATGTATGTTTCTTGTTATTCCAAACCAGATTACCACATATTTCATGACTTAAACAACGCAATTCATTCTCTTGCTGGGCTGGAGGTCAGTAGTTGGAAATAAAAGTCTTTAAGAGCTAAACTCAAGGCGTGTATAGAACATGCCCTTCCTGTCCACAAGCTCTGAGGGGAGAATCTGTGTACCTGCCTTTTGCAGCTTCCAGTGCTGTGACCGTGTGTGCGTTCGGCTTGTGGCCTCTTCCTCCTCCTTCAAAGCACATCACCGCAAACTACTTCCCTCACCAACTCACCTCCAGCTCTGCCTCCCACGGCGGCCGCCATTTCCCACTCCCTGCCCTCCACCCCGCCCCCTCTCATGGGAACTGTTGTGATTACATTCAACTCACCTGAATAATCCAGGCTAATCTCATCATCTCAGGATCCCCAACTTAGTGACACCTGAAGAGTTTCTTGACCATATGAGGTAACATATTCAAGGGTTCTAGGCATTAGGACACGGGCATCTTTGGAAGGGTTGTTATTAGGACCATTGTTGAGTCTAACACAACTGATAAAAAACAGTCTCTCCCATGCCCTCTAAGGCAATCTCTGTGTGCCAGTCTGCAAACCTGCCTTCACCTGGCCTTGAGACTAAGGTCCTTCTTGCTGGTCCATTTATACTTTCTAGGGAGCCATAGGTTGTGACCATCAGCTATTGTTTTAAAAGAGTTTATTTATTTGAGAGAGAGAGCAGGAGAGAGCAGGAGCAAGGGGAGGGGCACAGGGAGAGGGAAAAGCAAACTCCTCACTGAGCAGGAAGCCCAGTTCAGGGCTCAAGCCCAGGACCCTGGGATTATGACCTGAGCTGAAGGCAGACATTTAACCACCTGAGCCACCCAGGTGCCCACCATCAGTTATTTCATAGATAAAAATCATTCCCAACATCCCTTATTCTAATTATTTTATTTTATTTTATTTTTACAGTGTTCCAAGACTCATTGTTTATGCACCACACCCAGTACTCCAAGCAATTCATGCCCTTCTTAATACCTACCACCGGGCTCACCCATCTCCCCAAGCCCCTCCCCTCCAAAACGCTCACTTTGTTTCTCAGAGCCCATAGTCTCTCATGGTTCTTCTAATCAATGGTTCTGTGTGGAGCAGATTTGGGGTATCCAAAGCCTTATTTAGAAACTTCTACAGTGTAGACCTCAAGTTATGGTGGTTCATTGGTTAACTACCCACCAAGAATTTAAGCTAATTTACACACACACACACACGATACTGATTAACATCAAAACGTTTTGAAGTATATTAAAGGCAATACAACAATGGCTATATCACAATTTATCCTCACCTTCCTCTGTTGATGAACATACTGATAACTTCATAATAGGTTTTATTTTTCTAATAGTATCCCTCAAAGACAATAATAGAAATGTCTCTCATAGATAATAATTAAGATATGACTAGCTTTGAAGCCATAAAGTGGTACATAAAGAGCTATTGATAACCTACTATGTGTTAAGCATTTTTATGTTTCCATGGATTTTGTCAATGTAATAATAATAATGTTAATAAAAGCCAACGGTTTAAAGCTTTGGTGTGGTGTCAGATTTCTTTGGACAAGCAGCCCCATAGGTAGATAATATCAGTCTATATTGTATAATTAGGAGGAGGCTAGAAGGCATTCCTAGATTTTAGGCAACCCTCAATCCAGACAATGTGCTGGAGAGATGGTGATATTGGGATGGTTCATGGAAACAATGATATGGGATGTGAAGCCTCTGAAAACATGGCTTTAATCACATTCTCTAGGCTTAACACTCAGGCCAGAATCGATTCTATGCTAACCCCTCAGATGCTGGAACCTGGTGACTAATCCTATCCAGACTCTGACCTCCACTCTGGGGACAGTTATGTATTTACTCTGGTGAAAAGGTTAAGGAAAGAGGTATAATAGGTATTTAGGAAATATTTCTCATCCTGACACCTTTGAAAAGGCTGCCCTTTTGGACAGAGGACATGTTTTGACACCTGTAAATCTCCCCTCTCGGCATCATTTCTGAAATGTTAGGTGCACCTGAGGTATTGAGACTTCAAATTTTCCCCTAGAAAATATTTCATTGAGTCAATAATTCATACAAAAAGAAACAAGGCCTTGCTTATGAAAGAATTTCTGTAAATAAATGCAGTGTTAAAATGTAGTTCTTTTTGACACCTAAGACACAAATTATAAGAAGCAAATCATTTTAGCATACAATAGTCATTAGAAAAATGTATGCAGCTAATAAAATTCAGGTACTAAATTTCTTTTTGAAGGGAGAGAGGAAGAAAAGAGGGTAGGCAGCAAGTGTGAGAAAGGGTATCGAAAAACAAAGAAGAGACACAAGAAGAATGGTAAGGCTAGGACATGGCTCTTATAATCCGTGTTCAGAGGTTAGAACTTCTTAAGCTGTGACAATTTGAAGACTATGAAAACAGATCAGATAAAATAATTCTATGCTCATAATTCTATGTTTTGTTTTGCTTTGTTTTATTTTCCTTGGCACCCAAGAAGACTAAATTCTTGCAGTTAGGTTGAGGTCATATTGACCTTCTGGCCCATACAACATAGATGGACATAGTGCTTGGGCCTGCCCCTAAAATCATGCTTGACATGTTCAGTTCATTCTCTTCTACTCCTGCAAGGACCCCAAAGATACGGCTTTGAATAGCAGGGTAGCAAATTGGAAAGAACGAATCACTGAGACAGCCCTTAGAGGAGAGCTACCAAGGTGATCCATCAGATCTGTGTCTGAATCAAACCTGACCAAGAAACACACCCTTATTATTTGAAGCTTCTAAGATATGGGTGCTGTTTGTCATAGCATCCCACATTAATTATCTTGACCAAAACAGTACGTGAGTAACCTGATCAGATTTGGATTTTACATAAGTCCCCCTGACAATGTGTGAGCATGGATTTGATAATGCAAGAAGACTGAAGATGGGAGACCAACCGCACTACCGCCGAGGTGGTACAGGCAAGACGGGAGGAACTGCCATCAACTGTATAACTGCAGTTGAGGGGAAGTAAGCAAATATTAAAGGAAGTAAAATAAGCATAACTTGGGGATGAGGCAGGATTAAAGGGGGCATCAAGGTCAATGCCCATGCATCTCAGTGAGGAACTTGACTTTTGAGAGCACTAGTTGCAAGACAATGCTTAATAAGAAGCATCTCTAGGGGAGTTGGAATATTCCATTTGAGGTGTGCTCTCCTTTTTCATTAAACTTGTTGCATTTGTCATTTATTTCTGCGCTCCTTTCATTACAGGATTGTTAAACTGTAAAACTTCATGAGGATAGGGACTTTATCTATTTTTACTTAACATCCATCCTATCATCAGGCCATTCTTGGCACCAAGAGTAGATACGCAACAAATACTTGTTGAATGAAGGAATGAATGAACTCATGGGTGATGTGACAAGCAGACCATTGGACATATAGACTTCAAGGGAACAATCTGACCTTTGAACAGGTAGATGAAATCCTGAGTGTGGTCCTTAAGAAAAAGAGGAAGGAGCTGAGAAGAACATGGAGTAAGGGGGGGTGGGTGTTCATTCTTTTGTAAGAGAGGACTTCTTCACTGACTAAGAAGAAAGAAACAGTTGAAAAAAGGATGGGAGATGCATAAGAGTGTAAGGAAGGCTTTGTAGCCCCGTGTGAATGGCACCTATGGACAGAGTGACTTAAACAGAGGGAACACCTGTCCTCTTGGCCTGGAGAACAGGAGATAAAGTTGGGTATGGGTAAGCATAATTTTGGATATGATGGAGTTAATTTGAAAGCGATCACACGGATGAGGGTTATAGGGATGAGTCAGGTCTTGAGGAGAATGGGAAAAGTCTGGAACAGTCATGGAGGAACAAGACAGGGAGATGGAGAAAACTCAAAGGGTTATAGATGGTACCATGGGCAGAGCTTAGGTTAGGGATTGTGAACTTGTGGACCATGAAAATGGGAAGGCCGCGAACAGAATTTCTCCTTCCTTAGCAAATGTTCCCTCAGCACCTTCCACGGTAAAGCACTGTGCTGCTTGCATAGACAACAGTACGTTAATGATGTTAGTGCTTTGCATTGATTGTGGCTGAGGTGCAAACATTCAGTCATTTAAGTAAAAACAAACTTATTAGTCGGTGGCATGTAGACAAAATTATTGGCTGTGTGAAATTTTCCCTTTTCAGTCTGTTGTTTTATTATAGTGGTACACACAGGTTCCTGCTTTAATTCTCAAGTTAAAGTGTTTGGTGTGTTCTCTCACTGACCTTCATTAAATAAATCACAGCGAGCCTGACAAGAGTCTGGAAACAGAGCTGATGAAATCAAGCAATGAGAGAGTCTGAATACTTCTCCATCCTTCTGGGGCTCCATTTCCCTCCCAAAGCAGAATTTTCTCTTTTCCTACTCCCTTTCCCTCACAGGTTGATCTCCAAGAAAAGAGTCTGATAAATGTGTCAATTCAGCATCACTGAGCAGAGAATTTCTCTTACAGGGGTCGTTAGTGTACTTGTCTGTATAGTTGGGGGAAGAGTTGAGGTCAGTTTTCGGGAGCTATCAAATTAGACCCCCAAAGGCCTGCTGCCTCAATACACATATTAGGCCAGAGGTTGCTGACTGCTAACAGAATTTAAGCTAGTGTGTTGTTCAATTTTTTTCTCCCAAAATTGAAATTCCAGCATGAAGATGTTTAGGAGTTGGCTAAATTTATTGGCTTGTAAGAAAGACTAAAAATCCATGCCTCTTTCATAGTTAATTTTTTTTTCTACTGGACATAATAACCCAGACAATATGCATTTCCCATTGTATTCTGGAATATTATTGACTTAATTTTATCAAAGTGGCTTGGTTGGTCTCTAAAGGCATAAGGATTCCCCCCCACCACCCCCAGGATACCAACGATGCATACTATTGCAGAAAAACTATTACAGGAATAATTCACTGATAACCTGATTTTCTATATTATTGAGTGTTGTTTTGAGAATGTTAAGTGAAATTCCATGTTAAGATATGCAATTTGTCAGCAAAATTTGGGGGACATTATTGAACTATAGTGGTGATTTTTGCCCTGCCTACCTTATCTACCTGCTCCATTAGTGAATCAACTTGAATGACCAGTGAATTATTCCAGTGAAATAGCAGAATGATAATAACAGTCAATTAAACTAATTTCTAAATTCACCTACTTGCTTTTACCAAGGTCACCCAAGCAAACAAGAATTCAGAAAAATTAATATTCTGTCTTCTTTTTATTAAATCATCTTGAGGGCTTGGGAGAAAGAGTGCTGAACGCCAATCTGGTTTTATCTTTTAAATCCTCCTCATCTACTTAACCGAATCCACTGGGAGGCTTATTAAAAAGGTGACAGCCTGAGTAACCCAAACACTGTGGGAAGGACCTGAATCCTTAAACAACTGAAACAATTACATTTGCTACTATGTTTATCTCTTCAGCACTAACTGATGATTTACACTTGGGGTTTGTTCACTTTGTTGTCACTGGAAGTCACTTAACTGTGTATCACCCCTTGTCAAAACTGTATCTGTGTTCCCAGGGTTACCAGGTGGGGGATGGAAAAAAGGCTTTGGAACACTTGCCTGCATTCCCTCTATATTGACATTATATTTAATTATTGAAATTGACACCATCATAAGTTATTTAACTTTAAAGCATATTTGCATTTTAAAATATTAATATGTAATTTCTGTTCACATTATTTGAATCCACTTCAGTGAATGGGTTTCAGTGACTCCTCAAGGACTCTAACAGTCCAGGTTACCTTTGTCATTTGATTTACACAACATCCTTCTACTTGGACCCCTTCCTCCAATTCACTGATTAAAATTTCCATCATTCATTCAACAAACTTATTTTTATCACTGACTATATGACAAGGACTATTTTAACTATTAAGCATAGAAAGGTAAACAGGGGAAAAAATTCCTGTCCCCAGGGATCTTACTGATTGATCTTTCAGAATTGCAAATCAGGGTCATGAGTTGGAGCCCCATTGCTGGGTGTAGAGATTACGTAAATAAATGAACTTTAAAAAAAAAAAAATAGGCTAAAGATCTTAACAGATAACTCAGCGAAAAAGATATACAAATAAGTATAGGAAAGATGCTCCACATCATATCATCAGGAAGAAACAAATTAGAATAACAATGATAGGGGCACCAGGGTGGCTCAGTGGGTTAAGCCTCTGCCTTTGGCTCAGGTCATGATTTCAGGGTCCTGGGATCAAGCCTGCATCGGGTTCTCTGCTTGGCAGGGAGCCTGTTTCCCCCTCTCTGCCTGCCTCTCTGCCTACTTGTAATCTCTCTCTCTGTGTCAAATAAATAAAATCCTAAAAAAAAAAAAAAAGAATAACAATGATATACTACTTAACCAGGTGCACCTGGTTGGCTCAGCTCTTGATCTCAGTGTTCCATGAACTTGAGCCCCATGCTGGACACAGAGATTTTTTTTTTAATTTTTATTTATTTATTTGACAGAGATCACAAGTAGGTGATAGAGAGGCAGGCAGAGATAGAGGAGGAGGCAGGCTCCCCACTGAGCAGAGAGCCCGATGCGGGGCTCGATCCCAGGACCCTGGGATCATGACCTGAGCTGAAGGGCAGAGGCCTTAACCCACTGAACCACCCAGGCATCCCCAGAGATTATTTTAAAAAGAAAAGGGAACGGACAAAACCCTGAACATGGAAAACACCAAAAGCTGGCAAGGCTGCGAGGCAAAGTTGCTCACATTCATGGCGGGCAGAAATGCAAAATGGCACAGCCACTTTGGAAGAGAGTTTAGAAGTATCTTACAAAACTAAATACACTCTTACTATACAGTCTGGCAACCCCACTCCCTAGTATTTACCCAAAGGAGCTGATAACTTAAGCCTGCACAAAAACTTGCACAGAGGTGATTGTAGCATTTTTACTCATAATTGCAAAAACTTGGAAAACAGTCAAGACACTCTTCAGTGCGTGAATGGACAAAAAACTGAGGCACATCCACACAATGGAGAAGATTATTCGGCATTAAAAAGAAATGACTTATCAAACCATGAAAAGACATAGAGGAAACTTAAACACGTATCACTAAGTGAATGAAGCCATCGTGAAAGGAATGCATAGTGTATGATTCCAACTATATGGAATTCTGGAAAAGGCAAAAGTAGGGAGGTTAAAATATCAGTGGTTGCCAACGATTGGTGAGGGTGCGTGGGGATGAACAGATGGAGCACAGAGAATTTTTAGGGCAATGAAAATATTCTGTATGATACCAGAATGATGGATACATGTCGTTTATATATTTGTCCAGACCCAGAGACTATACAGCACTGTGAGTTAACCAAGGTGTAAACTATAGACTTTGGATGATTATGTATTATTGTTGTTCAGTTGTCACCAATGTCCCACTCTGGTGGGGGTTGTTGAAAATAGGAGAGGTTACGCATGTGTGGGGGCAGGAAATATGCAGGAAATTTCTGTACCTTCTTTCTTAATTTTTCTGTGAGCCTAAAACTGCTCTAAAAAAAGTCATAATTTTTTCAAAAATCTAAGCTACAGATGCATTGAATATCATTCGGTTCTTTCGACACGATCTCGATTCACTTCTGGGCCTATTTTTCTGGGCCTTTTTCTTTGCTCAGATTACTTGCACCTATGTTTGGGAATCTGGTTAATACTCAGTCTTTGTCAAAAGTCTCTGACCCTCCCTAGGCCTCTCTAGATCAGGGGTTCACAAATAATGGTCTGAAGGCTAAATCCAGCCCACTGTCTGTTTCTGTAAATATACTTTTATTTCAACACAGACACACTCATTGTTTATATACTGCCTGTGGCTGCTTTCACAGAGTTGAAAGCAACAGGGACCCCATGATCTACAAACCATTTGGTATTTTCTACCTGGCCCTTTACAGAAGAAGTTTGTCAACTTCTGTTTTAGATACTTCTGCTTTATGCTCCTATGACACTGTATTGACCCCAACATCACTCTTTTCATGTTTCATGTACCATCCTTTCCAGGTGGCAAGCTGTTTGAGGGCAGGACTATATCTGCCTGGCTAACCATTGAACATCCAAAATGTCGTAAAGTGCTTAATGTATACTTAATACATACCTGCAGTTAATATGTATGTGAATTCAGAACCCAATTAAAGAGAGGGACAGCTGCACAGTTGGTCAGCTCACAGGTTGCAAGAGCCACAAAATGTCACCTGGATTGCAATAGGATGGAGAAACTTGCAGAACTTCTGTCAGAGACCAAGTATCTAGAAGAAATACTTGAATAAGCCAGTTGGGCTCAGGCTGAGGAAATGGGCTCCCTCCTCATCTGTGTGGGTGACAAGAGGTGATTGATTCCTAGTTTGCCATTTTAGTAGAGCTAGTCCAGTTAGCTGTAGTCTTTGTTTTCCGGAGTGCGGTAAACCTGCGACAATCCAGCTAAATTCCTGCTCCTTCTCCATCCTTCTTGCAGGGACCACACAGTTTCCACTCAAAATGAATGTAGAGCAAACATTTTCCAGTAAAGGCTTGGAGGATCTCCAAATTCTTAACTTCTTAAAGCACTCAGATGTCTCAAGCAGACCATGAGTAAATAAACACAATTTTTCATTAATGGAACAAAAGAATATTAGCTATAATAATCTCGGTTCTGTTTTCACCATGATTTATTTGGGTCTTTTTTTTTTTTAATTGTGGGTTGAAACCTCATAGTGTACTAGGAAATAAAATTTCATTTATAAAATAGAATGAAGAGAATAATAAATTAGAAGGAAACGGCATTCACAACTATAGTTCATGACACATTTGTTTACATTAAATATGTATGTGCTGGATCAGAATGTATAATTTTCTTTTTATTATTTTAAAGTAATCTCTACACCTAACATGGTTCTGGAACTCACAACCCCGAGATCAAGAGTCGGATTCTCTACCGAGTGAACCAGCAGGTGCCCCCAGGATCTGGGGTCTTGTACTGTGGGTCTTGATCAAGAAACTTTATTTTTTAAAGATTTTATTTATTTATTTGACAGAGAGACAGATCACAAGTAGGCAGAGAGGCAGGCAGAGAGAGAGGAGGAAGCAGGCTCCCTGCTGAGCAGAGATCCCGATGTGGGGCTCGATCCCAGGACCCTGAGATCATGACCTGAGCCGAAGGCAGAGGTCTTAATCCACTGAGCCACCCAGGTGCCCATTGATCAAGAAACTTTAATAGCCATCAATCTAACTTTTTTCTTCTTCTTTAATATTGATAGAACAGCAGTGTTTATCAAGTATGGCAACCTGATGTGAGGGACCCTCTCAATAGCGCCAAAGTGTTCTGAAAGGCTGAAGTGAGGGCAAAGAGAGGTGAGAAATGAAAACCATCTCACATTTATTGTAAAACCTACCAACAGTGGTGTGCGGGAGGGGTAGGAGAATGGGGGAGGGGGGACATCAACATCACTTGGGAGTCCTGCCTAGCCCAACTGAATTAGAACCTTCATTTTAATAAAATTCCTGGATAGTCCATATGCCCATTAAAACAACTAACCACATACTGGGAAGGTAAAGCTATTACTGTTCTTCTCACATCTCTCAGACACTTTCACTACTTTTGCACACACCAGTTACCAGTTTGCTTTTAATCCCAGTACTTGCTGTCTGTTCTACCTTCAGTCAGAACAAACTTCACCTGGGAGCAAGGAACACCCAAAGAGATTAAGAATATACCTCCCACTGGGCAACGCATAACCAGTGATGGGCAGGTGAGAGGAATAAATATTCTTTCCCTCCATCCCTCAGTTCTGAAGTATGAACTATGTTTTCTCCATGGTTCTCTGATAGGATTGAGCCGAAGTGACTGTTGGCATACTTTGCTTGACATCACGTCCTTGACTGGCCTCCTTTCCTTCATTTCTTCAACGTCCCCTCCTGGTTTTCCTGGGAATACATTCTACTAAATCACCTTCACCTCGAGCCTGTCACAGTACCTGCTGCATCAGAACCCAATTAAGACACAAGGAGAAGTGGGATTCATAGACCACAATCGAATAAATAATTTTCCCACATTTTTGCTCTACCTTGGTATTTACCAAGAGGTAGGATATTAAGTGTACAAGTTTCAAGTGAGATTCAGAAGTAGTGAAAGTAATTTTTTTAAGTTGCTGACAAGAATTTCTGCTTCCAACCAAGATGGAATAACAAGGAACCAAATTTGTCATCTCACTTGAAACAACAAGAAAAAGACTCATCAATATATGAAATAACAAATTTCAAACCATTTAATATCAGGTAACAAAGAAGAGTCATCTCTGAGAGACAAGAGAAGAGGTAGGTCCTGTGACTGCCCCAACTTACTTTGGAGAGTTTACAGACTATGGTGCAAGGAGGGTCAATCTGAATAGAGGTTTCTGGAGGCTCTGAATGCAAGAGTAGAGGCTGTGAGGAGACCAAGGTCACTGGAGTAGTCAGGGAAGAAGCTGGGGAAGAGACAGCTGCCCAGAGAAAGGAAAATGACACCAAATGTAAATATGGATCTACACCAGGAATAAAGTAAGGAATTGGTAACTGTATGGGTATTAAGTTTTTGTTGTTGTTGTTATTTAAAAAGTTGATGACAAAACTAGAGTGAATTTTATTAAGTATGGAGATGTAAGTGCATGTAACAGACATTTTGCTATTTAATTTACTCATTAAATTTCATTCATTTTCAGTGCCTATTTTGTATTTTTGGGAAATTGGAATCTACTGAAAATGATATTATGTGATAGCGTTCTGATTTGGGGGACATCTGGGTGGCTCAGTCAGTTAAGCGCCTGACTTCTTCTCCATCATGATCTCAGGGTCCTGGGATGAAGACCTGCATCAGCTTCTAGGCTCTGGGGAACCTTCTTCTCTCTCTCTCTCCCTGTCTTTACCCTTCCTCCTGCTCTCTCTTTCTCTCTCATATAAACAAACAAACAACAACAACAACAACAACAAAAAAAAACATTAAAAAAAAATTCTGGGATAGCTGGATGGCTCAGTCTGTTAAGTATCTGCCTTAACCTCAGGTCATGATGCTGGGGTCCTGGGATCAAGCCCCTCATCTGGCTCCCTACTCAGCAGAGAGCCTGCTTCTCCCACTCCCTGCTCTGCTCATGCTCTCTCTCTCACTCACTCCCTCTCAAATACATAAATAAAATCTTATAAAAAATTCTGATGTTTGTAATTCTGACTGTTGTCTATAATTCCCATGAAAAGGAATTCATTGTACAATGAATACATTGCGCAAGGACTACAATGCTACAATGAATTACTATCTTATTATAAAATTAATATTCTGTCCAATAAGAACAATTATCAAAAGTACCCAAAGGTGTTGACTTATAAATCTTTGCTATGACAAATGACTTGCTTAACTTTCTTTTATACTTTTAAGATATATGAACTTTTTTTACCAAGAAATCTGCAGCTGGAATGGTTTTCTTCTTAGTGTCTATAAATATTTAGAAAGTTCAATTATCATGCCTAAAATTGCCAGAGCTGGATTATGCTTAACCATTTAAAATATTGATCTGCTTAGATGTTCTTAGATAAAACTTTATCATTACGAGTTGAATTTAATGTTATTTCATAATGGACTTGTAACATTCAGTAATAAATGAGCCTTAATGTAGATAAGTTTTCTCAATCTTCTTTATCTTAACTGAAAGAATTCATTACCAGGGAAATTTTTGTCCCTAACTGCTCCACACTCACAGGAAATATTCATTTTTGGGCAACTACATAGGGTATGTAACATAAAACTAATGTAACACTATGAAAGGACTCTTGGACTTATCCAGGAATTATTGCAAATGAAAATAATATTGTGTTCAAATAAAATGTTTAATATGTAAAATACCTCAACATCTGTAGGAATTTATAGATAATTATTCATTAATTGTGTGAGTTAGATATATGATAGCACAGAATTATTGCATCATACATATGATGTTTTCCCAGTTTAGTCCATATAGTCCATAATTTGGGAAGGTTTTATTAATAGAGAAAAAAATTCAATTTAAAAAATTAATTCATTTAGCTTTCTCTCAGGAAAGAGTTTATTTGTATGTTGACTACACAGTGCAAACTATGGAGTCTCTCAATTACAAGGAAACTATGAAAATAAAAAAATCAAAATTTCTTAGGGCACCTGGGCAGGTTATTCAGTTGAGTGGCTCACTCTTGATTTCAGCTCAGGTCATGATCTTGGGATCCGGGGATAGACTCCCAATTCAGACTCTGTACTCAGTGGGGAGTCTGGAATTCTCTCTCTCCTCCCTCTGCCCCTCCCCCTGCTTGTACTCTCTCTCTCTCTCAAATAAATAAATAAATAAATCTTTTAAAAAATTAATTTTTTTAAATCCCTTTGGTAAAATAATCTCTACCTGTAACAAAAAATAAATTTCAAGAGAACTAACAAGTATATGAAAATAAAATTCTATCAAAAATGTAGAAATGTGGAGCACCTGGGTGGTTCAGTGGGTTAAGCCTCTGCCTTTGGCTCAGGTCATGGTCTCAGGGTCCTGGGATCAAGCCCCACATCAGGCTCTCTGCTCAGTAGGGAGCCTGCTTTTCCCTCTCTCACTCTCTGCCTGCTGTTCTGCCTACTTGTGATCTCTTGCTCTCTCAAATAAATAAATAAAATCTTTTTAAAAAAATGTAGAAATGTAGGTCTCTGCATGTTTCTGAGAAATTAAAAATAATCAGTGCAAAGTATTTGTTAATAAAGTGAGTTTAGAGAGTAAAAAATCAAACCATGAATTTGGATAAATTCAGGGCACAAAGGTAGAAGAAAATTTGCAATTTCAATTATCATGTAATTATTTTTCAGACTTTAAAAATATATGCCATTAAAATTAATTGATTAATTAAAGTTATACTTCAAGAGTGAGAAAATTTGATTTTGCACTCAGAGAATTATGTTACTATACTGTTACAATTTTTATAATAAAAAAGATACCATCTTTACAAACTCTCTATAATGTTGGTGAGGCAATGGTTGAAATGTTTTCAGGTGTTTAATATTCCCATCGATTATTTTTGCATGAATCCTAATTAAAGAAATGGATGAATACTTCTACTTAGAGTCAACCCACTCATGAAAGGTAATGGGTGTCATAAAATATGGTTGTCCTCTTACATGTTTTTCTTCACCAAATTCCTTAGTAGGCCCTGCACTTTTTCTCTGGTATGGATATAATATGTATTCTAGTACCTATTATCTACTACAAAACAAATATCTTGTTAGGTCCTCTGAATACACAGTTTTTCTCCTTAAGACACACACAGGTAGTGGGGAAGAATAGAGAAATTATCCTGAAATACATAAGTGTGAACAAAGTGGAGAGGAAGCTGACAATGTATAATTTTTTAGCATTTAGGACTATCACTCTAATAAAAAAATAAAAGGAAGAGACATTAAAAATTTTATTGAGTTCACTAATGAATACATGCCTGTAAGATGTTAAAACTGGTGTAAAGGAGAACCTGAAGAATGGGTAGACGTAGAGGTAGATGCTGACGTAGATACAGAGAGGCAGACACATTCCAGAATGTTGGAATGGATGCTTCCAGATGCAAGACGAGGGAAATAACACATAGCCTTTGGAATACATTTGTTCCTCTGAACATATATCAATTGTTTCCCTACTGGAGAAGGTCATTTACATTTCCATGGACAAGAATGGTTTTTATTCCTATCAGTTTTCTACTACTTACAGAGTGATAAAACAGCCTAGGTAAAGGTAATCAAGGGCACAGACCCAATTCCCCAAGCACAGCGACACCTAGACAACAGAAAGAGGGTGCTTTTACTTTAAGAGACATTACAATCTATTGTATTATTATTAAAACCCCTACAGAAAGAGGGAAACATGACAGAGTTATGTACTGAGAGGGTAAGGCCATTCTCAAACAGAGGCCCACAGACAGACTAACACCTAGAGAACATACAGCTTCAGTTTTATAGTCTTAGGCAAGGGTCAAAAGTAAACACAGAAACACAAAAATTCATTGACTCACTGACTCAGATCTTTGAGAGTTCTCGTTATCACTTAACAGAAAATCCGTAATTGATCTGAACACACAAATAGACAAAAGATAAACACAGAGAAGACTTTCACACCATCTTCCCTGTCATTTCCGATTTGTTAGGAAATATATTTCTATCATCTATCTGACAGAGATTATCAAAAAGTCCCACTAAAAAATCAATTTTCTAATCACTGTTGCCACCTACATGGAATAAATTATCAGTGTACAAACTCCTCCGCTGCCCCACTTTACACACACACCGCACACATAATTTGTAGACAGGGGAAATAGAGTGAAACAGAGTCAGCAAAGTTTAAACTTTATTGCCACCTGGAATTTCCCATAGGGTACCCCCTACAACAACCTCTTTTTTTAATTTAATTTAATTTTTTTTTTAGTGTTCCAAAATTCATTGTTTATGTACCACATCCAGAGCTCCATGCAATATGTGCCTTCCATCATACCCACCACCAGGCTTAGCCAACCCCTCACGCCCTCCCCTCCAAAACCCTCAGTTTGTTTCTCAGAGAAACTGCGGAGTCTCTCGTGGTTCATCTCCCCCTCCATTTCCCCCCAACTCACTTCCCCTCTCCATTTCCCAATGTCCTGGTGTTATTCCTTATGCTCCACAAATAAGTGAAATCATATGATAATTGACTCTCTCTGCTTGACTTATTTCGCTCGGCATAATCTCTTCCAGTCCGGTCCATGTTGATACAAAAGTTGGGTATTCATCCTTTCTGATGGCTGAGTAATAGTCTTGTATATATGGACCACATCTTCTCTATCCATTCACCTGTTGAAGGGCACCTTGTTTCTTCCATAGTTTGGTGACTGTGGCCATTGCTGCTATGAACATCGGGTGTATGTGGCCCTTCTTTTCATTATATCTGTATCTTTGCAGTAAATACCCAGTTTTCAGGGTCATAGGGTAGCTCTATTTTTAATTTCTTAAGGAATCTCCACACTGTTTTCCAAAGTGGCTGCACCAACTTGCATTCCCATTTTAAGAAGGGTCCTCTTTCTCCACATCCTCTACAACACCAACTACAACAACCTCTTTTGGACGAACCTTTTATATATGTCTGTAGGACCTCCCAAATTGCTCAAATATACATTATTAAAGATTTTATTTATTTATTTGATAGAGATTACAAGTAGTCAGAGGCAGGCAGAGAGAGAGGAGGAAGCAGGTTCCCCTCTGAGCAGAGAGCCTGATGTGGGACTCAATCCCAGGACCCTGAGACCATGACCTGAGCTGAAGGCAGAGGCTTTAACCCACTAAGCCACCCAGGTGCCCCCCAAATATAATTTTTAAAAAATGTAAATCCATGACTCTTATACTGATATGACATTTTATTTAGTTTATTTATTAAACTAAATAAATTTATTTATTATATTTTATATATAATATATATTTTATATATAATATAATAATAATATATTATTATTTATTATTTACTAAATAAATTTATTTATTAATGAGTGAACCAGTAAGATTTTAAAACTTGTCCAAAGGAAAATCCAAACATTATATATATGTATGTATATATATATATATATATTTTTAAATCTTACTGGTTCACTCATTAATAAATAAACTAAATAAAATGTCATATCAGTACATATATATGTGTGTGTATGTGTGTGTATATATATATATATATATAAGTATATATATATATTCAACAACACTGAAATGTGGATGCTGGGTGGCTCTATGGTTAAGTGTCTGCCTTTGGCTCAGGTCATGATCCCAGAGTCCTGGGATTGAGCCCCCCACCCATCAGGCTCCATGCTCAGTGGGGAGTCTGCTTCTCTCTCTCTCCTACTCCCCCTACTGTGTTCCCTCTCTTGTCTCTCTCTCTCTCTGTCAAATAAATAAATAAATAAAATTTTAAACAACAACAACAACAATGCTGAAATGAATTTCCCAACAGACTCAAAATGGCTTAATACCTTGTAGGACAATAAAGTAAAACATTTGAAATCATCTCTTCTACAAAGCAGAAACTAATTATATCTCCATTGACTGAACAGAGTTTTTTTGTATGTTTATGGACATAATCATTCACATTACTGTAAGCTTTCTACAACTAACATAGTAAGTAAAATAATCTAGTGAGACACTTGAAATTGCCACACAATGAGATCTCTCCAAAGGGCCAGTTAGAAAATGCCAACATTCCATTGAAAGGCCACCCAGAAATCTTCTGTGGCCCATTTTCAAGTTTTTTGGTTTTCCTAACCTCGACCAAAGAGGAGGGAAAATACTGACTCAGGAGAACAAGACAAGATACAGGTGATGAGAATACATGGAAACACCTAGGAGAAGATGGCAGAGAGGTAGAGTGGAATAAGACACAGTGTCACGAAGGAGTACCAGGCATTCAGGGAATATGGAAAGTCTAGTCGAGTTGAAGTATGAAGTTTGAGTGAAGGAAAATAGCACTGGAGAGGTGCACTAAGCCAAGCTTTTGATGCTGCTGTTTTAAAGTAGTGAATAACTTTATAATTGTTGGCTTTTTTCCATCAATGATGACTCTTCTTTTGTTTGTTTGTTTGTTTTGTTTTGTTTTAAATATTTTATTTGACACAGAGAGAGAGAGAGACAGCAAGAAAGGGAACACAAGCAGGAGGAGTGGGAGAGGGAGATGCAGGCTTCCCGCCGAGCAAGGATCCTGATAAGGGGCTTGATCCCAGGACGCTGGGACCACGACCAGGGCTGAAGGCAGATGCTTAACTGACTGAGCTATCAGGTGCCCCAATGATGACTCTTTGGTGCTATGGAGAATAATATGGGGTTAAGAGCTATTGGATCGGGGGCGTGGGGGTATTATACATGGTAAAAGACAGTGACGTTCTGGAATGAGACAGTGTTGGCAGAGATGGAGAAATTGCAAAAATAGGATCTGAGAATCTTTAGGACAAATAGAGTAAGTCATTTTATTTTATTTATTTTTTTAATATTTTATATTTTATATGTTATTTATTTATTTGAGACAGAGAGAGAGAGATCTCAAGTAGGCAGAGAGGCAGGCAGAGAGAGAGGGGAAGCAGGCTCCCTGCTGAGCAGAGAGCCCTATGCGTGACTCAATCCCAGGACCCTGAGATCATGACCTGAGTCGAAGGCAGAGGTTTAACCCACTGAGCCACCCAGGAGCCCCGAGTAAGTCATTTTAAAGCTTAAGCCAACTGCATTGAGATAACTTTTTAAATCTTGGACTATTGTCCTAGCCCATAGCAAATATACAGGCAGATTGGTATTTAATGGGTCTATTCTCTGTATTGGTCTAAGCACCTGATGACTGTGCCTGATTTAAATGCATGTGTGAGAAGCTGCTGTTAGATACCTTCCAAAGGGGCCTCCTGATAACCTGGGGTGGTTTAGACACAATTTTCATAGTCACAAAGCAGGTTTTTTTAAAAATTCAGAATACATTTATCCAAATTTTAAAAGTAGCACAAGACAAATGAATAGATTCTGGAATTGAATCAATACATTTTTATTTCACAATAAAAAAGAAAAACATGACTATCTTTCATGAATAGATACCAAGATTATGAATTCAGTACTATTATACTTTTTTTTCATCTTTTTTGTTTTAGAGATTTGAACTCTTTTTTTTTTTTTCCTGATAGAAGTTTGAGATGGATCTTAGACACTTCACAATTTATGATGGCTACTTCGATAACAATAACTTGGTTGTATAATGTACTCCCATCTCTTTTTTTAAAATTTGCTATAAATATATAAGCTTATATATCAATGTTTAAAAAAAATAATAGGCAACCAGAACAAACTATATGCCTTTTTTTTTCAGCAGGTAGAGAATTATGTTCTGATAGAAATGACATTTCTCTGCCTCCCCTAGAATATTTTTAACTGAGAACTCATGGGGGAGATTGTAGTAATAAAAATACAACCTAGCAATGAATTTATTATAGTAGATTTTTTATTATAAAGATGTTAAGTCAGGAGAAATATTTTATGATACTGCTGATTCTTAAAATATGAACAGCTTTCCCCTCCCCAATTTTAGCAAAGTCTGATAAAAAAAGACAACAAGAATATGCGGAAAATGTAAAGTTATAGCTGCTCTTTATTTCTTAGATCTTCAATCTTGAATTTAGAACATGACTTTGAAATGTAGAGCACATTTCATTAAACATTAAACAAAAACATTAAAGTAGTTTTGATCATTGAAATCTCCCATCCCAAAGGTTCTCTCTCCTGTTCTTTATGATAAGAAAATGAATTTCCATTTTGGCAGTTGGTACAGAGATGTGTTAATCAGTTTGCTTTGTCTTAATAGATAAGCTGATTTTACATTAGGAAAGAAAATTTATAGGATTATTTAGCCAGTGGTCTAGGTCTAGGAGGAGAAACATGTAGCAAGAATCCCACCATTCCCCTCACCCTTCCTCATGACAGACATTACTAATCGAGCAACGTACTTTTTTTTCAAGCCTGGAAGTAACCTCAGAGTCCTCTTCAAATCACTTGGAGTTAGGGTGTAATAGAGAAGTTATTGCCAGCCCTTATTTAACAGTCTAGCAGGATTCAAATAGTTTAACAAGGAACATTTTATTTCAAGTACTATTAATCACCACTATCGTATAGCTCACCATTTCAGTGATGTTGCTATAGCACTAGAAAAAATAAACAGTAGCCAAAACAACTGTAATAAGAAATAGGGCACCTAAGGGGCACCTGGTTGGCTCAGGGGTTTAAGCCTCTGCCTTCTGCTCAGGTCATGATCTCAGGGTCCTGGGATCGAGCCCCACATTGGGCTCTCTGCTCAGCAGAGATCCTGCTTCCCTTGCTCTCTCTCTCTGCCTGCCTCTCTGCCTACTTCTGTCAAATAAATAAATAAAATCTTTTTAAAAAGAAAAGAAAAGAAAAAGAATAGAAATAGAGCATCTGGGTGGTTCAGTTGGATAAGCATCTGTCTTCAGCTCAGATCATGATCCCTGAATCCTGAGATCAAACCCCAATTTGGGTTCCCTGCTCAGTGGGTTATCTGCTTCTCCCTCTCCTTCTGCCCCTTCCCTTGCTCATGCTCTCTCTCATGATCATTCTCTCTCTCTTTCAAGTAAATAAAATCTTAAAAAAAAAAAATAACAGTTAGCATATAACCATTATAATAACAAGATTCAACCATTCATGTTCCTTGCTACTGATACTTCCCATAATTCACTGAAGATCTGGATAATTTCCAAATATTTATTATGGAGATGTTAATCGGATTATACAATTGTACAGTTTCTAGTTTTTATGCAATTAGTTCAAAATGCTGAATTCCCAGGCCTACAGAATGTACCTAATATGAAAACTAAATATGGGCAAGAAATCAAAACACTGTGTATATATTTGTATATTTATGTTTATGAATATATACATTTAGTGCGGCAGAGACTAACTGTCCAGATCCTTAGATTTCCACAATGATTTTAAACATAAAAATAGAATAGTCAAAAGATAAAATAGATAAAACATAAAAATTTTCTAGAACCAAGATGTCCTTCTTGAGACTGAAAATATGAATGATGATTCTTGCAAGGTATTGTAATGGTAAGAGCAATCCCAGTGTTGACATACATTTCCTTCATAGGGTTTTTATTTGGATGAAATCATGCGTACAATGGCAGAAAAATGCAAGGGACTCAATGAATGTTATATGCCATTCTTCCCTCTTTCTGTGAAAACTAGACCATAGCTCTTGGTGAGCAAGAAGTGTATCTTTATTTATGCCTAAAACCTCATATAGGATAGTGACAGGCTTACTACAGGTGTTTGGGAAGGAATCAACTGTTGATTGGTTTACCTTGTGGAACGATAACAACATCCCGGTTAGTTACGATATTTGTGTTAGTTTGATGCTACTGGTAAGGCTGGGGTGAGGTATTAAATTGGTTTGAGAAGAAGATCACCACTTCTTTTCTGACACAGTGTGCCTGGAAGTCTATGGACATGTGCACATTCTTACCATTTCCCAGCTAACTCATCGTATTCCTTGAATATGAATTCTAATAGCACACATTAGTTCATTTGCAAAATTGAGGCTCTCTTCCTGACCCATAACACTCTTATGAAAATCTAAAATACATTTTCTTATTCTTATTCTAATTTAAATTTCATTTTCTTGAAAGGTTATGATCATATTACTGCTTTTGAATCAGAATTAAATATCATACTTTCAAGTGTTGAAAACTGATGATTTTAGAATCTTTTGCAAGGTAATAGTCAAGAGATTCATGTTTATTCTGCTATTTGTAGTCAGTAAAAAATACTAAATTCCATTATGGAGAGATTAAACTTTTATCTAAAATGTATGAAAATTTTCAATAGGTTCAAAATTCCCTTAGTCTTGGTACATGAATCGGACGGTGAGTGTTAAGGAGAGCAACTAAATCCAGTAAACTGATGATTTCATTCATTCTCAGATTCATTAGTTTCTCAAGTCCTAATTGAATGCCAATTATAGGTGAGACTTTGTCGGAGCTGGAATAATCAAACTTAACGAAAAAACCCCCAAATTCTGGATATTCTGAGCCACCGCTCCTTCAATCAAAGTTTTCCAAGTCACCATTGTGAGTACAGCCAGACCCCTGCTTTGATTGCTGTTGGGAAAGTTATATAAAGAAGCCAGCTGTCAATCCATAAGACATAAATCGTAATGTGACCCATTTACATTAGAATAAAATATACTAACTTATTGAGTTGAAGTGGTGATCCTTAAGGAAATAATAGTAAAACCTAGATTTTTAAGTATGTCTGAGATTAAAATTTTAAAGTCGTGATCTCTGTACGTATTTATGCCTCTTGAGGTCTTCTACTATGTCACTTCTTCTTATCTAATTATTAAAAAAATAATTAAACTCAACAGGACCTCAACTCAATAGGGCACTATATGTGATATGTATATTCAATAAATGTTTTTATGTTTAAATAGTGTACGTAGAGAAATTGAAGTAGTAACACATTGTGGATTTGAAGTGATAAGCGGAGGCAGATTACTGTAACAGTCCCAGTACCCAAGGCTAATGTACAACGGAAGTCCACAGACGGGATCGCTCTAAACTTGGACAAGCAGAATTTCTCCTCTGTCTACTTTCCTTCACTTCAGTGTCCTCTGGGTTTTGAGGTTATATTTTTCAAAATTAAGTTTCTCTCCAGTTGTTGGGATAACCAGACCTGACATGTCATTCTGGGGGTGGGTGGGGGGGGCCAAGCCTACACCTGAACACACGTAGGCTCTGTACCCATTTCTCGTATTTAGGATACTTTCCAAACTCATACAGACACTCCCTTGCTCATCCATGCATGTCCATATGCATGTATGTGTACAGAAGCACACATACACACACACACTCGCACACATGGTTGACCAGATGTTCCAAGTAGCTCAAGTCCTTGAACCTGTAGAATCATACTGGGGCCATGATTGGGGCTGATCAGGGTTTACAGAATAGTCGCTCCCTTTCCCCTTCTGGGGGCACTAAGAGCCTCCTCAGGCTGTGATTCACAACTCAACTCAAGGGATTCACACACAACTCGACAACTGCTTGAGTTGTTGTATGTGAAAGAACTTTCCTTCTAAGTTCTGAAGGGAAAAGAAGCCCCGTTGTAGAGGCCAGAAGCAGTAAATTAGAATAAACGCAACAAACGTGAACCAAGAGCCATTTTCTCCTCCCATTCTGAAAGGGTGCTGGGTGAGGGGGGGGCACAAAAAGCTGATAGACACTGTAGTTTCCCTGTGTCCTCTGTGTGGGCTGAGCCCTCATAGGATCAGGATCCCCAGAGTGGGGGAATGTGCATTTGCACTCTTGTATCCGGAGATACTGTCATATGTATATGTAATGTAATATGAATATGTAATATGTAATATGTATTCTCTCTGATGCCCCTTGTGCTGCAGTGGTACGTGAGCACACAGAAAGGATGCAGGGGTAGACTGAGGCAGCTGCTGAGTGGTGCCAGAGGGCAGCCCAGCTTCCTTGTGCAACAAAGGACAGAGATGAGTTGAGGGAAAAAAGCTATCACTACTGGTAGTTCACACCCACCGGCAGGATTCTAGGTGAGAAGAAGGATAGCATTGCCTCGGATATACCGTGGACTATGGCACCCAGGGACTGAAAAAAGATCTATTTATCTCAGATAATGCTGTCCTAGAAAATAACCCTGACCAACAACTAGGTGATCTGTTGTTACCCATGCCCAAACGTCTCACCATCTCCACGTGGACAAAAAGAACCCTCCCTGGGGAGGGTCTGTCTGAAATAATGCTTAGGTGACTACATTTACTTTAAATTGACAAGATCAACTTTGCTGCTGCTGAGTAGGAGACTTAAAACAGAAACTAAGTTCTATTATAGGAAGCCAAGGGAAGTTCCATTCCTTACACCTGAGTTTATGGCCTGTGAAAATTCATAGCCACCACACAAACAAAAACAAATTTCCATTTGAATTGCTAGCAATTACAGTGAACAATAATTTTGTATGACAGTTAACTAATCCTTAAGTCAACTTGAACAGGAACATGCTTTACTCAAAAAATACAGAAAAAAAGAAAAAAAAAAAACACCTTTAAAAGTCTTCCTGCCCAAGTCCAAAGACTTCTTATAATGAATATTTCAGTTCAGTGCTGTGATGCCCCATATTTCTGTTGAATGGTGAAGTATGTGTGATTCATTAAGCTCTCATTCATTATGAAAATAGACTAGCAAATTATATTCTTTGTAAGCGAAATCATTATGGAAGTAATTTACAAAATACATTAAGCCCTTTCATGATCTTTCTAAAGGAAAAGCCACATAGTTTTAAACACATTCCAAAGTCATTATCATTTTTAAATCTTACATTTTTTATTACTTATTTTGTGAACTATCTCTTGCACAAATATCTAAATTTAGTTACACTTTGCACAACACAAAACTACCTTTTGTGTGCGCTCAGGAGAATCATGATTCAAGTATGTTTTCATGAAGTTTAAAATAAAGATAAAATTTTAGTTTCTTCGATACTGTGGTCAAATGTTCTTTTCTTTGCCTCTCAAATTTGGGTGAGCCAGTCCTGCGCCTTGGAGACTGTAACACGCTCTCTCATCTCTTCAATTTTTATACTAAATCATCATTTTAAAGTTGCAAAGCAGCATACAAACCAGGCAGCACGTTGCACGTTTAAAATAAGGCCGGTTGACGCTCCGTGGGGTCTTAAAAGCAGTTATCTGCTTAAATTAAGGTAGCAGCCAGAGCAGAGGTAGAGTCCTAGGCTGTGCCCACTCACAATGCTGTTCATTACCACGAACATGCTGGTACATGTTTGTTTCCCAGGAAAAATAGAGCCCTATTCATTATTCATAGAGGCCCTCCAGCACAGTAAAGACATTCATTCTTTAATGGCTCCATGACTAGGGTGTTGTGAAGCCCAAAGATGTTATTTTTGGAAGATAGTTTACCAATTAAAAGCAAACAGCACTGGATTGCTTAGTAATGTCCTCAACATTGATTGGCTATGATCGCAAATGAACATCGGGAGAAAACTGAGGGCGCATTGCTCCCTGCGCCTCTGCTGGCCTCAGACACCTCCCTGGAAACAGATCCTTAGTGGATGGAACTTTCAACTTCCAAGCTCGGACTTTTTCTCTTCTCCAAGGAACTCAAAAAACACACTAGGTTTACTCGATCGCGTTTAATTATTTCCCCCTGAAATGTAATAAAATGTGAGAAGTTAATATAGAGGCAAAGTGTTAGAAATGATTGGAAGTGAATTCAGACTAGGAAGACAAATAAGAACATTTTTTTTTCAAGTAAAAAAAATGATGATGTTTTATATGAAATTATATATATATATCCTACTTTTTTGGTAACGGATAAAGAATGGAGGATGTTAGCCATAAATGTTTCATAAAATTCAGTGGAATTAAGTTTGTTTATATTTTGAGTTACCAATGAAGGACATAGATCAAGATCAGTGGTATTTTCTTAACCATAGATCTAAAAATTATTGCTAGTTTGTATGTGTTATGCAAGATGTAAACTGAAAGACATTACTCTTTTCCTTACTGATCTTCAAAAATGTGACACAATTTTTGTGTAGTGTAGTCATAGAGAGCTTAGGAAACTTTGTTCTGTATGGGAGATGAGAGTACATTTGTGAATGCTTTCAGGAAAATAAACTAAAAAAAATCCATTATGCATAAAACTCAATGGAAATACTAGCACTGATAGAAAATATGTTACAGAATTTGTCTGGTCACATTGAGAAATTGTTTTCCTGGCTTAGTAGGAAGTATATTTTATTGCTAAATTCTAGTACTTATTATTCACAGTAATGGCTAAGTGGAGAAAGCAAATTTTCTTTGTACCTCTGTATCCATGTACATTCATTCCAACCATGAAGGTGAATGGTGGAGTTTGAAAAGCTACATAAGCATGAATTATTATTGAAAACATTATCCTTGTAACTGGTTTAAGGGATGATATTCACTCTGAATCAGTATTTTTTTTTTTTTTTTGGCTTCTTCATAACATGATCCTAATCTTTGACAAAGGAGAAAGTAAAATGTATCAATGAAGTTATCCGTATGTTACTATTTATCTGGCTCCAGTAGACCTGTTTACAAAGTTCCATTAGGACTTTGAGTTTTTCTTTGCAGAGTTATATTTTAGTACAACCTGGCTGTTTTCTCCTACCTCCTCTTTCTTATGACCAAGAGTTTCTGCATAGTTTTTAACTGGGATCTTTGTGATGGTAGCCAATGGCCAGTCTGGCCTCAAGAACATTGCCTCTAACCCCTTCATCAGCTTTCCACAGACAAAAACAATACTGCTTTAAGATGTAACCCTCAACAAAGAAGTTTTATTGTCTTATAGGAATCAATAGATAAAACAGAATCCATTTAAAATTTTCATTTCCTTTTTTCTCTTGCCAATACCTATGCTAACTTATAATAAAATTAAATGGATTTAATCATTGTATTTTGAAGTTATTAGATAACTCCCCAAATTAAAAAACTTTGAATATATTTATTATTGAATTATAGAATATTCAGATCACCTCCTTTATTAAATGCCATTTCACATCACAGTATAATCCTGGATTTCTTCTGATTCTTTTTTTTTTTTAAGATTTTATTTATTTATTTGATAGAGAGAGAAATCACAAGCAGGCAGAGCAGTAGGCAGAGAGAGGGGAAGCAGGCTCCCCGCTGAGCAGAGAGCCCGATTCGGGGCTCCATCCCAGAACCCGGGATCATGATCTGAGCGGAAAGCAGAGGCTTAACGCACTGAGCCACCCAGGCGCCCCTCTTCTGATTCTAATCAAACAATTTGTAGCTTATTTTTCTAAGTAACTTTTGTTTTGTTTTCACCCTCTTTGTGGAGACTTTAAGTTAAGAAAAAGAGCTTAATCAGAAAATTATCTTACTGTTCCTTCAGAGTAGAGTCCTTCTAAGCTGAAATTTTACAGACATTGTTTAAAAAGCAGATACCTGTATGTAGTAAAGTACTTAATAACAGCAACATTTTATGGGTTCATCATCAGTTTCTTCCCCCAAAACCAAGCCTGTCATACTGCTTCTTTAATGTTGGAATGATTAATAATAGCTAATTAACCTGGTGCTTTTACCAGCTGAGAAATCATTATAATAAATAGTTAAGGTATTCCATTGATGAAAATCAGCAACATGTGAAGAGCTCTTCCCTGTTCTATTTTGTGTTGTCTTCCACTTGCCTTAAGGAAGGTCATTGTTGCCCATGGTTACCAGAAGGTAAGAGGCTGGAGGGTTGGGTGAAACAGGTGGTGGGGATTAAGGAGTGCCCTTGTGATGAGCACCCAGTGATGTATGCCAGCGTTGGATTACCATGTTGTACACCTGAAACCAATGTAACAGTGTGTCAACTAACTGGAATTAAATTAAAAACTTAAAAAAAAAAAAGGAAGGTCATTGTTTATGGTGCCAGATGATCTGAAAACTATGCAAAGCTCCATTCGTCTTTCACAAAAGCAAAGAACTAGAGAAGCAACTGCCAAGATGTATGGTTCCAATAATCCAGGTATGTCAAATTACTGCCTAGCTCTGGAATCATCTCTCATAACATTAATATCAGGATTTATAACAAGTAAGACAAGGTTAAATGATCTTCTTTTATGAACTACAAAAATGCAAGTTTATTAATCTGCAATGGGATTTTCATTTGGGTCACACTTTTACATTTACATATCTCATTTGGAAATACTTCAAAAACACGTGAGCTTTAAATAATGACATTATTGAAGGCATCTATTAATATTGTGAGCCATAAAATCAAAATGAAACTCTCTTCCTTATGTACAATAAGCTTTTCTAATGATGGTATAAAATGGTGCTTAGCCGGTATTACATTTGCTGAGATGGTTACAAGGCAGAAAGTGGTCTTAACACCAATTTTTGAAAGTAAATATTTTGTTACTTGATTATTTAAATGTACTTTATGACCTAAGATGTACTTCGAGGCATGAATTTCACTTAGCATCAGTGGAGAGTAGATTCTTTGATTATGAATTATATAAAAAACTAAAAATTGCATTTTAAATCATCATAATGCCTTAATATATTTTCTATTTATGGATTTCATGATTGTCAGGTAGTGCTTAAGAATATATGAATCTTCCAGCATATATGGAAACTACGTATAATTAAATAGTTAGAGCCCTTTCAGTTCTCTTGGTTCAACTCTGACATCACTATTAGGGAAAATCTGATCAAACAGATCACACAATTCCCTCCACTGAAGCCAAATAGCTCTGGCTTTACATTAGAAGAATCCTGGAAGACAAGAAGAATCTGTTGTCCCTCTGGGTCTGGTGTTTGGCTTTCCCCAAGAGATCATTAATCACCCAGTGGTCCTCAGTTGCCCTAAAGATATAATTTTAATTGGTTTATATTAATACTAGGTATACTCTTCAGGCTCCATAAATGTTAAATGGACTATTACATTTTGGTTAGGTATAAACCTTGGTAAGAAAAATAAAATATTATTTTCACCACCATTTTTGTCATTATTCACCCAAGTTTACCTTTTCTTTCCCTGTAACTCAGCAACCTTCCCATCATCCAGACACCAGGCAGAACTACCGTTGTTAAATTTCTAACAGCTTTTTCATTATAGGCTCTGTTTTTCAAGAGGCAGGTTAACTAAGTGATTTTGATTTGTGCCAAACTAAGATGTGGAATAGACACTTGAAAACCATTCCCTTGTTTTCCTGAGATTTCATTTGAACTTATTTGTTCTGCTTGATCTAAATACACAAAGGGGGAAAAAAAAAACCCTTAAAATTCATGCTGTTTCTCATTCATGCATTGGTATAACTGAACAAAAGAATAGCAAATTCTGTAATTGTGTCTTTTTTTAAATTCAACTCTGAAAAATTAACAATGCAAACTTTCATAGCACAAGGTTGTTGTCTTACTGAGAAGAGTATTAACAGTCATTTGTTTTACCTACATGAGGTAACGGTAAGACCCCCTTATTTCATATAACATGACCACAAATGTTATTTGCATTTGGTGAAAGTGTGACAGACTTATTTTAAAATGTCTCTCATCATAAAAAAGAACTTACATTTCTTATGCAGGAAAACTTACAGAATGCAAATAAAAAAGAGAACGGTTTAAAATCAACATAACAAATAATAACATAGTGACTTTCAATCTCTTTCTAGGTCTAGTCCCTCTTCCTTCCTTGTAGTCTTAGAAGCTTGTTCTGGAAAGCATTTCCTGGCTACCCTTTGCCCTCTTCCACATGGAGCTACCACAGTGTCATTAGTTATACCTTGATTTTTCCACATTCTATCCATCCGTTTCATCTACAATTCCATGTGGTCTGGCATCCGCCCCACTATTTTATTAAAATCTTTCTGTTGAAGTTTCCAGTAAGTCTCTTCATCATTATCCAAGGACCATTTTCTCTGTCTTCCTTGTCCTTGATGTCTACTGTGATTCACTTTATAACTGAAAACCTAACTTAGATGCCATAGCACTACCTAATTTTCTTCTCTTCTTACATTTACAACTATCCCCGTCTCTTGCCTTCGCTTCTCTCATTCCCCCTTTAGTTTGCTCTATACATTTCTATTGCTTTCATTTGACATTTTCACCTGACAGTGACAGGAACTACAAAGATATTTGTGAATTATTTAACAGGAAGTCCAGAGGCTGGGGTCCAAGGGCTGGTATGGTGGGTCAAACAGGAAGTCAAAAATCTAGGTTCTTTCCATCCTCTGTTCTTTGCCTGTGAGGAGTGTCTTGTCTCCTAGCCACCAGATGTTTAATTAGCTCTAAGAAGGCAGGAGGTTGAGATAAATAGACCTTTCTGCTTCTATAGTTCTTGCCTTTAACCAGGAAAAATAATGTCCATCAGAAATTTCCTTACCTCTCATAGGCCAGAAATGGATCTTAGGCCCACTCTTGCACTGTTTAATAGAAAAGGGAAAGGATTGCCGTGCTCAAGCCAAATGTGATTCACCGCTTGGTGAAATGCCCTGGCACAATGCCCCCAGATACAATCAGACTTAGGGCAGGAAGAAAGAGCCCTTGACCATGAAGTAGAGCATAGGCTTGTCTATTAACTATGGCTGCTCCTTAAGACTTAGTCTTTTTCCTTCTGCAACTCAAAGTCTCTGAGATTTCATTCATCTTATGCCCAGAAGGGGTTTTGAAAAACAACTGGGATGTAAAAATGGTGTGTACACAAGATCTTACTGCCCTAATAAATATATATTTCCCCAGTGAGACTCACATTTTTAAAATAAGTCTTCATAATTATTCTGTGTGTGTGTGTGTGTGTCTTGAACCAAAGACCAAATCATGCTAATCTTTTCTGCTAAAATTTACCTTCACCTTCTATTTTACTCACTATCCTCCTATTCTGGTAGCAATCTCTTGAAACCTTTACCATGATAGCAGAACTCTATGTGTTTCTCTTTCTTACCTTTCTTTTGCTTCTATGTGCTTGTTTCCTCTGGTTTATTTTTCTTCAGTGTCCTAACCTTTTTTTTCCCTATTACCTACAATATAAACACTACTGCTAGAGTTTGAGTCCTTTGGCTAAACTTTTTTTTTCTATCTAAACTGAATAATGTCTCCTTAATATGAGCTCTCTTCTTTC
The DNA here is from genome assembly GCF_922984935.1 of Meles meles. NCBI lineage: Eukaryota > Metazoa > Chordata > Mammalia > Carnivora > Mustelidae > Meles > Meles meles. The sequence goes on from NC_060079.1 coordinate 69,373,146, forward strand.
TAGCCTCTTCTGGGAACTTGCATGTCATTTGGTGTTCCTTCTAATACCTCATGTGGGCTGTGCTGTTGCCCTTAGCTGGAGAGTTTGACTTTGCCCCTCTTACACCATTTCAAACAGTGCTGAATTACCCAACAAGTGGGCCAAATAGGGGTTGGGAGGATCAGTAAGGTAAGTTACTTAATTCTTTGGTCAGAGTGGAGTTCACGGATCTACTCTGTATTGGTTCACCCTCCTAATGGCATTGAAGTACTTTATTTATGCTTGATTAAGTTATTATTCTTTCCATATCCTAGCCTTGCCATAACTGTCAAGGTCATTTTATAAGTGTAGGAGCTACATACAGTAACCGAGTTCTGGATAGCTGCATTGAATGCTCATTAAATACTTAATGATTCATTGATTTTTAAATAATTTAAACCACTTATACTACATTTTTACCCATTCGTCTTTCACCTCCAACATCCTTTTTATTGCATTATCTACTATATACTGCTAGGGTCAGGGGCAAGTAAAACGAGTCTCAGTAGGAGATGATAGGGTAGGTTACGTGTGTATTTATCCCCTCCTCAGGAGTGACCAATGCCTATCACTCGGCGATGACAGAAACAGAAGTTTAAATGAAGTCATGTCAAATATCATGGAAATAATGACTTTGTTACAGCAATTTCTAATCATACCCATCTTATCCTTTTCCCACAAAGAATAGATTTTGTTCTCATCATGATTTCAGACTTTGAGGAAAACGAGTTCAGTGACGTAAGGTCAGACAGCATGATAGCATGAAGATAAAAACTGTGAAAATTTGGAGAGAAAAATGTGTATGTGACAGTTGTTTTCAGAAAGAAATGTTTAGCTATGGAATTTTGAAGAAGAGAAAGTCAGTTTGTAAGCAAGTCAGCTTTATGTTTTTAAGCATTTCCATGGGTTAACGAGGTTGGATCTTATACTTGGGGGCCTCTTTCAGTGGAGTAAGAGGGGAAGAATTGATCAAAAGAGGAAGATGTACCTAGCATGTTGTGATGATAACAAACAGAATGACTTAAATTTCATGAGTCATTCTGGTCATTAACAGTCATCATCAGAAAAACATCAGCATGTTGGCTTTATAAGGGAACCCCATACAACTGGATATTACCCTATAGTAATTTTTTAGTAATGTGGTGGCCTAAACACATTTGGCTGCGGAAGTGAGTAAGCAGTATCTTCTTCTTTTTTTTTTGTCCTGGATTTAACTATCTTAGTAGTTGCAGAAGCTTTGGGTCTCAACACCAGTTTCTGCTTAGCAGAGTTCATTAGCATAAGAAAGTCAATAAGAGATTAGTCTACCCTGAATTGTCATTTTTATTCCATTTCACAAAACTTCAGTGTAAGAGGGGAAGAAAGTGAATAGATTCCCCAGCTGAGAGTTCTGTAACTTGGAAGAGAATATTAAGCCCAGTGTGTGAGACTGGAGAGAGCCAAAGAAGAAGTCACTCTCCTTGCTCTCCAGTATCTTCTTTCATGCACCCCACTGACCCCTGGTCTCTTATTTTCCCATTGCTTCCTTGTTGTGTTTCTTCTCCTTAGCTTTCCTGTTCCTCCACACACTAGAATTTAAGCCTAAGGATTTCTGATACGAGATTATGTAATATTTGCAATTCAAAAGGGTGAAATTTATGAGTCCCAAACCAAAAATTTTAAAAAATAAAAATAAAAAAAAGACTGATGTCCGCGTGCACAAACTGTCTTTTGGAAAAAAAAAACAAAAAAACAAAGCCAAACAGAAATGAGACCATTAATTACAGCGATGATTGTGCTCCGAAAGTCAGGAGTTCCCCACATGTTTATTTCTACGCGGGCTTTGTGTTTCAGTAGGTCACAAATTGTTGCCCCTATTTGGAGCAACAATTAGAATTGCTTGGTCCTTTAAGTCCATAAAAGCATAGTTTCATACCACATATGTTAAGAACTTCAAAGACTTTGTCTTTCTAGATTACTTACTTGAGTCATTAAAGGGAACGTTTCGGATCGGTATGAAGGATGTGAAGGGAGTGAGAACACAGTACCGCTTCCTTTTCTCTCTTCATCTTCTACCGAGTCGCGAGAGATCCAGTCCAGGTTTTGCCTTCGACTCTGCCTCTGAATTTCGGCTGTGCTCAGTGTAGCACGTTTCTCTCCCCTCCTTTCTCCTTCCCTCCAGCCTCCAGTGTCTGTCTCCGGGATTTCTCTCTTCCTATTTCAGGAGGACTCTCACAGGCTCCCTCAGCCTGTGTGAAGCCGAGGTTTCCCCTGGATCCCGTTTATCCCCAACACATACCTCCACGCACACGCGCCCCCAAGAACCCGCGCTCGCCCCGACACACACGCGCGCACACACACTCGCGCTCGCCCGTCCACCTCCCTCTCCGGGAGAGCCGGCGCGCGTTCCCACCTTCGCCGCACACTCGGGCGAGCCGAGCTCGCAGCGCTCTACGATTCTGCGGCTCCGAAGTCGGATCGCAGCTCTGAACCCCTATGGTGGCTTTTTAAACATTTCTTTGCCTCCTCTCGCTCGTTTTTATTGCACCGCTCCCGGTCTGGGGGACTAGAGGAGCGAGGCGGCTGCTTTCCCAGCCAGCCCTGGTTGGCTTGCCATCCTCCATCTGGCTTATAAAAGTTTGCTGAGCGCAGTCCAGAGGGCTGCGCTGCTCGTCCCCTCGGCTGGCAGAAGGGGGTGACGCTGGGCAGCGGCAAGGAGCGCGCCGCGGGCTCTGGCGGGCTTTCGGCTCGAGGGGCAAGGTGAAGAGCGCACGGGCCCTGGGGTTTACCGAGCTGGATTTGCACGCTACACCATGCCTTCTTGGATCGGGGCTGTGATTCTTTCCCTCTCCGGGCTGCTGCTGTCCCTCCCGGCCGGGGCGGAGGTGAAGGCTCGGAGCTGCGGCGAGGTCCGCCAGGCGTACGGTGCCAAGGGATTCAGCCTGGCGGACATCCCCTACCAGGAGATCGCAGGTAAGCGCGGGCGCGCGGCCCAGCAGGCTGCAGCCCTCGGCGGCCACACGTCCCCCGGGCGCCTTCCTTCGCCCCCCTGTTGCTGAGTTGTTGGTGTTCACTTTCTGCCAGGGCTGGCTCTCCCGGACGCCGGCGGCTGCTCGGGCGGCTGCTCCCGCGGGGAAGGTGTGCGTCTCCGCTGCCTCATTGTGTGCACACGCGGGAGCGCCCTCCTTCCCTCCCGCCCGCCCTCCCTCTGCTCCGGCGCCCGTGCACGCCCTTCGCTGTGGGCTCCGGCCGGGCGGGCCCGGGAGCCCGGGACACCCGGGGGGCGGCCGCCGCGCGAGGGCAGGTCGCCGAGCGGGGCGCCCACCCCGCGCCTCCCGCTCAGGCAAACTTGGAAGAACTGCGGCCACAGTTTGCCCAGCGCCACAGTCTGAGTGGCGCCTTCCCCACTCCCGCCCTCGCGCCGGCGGGGGCGGTGGAGAGACGCGGAGGGCTCCGCTCCGCTCTCCGGGTCCTTCCGGGAGGCAGAACGCCCGGCGCCCGGGCCGGGGGGACCCCCACCTTAGGGGTGGGGGGGGACCCGGCCTCTGGACGTCTGCAGTTCCGGGCTGGTTTGGGGAGTTCACGGGCTGCCAGTTTCGGGCTTGGGGCGGGCTTTCGCGTTACGGGTCCTCAGAGCTTCCCCGATTGCGGTTGGTCACTCGCGGTTCGGGGGACACCCCCGGCCGCCGGCGCGGAGCCCGGACTTGAGCGCGATCTCGCCCGCCCGCTTGCGCTCAGAAGCTGCGCCGACTGAAGCCGGTGGCTCGCGGCTGGGTTTGTCCCGGGGTCCCCGGACCCCGCGTGCCGGGCCACTAGCATTCCGGCCCCGAGAGCCCCCACCCCCTTACTCGGCGCCAGCCTGTGGGTAGCACTCGGTCTCCGGCAACTTGCGCTGCAGCCCGAGTGCGCGTTTTCCGGCTCTTAGCTCCAACCGACGGGGAGCTTCTCCGGGGCTCTGTGAATGGAACGTGTCCGGAGAGATAATCCTGTGGCTGCGGGCGAGCGCTGCCGAGGGAGGCACGGAGAGGCCGGGAGATGCTGCGAGGGCGCGGGCTGCTCAAACCCGGTCGTTGGAGTCCTCGGTGACCTCCGATGGTCAAATCAAAACGCCGCATTTCCACCAGCCTCTCTGCATTTCGCCAAAGAGCTGGCCGCCGAGGGAAGAGCTTTTTGCAGCTGTATCTTAAAACATCGCAGTTTCGATATGTAATGCAATCTCTGTTTTATTACGGTTGGGCTACAAACTCTACAAGTGAAGGTTTTTACTTATACCGAAATGAACACATTTTATAGAAATTTAGGTACTGGGGGGAAAAAAGCCCATACACACGGTCACCCCGCTGAGCATGATACACAAGGAGCCTTTTTCCAATTCTGAGCCAGATGTAGCCGGTCTCTGGTGAGTCGGAGGCGGAACCTGTGGTGAATTTTAAGACCACTTTTCTACCCCTGTCCCTTCTTCTCCCTTTTCCAGAACTCCTTAATTTGTTAATCAGTGAATAGAGAGCTACTGCCCCCACAGCTCCTTAAGTTTCTTAACTCTCCTTCCCCTTTGTCTACTGTTATTTCATTCTTTTTAATTAATTGATAAAGATCAGCTTTGCTTTTCTCTCCTCCCCAAATCTCAGGGAATTCAACTTTTAAAAGGTTTTATAGTATGGCTCACTTCTTCGAGGAACTTTTCCTCCTCTAATCTGGGCTCTTTCACATTGTATCTTTTAAACACAGATATTTCCCAGCATGATTTCAGATATGATATCTCAGAGAAGAAAATAGTTAAGTGTTTTTAAATGGCTCCAGTACTCTTTAGTAGATTATGGGACCTCCAGGAGGCCACACTTCATCTTTAGCCTGATGCAAATCTCCTTAATATCAAAATAAAGGTTTTCAGTGTAAATAGTTTCTGTACTCACCATTTACTTTACTGAAAACATTTCCAGTGGTTAAAATAAATCCTTTATTTGATTTTTAACTATAGGGTGTTTTTTTTCCCCCCTTTCCCCTTCACCTCTTGACAATTACAGTGTTCCCTAATTAGCTATTAAGTTCTAAAACGTGGGCTTTTGTTTAAGTCACTTTCTAGGACTAAGGGCACTGTTGACTTTGTCTTAACCCTGGTGTGCTTTGATGCTGGTGGAAATGATCAAGATACAGGTCATTGTGGGGTCAGAGGCACAACTGATAGGGAAGCAAATGAAGTAAAAGATAATTGTATACTATATATATATATACACACACACATATACATATATATACACACATTCATATATATGTATGTATATATGTAATTTTTTTTTTAAAGAGTTTATTTATTTATTTGACAGAGAGAGAGATCACAAGTAGGCAGAGAGGCAGGCAGAGAGAGAGGAGGAAGCAGGCTCCCTGCGGAGCAGAGAGCCCGATGGGGGCTCGATCCCAGGACCCCGAGATCATGACCTGAGCCGAAGGCAGCGGCTTAATCCACTGAGCCACCCAGGCGCCCCTATATATGTAATTTTTAAAAAAGTGAACTACTCAATGCTACACATTGTTGGAATAATTACTTAGGAAATCTGTCCTATTATTAAATGAAAACACTCTTTTCCCTAGTCCCTGACACTATTTGCATTTCATTATCTAGTATATGGTGGTTATCCTTTCTTTAAACTCCCTTTTCATCCTTTGTGTTGTTTGGATTTTTAATGGTTTACTTGAGAAATGGCATGTGCCATTTTTCTGCCAGGGAACATGAATTTAAAGGAACTGCTGTTCATAATTTAGATTCATGCGGGCTGTTTCTAATTGAAAGATATTTGCAGGTAGCTTGCCTGGTAAAATAACTGAGAAGTAATAAGGACATTATGTTTCATCATGACATTATTAAAGTTTTACTCAGAACTCACAATTGTGAAATAGTGTTGCCCTTTTCTATTCTAGGGTAAAAGGGAGTTCTTCAAACTCAATAGATGAGGGGCTGTGATGGGTAATATATAAAGTTATACTCTCAGAGAGTGCTTGGGAGGCCTTTAAGGGGCAGGTTGCGCCATTAATCTTCACTCAGTCCTGATCTTAAGCCGTCCCAGGCAGATCAGATAGACTATCCGTCCTTGTTTGAAGGACCTCCAAAGGAGAAGACCCATGAGCCCTCTCAGCCATCCATTCTAGTACTTAGTAATTCTTGTGGTATCGAAATGTTTCCAGATAACTAGCCCAAAGCCTTCCCAGTTTGCTTGCTTATTTGCTTCTGTTTTGTCTTCTGGGAAGATATTGAGCAGTGGATCATCAAGTTCTCTGTTAGGAATGTTATTTTGATCAAAGGTAGGTATGAAACATTCTAGTCTTTTCCTTGAGCATCCATAGTATTATCTCATTTTCCAACCCAACTCATCTTGATGGCTCTAAACTTATAAGAGAACTCAACAACTGAAAAGAGTATCTGCTTGAAAGACTAGGCAATACGGAGAATGCTGTTTTATGCTTGCCGAGCCTCTGTGTCTTGAGTTTTCTTGGAGTCATTAATTATAACTCCTTGTAGCTGACTAATGGTGATTTATTGGCCTCCATGCCCACTTTTTTCATCAGTTATCTAATGCAGCTGTATTTAACAATCCCTTATTTAGAAATTACTACGTGCCCAGCACCGGCTTCTAAAACATTAGATATTGTCTTATTGATGCCTTTTAATAGTTTTGTAGATATCATCATAATCCTCATTTTGTAGATGAAAAAACTGAGCAGCAGAGGCGCTGGAATGATTAACTTGCCCAAGGATGACTCAGCAAGAAAGTGGTGAAGCTAGAATTCCAATTCAGGCATCCTGACTCCAGATATCTGAGTCCTAGATATAATCCTGCCCCCTGCCATTCTGTATTTGTTGATTGAATGTGTACAAAATCAATTCTTTCTTCATCTACTAGGTACATAACCTGGTATTATCAATCACCATATGTATTCCCCCACAATTTGTGCTGAATATTTTTCTATCTACTTGCAACATCTACAATTTTTTCAAAATCACTTTGAATTTGAAATTTGTGTTCTCAGGAACCAGCCATGCTACCGTCACTAAATTGTTCATCTATTTATGTGTTTTCCTGATTTTTTAAAATTGTAACTCTGTAGCTATATAAAAGATGGAAACTAAAGAATATGTATTAGTATTTTTCGGTATACCAGGCCTACACGAATAATGGGTTAGTGCAACAAAGCTTGCTATAGGAAGTTATTATAAGGGTAGAGGGATAGAGAGAGGAAGGAAGTTTATTTTCATAGATTAGGAAAAAATATAATTGTTTTCTCAGTATTTGTCCCTTTTTGTGTCTCAGGTGTTTTAAGAGCTGGGCTACAGGTGGGTATTACAGCATTAAACTCTTTCCCATCTCTTGAATATGAATTTAGAGTATCTCAATGATTCTAAAAATTTATCCCAAAATCAACTTACGAAAATATTCTCTTATACTCTCCTGATACACTAGTGACTTTTGTCAGTCCTTCTTTATTGCTTTCAAATTTCAGTAATGCTTCATTTTGCCTGATCTTTGTCCAACAGTCTTTTCCTTTCTTTGGTGGGTTTCCCAGGGAAACAGTCCTCCCTCTGTTCCCCCAGCACACTAACTTATTTAATACATTTGCCATTAACACCATTGTTTTTTCAATTGTCACATTAACATAAACAGAAAAACTGTGTTGGGTAAACTTTACTCTTTTATAGACATGTTAAATACCCTACTTTGAAATAAATTATTTAATTTACATTTAACTGTCTGCTTTGTAGATTTCTGATTTCTTTGCCCTCTCTTTAGTTAGCTGATGTCTTTAAATCCTTTTTAAAGAACAGTGGAAGAGGTATAAATGAGTTAGTAAAACTTCAGTTTTTTAAAATAACTTGTCGAGGGGCGCCTGGGTGGCTCAGCGGGTTAAAGCCTCTGCCTTTGGCTCAGGTCATGATCCCAGGGTCCTGGGATCGAGCCCCGCATCGGGCTCTCTGCTTGGCTGGGAGCCTGCTTCCTCCTCTCTCTCTCTCTGCCTGCCTCTCTGCCTACTTGCCTACTTGTAATCTCTATCTGTCAAATAAATAAATCTTTAAAAAAAATAAAATAAAATAACTTGTTGAGTCACTAGATTTCTAAAAGAATCACATTCATTCCAGGTATCAAAACAATCTAAAATCTGGGCTATTAGGAGTACCACTTGTTATACTCTTGATTTGGGAATTAATTTTAGAATGATCCTTGCAAACAGAGCTATCTTAGCTGATTTAATTAGAGGATAATATGTCATCATTGAGAACAAGAGTTCATTTGAGTTGACTGATACACTTTTTGACATAAAACTCACCTCTTTTAACTGTACCACATGGTAATTGCTGGTGAGTAGAAATGTAGGCTGCTATCAAACATGATTTAAAATATACAACATTATGTCCTTTAAGTATTATAGTATCAACATTGTATCATAATTTATGTAAGAGCCTGACTAATGTTCTGTTATAATTATGGGTAAGTTTTATGAACACTTACAAAATACAAAATTATTGAGTCCTTTTAAACCAAATGACCTACGATTTAGTCACTAGATTTGTATAGACCTATGAGTTTAGGATAGAAATTGTTGTGAGGGAATTGCTGATAAAATAGTTTATTTGCTTAATCTTATATTTTGGGCCTACCAAAGTAACATATTTAAGATTATATTTTGCAGTCCCCCCTCCAATTCACGTCTTTCAAAAGACTTCTAGCAAGGCCAATGGTAGTGACAGTTTAAACATAATACTGAATATTTTTTTAAACTTGGTATGTATATCTCTTTGCAGACCAGATCCTGCTCTATTAAATTCTTTACCTGGCACATAATTCTACTTAAAGTAGTTTCATAAGCTTCTACAAAATTATTCAGTTTTAAGTTATTTACATGATCCTGTTTGAAAGTATAATTGTCTCCCTGGGATGCCATATTTGTAAATAAAAGGTTTCATAGCAGTAAGTCTTGGGTAAAGGTTTAAAAAATTCTAATAATCCTGAATGGAAGTATTTAAGAGTTTTAGTAATCTTGGATGAAAAATATTTTTCAAACAAATGTACCAAAGAAAAATAGAAATTTGATTCCATGTTTAGACATTGTCCAGGTTACTAATTTATTTTTATAACTCATTCTCTGTTTCCTTTAGGTGGTTTTTTTCTCATTCATCTGATATTTCTTATATACCTTCTATGTGTAACTTACTTTGTTAGGTGCAGTGTATACGGCCTCAGTGGATTTTAATCCTAGCAGGGAAGTAGAAATTAAGGGCATCATTCGCAAGGAATGGCTGAGATTGAGGCAAGCACGAGGTACCTGACTCCATGAAAACATTGAAAGGAGCATCTGATCTAATCACAGCAGGTGGGAATGGTTCCTTGAGGAAGAGCAGTGGGCCATGGGCTCTGGAGCATGAGAGCATAGTTAGTACTTATATGGTTAGAAGACCCTGAAAGCATAGAGGACTTTTAGAACCTGGGTAAAAATAGCAGTGGATGGAAAGCCTGTGAGAGTACAGGAGTGCCTGTGGACCAGGTTAATACACCTTCCAAAGATGGCCCATGCATCATGGTCCAATGCAGTTTACCTATTCATTGCAAGTATGGACCCTTAGCTCTAAAACCTGTGGCGCTAAACTCAAGTGTTTACACAACCGGTTGTTTTAAACATAGCCCGTAGAAAATACACTTTTACCCATTTAGAGCCTGTCTCTTGTGTATCCTGCAAAACTGCATAAGGCCTGCTAGTCATTTATGGGATGAATCAGGGACCTAAAAAGAACTCCCAAGTTGCTATGCTCTCCACCCCGTGACTGAGCAGTATTGTGTAGCTACTTAATTCCCCTCTCCACTCCTGGGGGTTCCCTTCTGGTCCTGGCTCCTCTGTTATGTCTGCTAGGCCCCCAGCTAGGAGGGCCTGCCCCTCCCTTCCTGGTCCTGTCTCTTGCCTTAATCAGCCCTGAAATCCCTGGAGCTCACTGCAGAGACCTTGGCCTTGAGCCTATGGTAGTGAGATGCTATTGAAGAAGTGTTCCAATCAGGACTGGACTTGATTTGAAATGTTACTTTGGTGGCTCTGGAGAGAATGGATTGCAGGGGAGCGGAAGCAGATACAGCAGCAGGAGGAGATGTTAGCTTGACCTAGAGTGGTGACTGGAAATGGAATGAAGTAGAAAGCAAGATATATTTAGGAGCTATGAGAAATAAATCTGACTGAGAAAGACAAATACCAAATACCATAGGATGTCACTTACCTGCAGCATCTAAAAACCAAAATGAACAAACCAAACAGAACCCAGATTCATAGATGTAAATGACAGATTGGTAGTTGGTGCCGGGGAGGAGGACTGGGGGGTGGGTGGGTGGGTAAAGGGGTTCGAGCAGTACAAATATACATTATAAAATAAGTCATGGGGATGTAATATAGTGCATGGAGAAAACAGTCAAGAATATTAGCTTTCATGGTGATGGATGGTAACTAGACTTACCGAGCTGATCATTTTGCAATGTACACAAAGGTCAGATCACTGTGTTGTGCACCTGAAACTAATATAATATTGTAGGTCAACTGTATTTCAGTTAAAGAAAAGAAATATTTAGGGGCGCCTGGGTGGCTCAGGGGGTTAAAGCCTTCAGCTCAGATCATGATCCCAGGGTCCTGGGATGGAGCCCTGCATCGGGCTCTCTGCTCAGCGGGGAGCCTGCTTCCCTCTCTCTTTCTGCCTGTCTCTCTGCCTACTTGTGATCTCTGTCAGTCAAATAAATAAATAAAATCTTAAAAAGAGAGAAATATTTAGAAGGTAAAATTGATACAACCAACAGACCACAGTCAGGCAAAAGTGAATCACTGAATATCTACCATGTGATGGACAATGACCATGAACCAGCGTCTATGTACGTGAAAGAGAGGGAGAGACGAAGGGAGAGAAATAAGCATCCAGAAGTATTCATTGAGTTTACAAGGTCATGTAAATGGCTGACATAGTTTATATGTGCTTTTTAGTGCAGACAAAACTCAACATTGTAAAACCAGCACGGCATTGTTAAGGGTATCAGTGTGGCTGAGAGAAAGAGATTTCCCAGATAGGGCACGGTGAGATGTTAACTCTCAGAAAGTAAAGACTTACCAAAATATACATAATCAGTTGTGCCGTTTTGAAACTTCAAAGTTTTTTGTCCTATGGCAGCATAAAAACAAAGCAAAACAAACCCCCCAAACTTAAAATTTTTACCAAGATGAAGAATGAATTAAATTGTTACTTCACTCCCTGGTAGTTAAACAATGCTATATCCTTGGCTTAAGTACCAAATAATACGTTACTGGTTGTAATGATAGGAATCACAAAATGAAGACTTGCTTTCACCTTGCTGAGAGGAAGAGGTAAAATTTAATTGGGGCTGTATTAGTCAGGGTTCTCTAATGAAACCAAAGCCGTAGGATGTATAGATATAGGTATATATATATTAGGAGATTTATTCTAGGAATTGCCTCTGGATGGAGGCTGAGAGGCCCTATTACCTACAATATGCAGCCTGGAGACCCAGGGAAGCCGATGCTGAAGGCCTAGGCAGGGTACTGATATAAGTCTCAGAGTCTGAGTCTGGAGCACGAGTTCTCATGTCCCATTGTAGGAAAAGATAGAAGTGCAAGCTAAGAAAACAGAATATGTTGTCCTTCCACCTTTTTGTTCTATTTGGGTCTGGACAGGTTGGATGGTGTTCCCTGACACTGGTCACTCCGGCTACCAAATCAAATGCTAATCTCTTCCAGAAACATCCTCACAGACACACCCACAGATTACGTGGGTATACCAGCTATCTGGATATCCCTTAGGCAGGTCAAGTTGACATATAAAATTAACCATCACTGGAACATCGACTGATGGGTAGCTTTTGATAAAGAGCCATGGAAGTAGAAGGCATTTGGGGTGGGGTGAAATTCGTAAGCAAAGAAGTACATGTGGAGGATAGTACAGACAGGGATGAATTAAGAATCCGTGAGACATAATATTGAATAAATGGGGGGAGTTGTATTTTTGATGGATCTTGAAAACCCTTGGTTTTATGTGGCAGGAAGTAGGTCATCATCCTAGGTTGTTGGCAGTCAAGTGACAAGATGAAAATATTGTTTTAGATGAGTCAAGCACTGTAATCAAGATGAAATAGATCATTAAAGGCCTAGGGGGATGGGAGGGGGATAGTCAGGGGGCTGATTTAGATACTAAAGCACGAGATGCCAAGGGCCAAACGAGGTTAAGTGGTGAGAAGAGGGGTGAATGAGGTCATCAGAAAAGAAACAACATTAAAAAGAAAAAGAAAAAAAAAAAAGAAAAATCTTTATTTCTGCTGCTTAGAAGTTCCAAGAAAAAGTGTTTCAAGAAGACAAGCCGTTGAAACTCTTGCCTGAAATCGTCTATGTCATTTAAGATACTTCTGGCAGCTGGTTATAGAAAATCCTGCCTTGGGTGGCATACCCACGCAGGGAAAGCCTTCATTTCACCTAAGCTGCGTCCCAGAACAGTTTTACGATTGAGAAAGTGGGATGTTCATACTATCGACTGAGTCCCAGATTCTCTCGTCTTCTGTTCTCTGCTGTCCTCATTCTACCAGGGAGCTCCATTATGGAGGCAAGACAGCTGCTGGAGTACTAATGTCATAATGTCAAATGTCATAATGACATAATGTCAAAGCCACATTATGATGCCCAGAGGCACACAGTGGGGCTCTTTCTAATCACGTGTGTCTTCTCATTGATGAGACAGACTGTCAGAAGCCCCTTGGCAGATTTACTCGCCCTCTCTTTCCAGAATTGCTTCCTGTACCCGTGTCCCGAAGAGAACGGAAAAGGGCCGTGGCTGTTGACTTGGACTAGGCATGGTTACTCCCTCAGAGAGGTGCTGATGTCTTCCTTCCTTAACTATGTGGTCACTGCATTGCTTGGTAATCTTCCTAAGAATCCCCAGGAATTGAAGGGTAATGGAGAAATTGAAAGTAACTACCCAGATTTAATGAGGTAGTTGGCAACCTTGCTCATTAAGTCCACTGTTTCTCAACTCTGGCCAGAGGTGAGCCGACACGTTTAGCAATTAGCCTTCAGGAAGGCAGGGTGTGGGGAGACCTGATCTGTGGCATTTGCCAATTTCTGTGGTTTAGAAATGTTCCCACCATGACAGATTTCAAGCTACTAACAGTTTAACAACCAGCTTACGAAATTCCTGAATATTTACCCATTGGCTCTTTTGTGTTGGAAAGAACCAGGGCTACCCCGGAGTCCTGTGAGATATTAAAATACAGTACTTATACTTGGGTTCCATCTTTAAATATTCCAATTTAATTGGTCTGAGACAGGGTACTCTTTTTTCCTTTCCTCCTCTCTCCCCTCTCCCCTTCCTTTCTTTTTCAGTTTTCCCGAGTATTTCCGATGTGCATCCAGGGAAGGGAACCCGTTAGCTAACGCTAACTTCATAAACGGAAAACCTGATTAAGCATCAGGATTACTGGACGGCTTGTTAAACAGCGACGCCTGGGCCCTACCCGCAAAAGTTCTGATTTAGTCCTTCTTGGGTGGGGTCTGTAATTTGCATTTTTTTTTTTTTAAACAAGTTCTCAGGTGACCCTGATGCCCTTGGTCCAGGGATCATCTCTGGGAGCCAAATTCTGAGTGCATTGACTGTGGTTTTACATACAGTTTTGTTTTTTTTTTTTTGTCAGGGTAGACAAATTTGGGCAGTGATTCCTGTTATTTCTTATCTTGATCATAGGTTAGAATCCTGAGAAAGTGCCTCTATTTCAAATTGCACCCTCCACCTCCCCTCCCCTATCGCCTCTGTCGTGTTTCAAATGCTTACTTTGGCCACTAGGGGGACTAAGGGAAAGAGCGATTGGATCCGTTCAATCCACAGGTACTCTGTGTGGGAGAAAAGGGACCCAAGTCAGCGGCAAGCGCACAGAGGCAGGACTAGGAGAGAACTTAAGCATGGCTCTAAAAGAAACTGGGAAATGTTTTCTGTGTCTTTTGCTATAAGATCTACAAGATCCCCATTATTCTCTGTTAATATGGCAGGCTTCCTTTGGGAACATGACTTGTTTTTTTGGGAGGGTTTCCTATTTAGAACATTTCTGGCGAAGAGTAATTCCATCTCCCCTCCCCCGCCCCAGCTGTTTTTCCTCCAGGAGGCTCCCCAATGCGGATCTAGCCATTGTTTCCCTGACCTCTAGACTCTTATGCAAGGAGACTACATTTAGAGCTGGCCAGTCTTCATTTCATACACTTTTAGTTAAAGATGTAGCATAATACATTCAAGGCATGCACACCTGTGTTCTGTAGGCTTGATCTGCTAGTGTGTTTGCTTCTTATTACAGTTCTTGGGTTTTTTGAGAAATTGACTTCCTCTCTTTGTGCCCCCAGGACAGTGGAGGTTAGCAAGGGCCACTGATCCTCAGCTGAATTTCGGGGAACCAGAGGTGTTTCCTCTGCAGTGGGGTTGAGGCAAATATTTTCTACGTAAAGAAAACACTTGGAGGTCTTCTTTTTTAAAAGATGAATAATTTTCAGTTTGTATTTTCTTAATGGGTCAGCACAGCTCAAAGTCAACAGCGCTTTTGAAATGAACTTGAAAAAAGCCACTGTGCTTTTAGATATTACAGATATTTTTAAAGTGACAGGCCTTACCTTTTTCCTGGAAAAGTTAGAAAATACTTTAAACAATACTCTAGCTGTTTGCTTATCCTATTTTCTTCCAAATCCCAATGACTGGGAGTTTTTAAAACGTAAACAATACTAAAATGTGAAGTGGTTGAAAATATTTTTCCTTTATTTACAGCAAGAGGTTTAACAAATGTTTTTGAAGAGTTTTAGTGATCTTTGACATACTGGGAACTCGATTTGGAAATTAAGGATTTGTAATTCTGACATATTAATAATTTGGAAATATAGGATTCCTGGACATTCCTAAGTGATCTGTTACAGCTTCTCCTCCAGCTATCTATTTACTTTGAACTTAGGTAACACACTTTACTGTTACTTTTACATTATAAAGTGCTAATGTGTGAAAACCTTCTATTGTGCTTTTACTACTCATTTGATTATGTGGTATCTTATTTAATATTCTTTAATAGACTTGGGGTATTTAGACATCAGGAGGTCAAGTACTACGTTAAAAGCTTAGGCCAGTCTTTTTATATGTCTGCAATAAAGAATATATTCATTTCACTTATATTACCACATGGCTCTCATAAAAGGTCAGTTTCAACTGAATATAAAATTGGCTACAAATGGCAAATCTTATGTCATCAACAACAAAATTATTACGGATAATCCCTTTTCAATTACTACCTTCCCCTCTTAAAAAAAAAAGCAACTGGAGGATTTCTTAAAATCAGAGATCTGCATGATGTGTTTTGTACAGTAGACATAAAAATTATAAATCCACTTATTTTACTTTAGTCAAGAAAATATGTATAATCACAGTGAAATTCCAGTTGAAACAACAGCAAGTCAGGTGCATCAGAGATTCAAAACAAAAAGCCCATAAAATTTTACTTTTTCATTTTGTTGTTATACTAATTTGACAAATTAATTTTGAATCAGTTTCTCAGCCTGGATTATTGATGTAAAGGTAAGTAATATTATGGGAAGTTCCATGCATAAATGTAAGCTGATTGCTGTGATTTAAGAGTGGCAGTTTATCCTTATCCTGAATATGCTCAGGAAATTATAGAAAGGTTTTCGGTTTAACAAAGCGGGCTTGAGTATATATAAAAATGTAGGTTGCAATGATCTTAATTCTAGGTGGTAACTAAGGTTGCATTTTATAAGTGGCATGACAAATTCCTGTAGCTGAAAAACCTGTAACACAATTTAAAGTGAATTTTAACCTTTTTAGCCATGAGTTTGTGAAGTACAACTCTTGACAAACCATCGTTCTACCTCTGAAATACTTATTTTCAAAAGTTATAACCTTGTATTTGAAAAAAAGTTTACAAATGCTCTATGTTCTGAAAGGCTTTGAAACAGTATTATTTGGGAAAAATGAGCCTCACTCCCAACTACTATAATCAGGAAGGAGAGAAAGATGGAATACAAATCAGCCAGAGCAGACTTTTCCCCGCTGCACATTTCCTAAAGCCATCTTCATTCAGGGTGATGGTTCCGATTTTAACCTAATTAAGCATCAGAGAGAATCAGGGTCCTAAGAGATGAGCCTGAAGGGTCCCGGAAGTCCTGTGCTGCTCCTTCCCTCCCTCCCAGGCTTGGCCAGGGAGCCACTGTCCGGGGCTTCTGGAAGGTTCCAGGGATGCCCAGAAGGAGGCTCTGCTGTGTAGCGCCAGCCCGGAGGTGTGCCACTTTCAGCCACATTTCAGCCGGCTTACTGTGGAATTGATTTTCACGGCTCATGACAGAAGCTGTTTTCAGCCCTTGAAAAGGAAGTAGCTGGGCTGATACTCGTCACACAAACAGCAAATTGCTCCGTGGCTTTCATAGCCTTCCAGGTCTGTTACCTTAAGGTTCTAATGGCCTTTTAACAGTGTTTCCAGCTGAGCAGCAGATGTAAAGGATACCGAACACTGCAAGCTGTGTTCTTTTTTTTTTTTTCTCCTCCTCCCCGAAAGAATCATTTTTTACAGATATTGTACTAACACCATATCCTAGGACCTATTCAACAGCACGTTAGATTGGAAAAACTGAACCAAACCTCAGATAAAGTATTGTCAGTGCCTCGCTGGGCTGTGTGTCCCATGTGAGTCACCAAGCCCATCAGGCACTGAGATCCTGTCACCAGGAGTGGGAACCAATTTGGTAATATCGGGGAAAAAATAATGACTGGAACCCCAGGACGCCTCTAAAATTCCTTATACTTAACGGTAAGTCAATGCATTTTCATCCTAATCACTGCAGTGCGTTTTTAGAAACAATGCAATTAGCTTTAGGAATTCTCTGCAGGCTACCTTTGGCTTCCCTTCCTTTTGTCTTGAGTGCTAGTTTTGTCCTTCTGTTGGTCAGGGCCTGAGATGTTTCCTGAATGGGGAGCTATGCCCTCTCTGCACAGTGCCTTTAAGCTTTGGTCTGTGGAAGAAGGTTAGCCTTTCAGTCTTGCGGACTTTTGGGAAAAAGTCAAACATAACTGAAGAACACTTGTTGAATTGGATGTTTTTCCATTTTAAAATATTAGAGACACAGTACGCCTTTTGATTTCACTGAGGTCCAAGCAGCGCTTGGTATTTTCAACTTTCCAGTGGTAACTACACGAGGTCAGAGAAAAGCAGCCATGCCAGTGAGTCATCATTCCTCGCTCCAGGAACTGGCCTGTTTTACAAGCTTTTGGAGGGACCTTTAGGAAGTACGTGAGCTGCCACCATTTTCTTCCCCCAAAGTGGAAAATATGCATACGTTGAAACTCTGATCTGAACAGGAGATACGAACAGTTATGCATTTTCTTTCCTTCTCGTTTTCTTCCTCTTCCTGCCATTCCCTCTCTTGGGTTGAGCAGAGACTGGCTTTGGCTCCTGGTTCTATTACTTCGCCTTTGGGAACTTGTCTGTGCCTCTGTTCTTTCGTCTGTGAACAGGGACAATAATAGTCTCTACCTGTCATCATTGTGTTGTATTAAATGAATAAACCTTGATAAAGCTCTTAGAATAATGGCTGGCTTACGATGAAGGCTGTATAACAATTTTGAAGCCAGTCTATCTCTTGATGAGGGTAGGGAGTAATAAGGGGAGAAAGGGGAAGAGTGAGTTTCCTGGGGCTCCTCCAGGCTCCCGGGCTTGGCTTGCCTGCTCTGCCAATGCCCAGGGTAGGTGTACTTTTTGATCTGCTCTTGTGCAACTTGGGAAGGAACTGGTAGTCTCCTTTCCTAGAGTACTCACCCTGACCATGGTCTTTTCTGGCCCTTTAGGCCTCGTGAATCAGTGGCTTGTTTTTCACCTGGCCTCTGATCTCCCTGTGGCTTTGATCACCTGCTGTGGTGGGACCAAAATAAGCCATCTGGTCTACAACTCAGCGGCATTCTGAACCCACCCAGGAGTACTCTGAGACTATTGGGCCAGACGTGTGTCCCGTAAGTGTGGGTGTAGCCCTCTTTCTGACCATCTTTGCCTCTGAGTTTGAGGTCATTGCCAAAAGCCCACCAGGCAGTCTTTTTACAGATTCCTAAACAGATTTTGGGGTAGAACTCCCTCTTCCCTTTGGCTTTGCTGTATTGACAGGATTCTCAGAGATGAGAAACTGAGAAATGTGGAGAATCTCCCTGTACCTCCCTCCTTTATACAGACCGTTGGAAGCAGGGATGAGTTTGCCATCTTTCGTCTTCCTGGCTGGACTTCAAACCCTTCATGCAGGTTTGGAGACTTGTCTCTTAAAGAGGTCAGGTAACAGGCATCCATGGCCTTGGAGGGGGAGGTCTGTAAGAAGACAACAAATTAAGGGGCAAACGAAACCAAACCAGGGAAAGATTTGCAGACTATTATCCTCATTACCTATGCAATAAGGAGACTTCTGAAGAATCTTAAACATCATCAGGTGAACTGAGAATAACATAAATTCTTTTTTACATGGGACTCTTTGGGCTTTCTGGTAGATGGTTTCCTAGAGAAGCAAGAGTTCTGAATTCTTTGTTTTGTGCTTACTAATTGGTTATTTTGAAGTTTTCTTTACCCCTGTGAACCTCAGTTTTCAACTCCATATAAAGGGGCAGTACCACAGCCTGCCTGGTGATACTATTCTTCGTGAAGTCTCCAGGAATTGCTAGCTCTCCTTTTCCCAATTCCCTCCTGACACCTGCATCATGATGAGGAATCTTACCATTTCTTCTTCAGGAGAGGAGGGCAAGCTAGTAGCTGTAATCCCCACTGTAAGACTTAGTCATTTTTAATTTCCCTTTATGATAAGCTTCTAAGAGAGAAGCTCTAATAGAACGTTAAAAGGTGATCTTGAAATGCTGTTAAATGTCACATAGCAAATCTTATAAAAACATTCTCTTTTTCTTTTTGGTCTTCTTGGAACTGACTGTGAAAGTTCCCTTTCATGCTGTTCTCACAGGTTCCTGTTGTGCCTCCTGTCCTCAGAATGGTATATCTGA
The DNA here is from genome assembly GCF_922984935.1 of Meles meles. Lineage (NCBI taxonomy): Eukaryota > Metazoa > Chordata > Mammalia > Carnivora > Mustelidae > Meles > Meles meles. The sequence goes on from NC_060079.1 coordinate 69,392,218, forward strand.
TGCGTGGCTTTGATGATTTCACTTTGCTTAAAGCAGGGGTTCTCAGACTTGAGTGTCCATCAGAATTACCCAGAAGGCTCGTTCAGATATGGGCTGCTGGGTCCCCTTCTGGGAGTTTCTGAGTTGGTAGATCTGAGATGGGGCCAGTGTCCATGTGATGCTGACGCTAAAGGCATCTAGGCCACACTTTGAGAACCACTGGATTCAGGTTTAAGCCTTCAACTATCAGAAGTCAGTTTAGTTCTCCAGTGGCCTGAAAATAAATACCCACCATCTTGGTTTGACATTCAAGAACTGAAACGGTCTTACTAACTTAGTTCCAAGTGCCCTTCTAGAAATTTCTGTCTCATAAAACCGTTTTCACTCAACTTGTCTTCTTTCTGTGTCTCATTTCATTTGCTCATACTCATGACAATGCTTGCTCTGTCCTTCCCAATTTTCTCTACCAACTAAAATGCAATTTAGCTCAAATTACTCTTCATGCATTTGTCCTAAGTTACCCAAGTCCCTATTTTCTCCTTCTTGCCTTGCTTGTATAGTGTTTGTCTCTTCATTTGGTAATTAACCAAATTCGCCCTTCTCCTGACTCTGAAACTGTTGTCTTGTGTCCTTTAAAATGAGTCACTTAATTTTTGTTTCCCAAATTTGCCTATGTGATATGTGGTAGCTGAGGGCACTTAAATATTTATTTGACCTTTCCAGAGCTCAGTATTTGAGTGTAGTAGGTATTGAATAAATACCTGATTACTCCTTGATTGAAATGTAAAAAGGGTTTTTGTTATTGTTAGTTGTTGTTTGTTTGTTTGGCCAGGCTTTACTTAAAGACAACTCTCAAGATCAAAATTAAATGGTGTAATATAAAGACACCCTTTAATTTTCTTTGGAAGAGTGTGGCTGGTAAGTTATATTAGCTGAAGCCAGTGGAAATCAATTTGTGAAAGTATAGACCAGAGTTTATTATGTGGAACATGCATTTTGTTGCTTTCCCTTTATTGTAAGGTGTCCCATTCCTCTCACTGAGGCACCTACTGTATATAGGTATATGTCTATCAAAATGTTTTTTCACAATGTGACATATTTTAGCTATCACTGACAAAAATTTCCAAATGCCTGAAAAGATTAGAGAAACTAAATGTAAAGAGTACTATAAATTGCAGTGACATTTCCTGGGAGATAAAGAAATTGATAGAGAGGAAAGTTAGTTTAAAAAGTCAGGCCTAGGGATAAAGCAATCAAATTGTACCACCTTTGGAATGATCTGTTTACCATGGAGCCTTTGAATAATAAATTGTGCCACCGGAAAGCTCATAGGAACCACTTGTAATTTTCTGAATTCCATTTTAAGCTGTTACCTATCCAAGGCTGTCTTACTTATTGTATCAGCCCGGGTCAGTGAAAATTTATTTTTAATTACTTGGCTGAAGAACAGCACCTACAATTTCCCTGCCCTTGAGGCGCACATAGAGTTGTGAAGACAGATCCATAGATAATTAGTTTCTATATGTTGTGGGGAGTGGTGTGATAAAGGCTCTGTGATCCTGGAAGAAAGCTGGGAGGGGTTGACAGCAGGTAGCGGTAATCCACTGGAGGGCGAGGAGGGGGGAGAGGCAGTGAGGGCTCTCCATCAGGGAGTAGGAAGTACCTTTTTTCAACACCACAATAATCTATTTCTTAGATAGGATTAATTGTTCTTCCATATAAGTGGATGAACTCTAATTATATAGTAAGTAGGGAAGGTTAAACTCCTCTACCCTTCTAATGTGAATTAGAAGATCATGCCCTATGAATTGCCCAAGAAATGGGCAACTCTGGTTTTGCAAAATGTTATCAGTAGATCTTTGTTTAAGCAAACAGAACAATGCATCTGCCCTTGGAAAATTGTATATAAATTCGCAAGCATGATATTTAACTCTGCATTATTTTAGCTCCCATGCTTTAATGAAATTTCCAGAGAAACATTAGGAAAATAGCTACGTTAATCACATAATAATCCCTGCTAAAGGTATAGTTTTAAATGGTGACAATTCTACTATTTCATACACAAACATTCCTCTGCATACATTAGCATATGATTGTGCTGTATATTTTGAAAAGTCATAGACATCATAGTGACCTATTAAAGTAGTTATGATATGTGGAAATCAGCAGGCAATTAATTTGATGGTCAAAGATGACATTTGCCATAGGGGGCTAAAAAGAACAGTGTGTGCTCTGAATCCCTTTTACTGACTTTATTACATAGATGGTACAAGAAGTGGTTCTAGCTAGAGGAAAAGTAGTACCAAGTTAGGTTTTTTTTTTTTTTTTTTAAAGATTTTATTTATTTATTTGACAGAGAGGGATCACAAGCAGATAGAGAGGCAGGCAGAGAGAGGGAAGCAGGCTTCCCGCCGAGCAGAGAGCCCGATGCGGGACTTGATCCCAGGACCCTGAGATCATGACCCGAGCCGAAGGCAGCAGCTTAACCCACTGAGCCACCCAGGCGCCCCCAAGTTAGGTTTGTTTTTAAAGATTTTATTTGACAGAGACACAGCGGGAGAGGGAACACAAGCAGGGGGAGTGAGAGAGGGAGAAGCAGGCTTCCCGCAGAGCAGGAAGCCCGATGCAGGGATGGATCCCAGGACTCTGGGACCATGACCTCAGCCGAAGGCGGACCCTTCACCGACTGAGCCACCCAGGTGCCCCCCAAGTTAGGTTTTCTTATATATTTGTGCACTGCAGTGATTTCACTGGGCTTATTTTTTAGTTTCTCTATTTTCTATCAGATTTGAAACTGTGAACATTTAAACTCCTGTGCTTGCACAGTTTGCATATGAAATTGTTTTAAGCAAGTTCTGACATGATAAAAAAAAAAAAAATAGAGAGGCTGCCCAGATGATAACAAGCAGAAAAATTCCTCCTTTATATAAAAGCCTCCATTCTCATTTGTAAAGCAAAATGTTCTCTCTTAAAAGTAACAGCTGCAAAAAAAAAAAAAAAAAAAAGGCAGGAAGGCAGAACACACTCATCTAAGTTGTAAAATATGTTTTAGGAGCTCAACAGGGATTTTGCTGTTCCTGAGAAAAAAATCGAAATCTAATTTTAAAATGAAGGTATTTAAAAGCGTGGCCCTATTTATGGGGCTGGTGAGGAGGGTAGCCAGGATGCGGCCACTTCACTGTTCATGCAGGAGCCCAAGTGGGCCGCCTTGCACTGGGCCATGCCACCCCGTGCTGCTGGTCGGATGTCTTAGCAAGCGCCTGTCTATTCTGAATGCAATAGTGGATGAAATAAGAGAATTCCAGAAATAGTTTTAACACAAAAGCCATTTGGGCTTTCATGAAGTTGATCTGTTCTACTGAATATTTCTTTCTAAAAACAAGATTGAAAGGTTTTTTTTTTTTTTTTCTTTCTCTCCCCACGTGGAATTGAAGCTCTGAACTTCAATTGTGTGTTTCTTTAGGTGTTAAACATATCGATCTGTAGGGTTACATTGATCTTTTCCTAATCGTTGTGGCATTGAGGGGCTCTTTGTTTTCTGAATGACAGGTGTAACTGTCTGTCAGAGACCTTGAATGGTGAGTCTTGGGAATTTGTTTCTCCGACAGAGCACCAATTTCCTAACCTAGGAAATATAAGCCTCTATAACTAATGTACAGTTTTGAGGTGTTGAGTATGGTGTGTGTGTGTGCGTGTGTGTGTGTGTGTGTGTGAGATAAAAAGAGAGAATTCACTATTAACCACAATAAATAATAAAGTTTCATTAAAGACTAATAGTAAGCCTCATTAGCTAAATTATTAATTTTAGCTGTGATAAACTGAGCTTTTGTTCTCTAAAGAAAGTTTTTTATTTCTTTTTTAAATATTTTTAAAAGATTTTGTTTATTTATTTGACAGAGAGAGATCACAAGTAGGCAGACAGGCAGGCAGAGAGAGAGAGGGGAAAGCAGGTTCCCTGCTGAGCAGAGAGCCTGAGGCTGGGCTCAATCCCAGGACCTTGAGATCATGACCTGAGCCCAAGGCAAAGGCATTAACCCAGGTGCCCCGAAAGTTTCTCTATTTCATATGATTTAAAGGTGCTTTTCTGCGGACAAGAGAGGTCATTTTTTCTCCCCTCCAAAGAAGTAATGCATTTAGAAGGAGTAATTTCTCCCTTCTCTGATCTCTTGCAATTTTTATTCAAACATTGTGGTGCAGTAGTCACTTTCTAACTTTTGACACATATAAAATACATTTGATATATTCGATTATTTATCTGATATATTTGATTAGTCTCCTGTGAGTCTATAAGATCCTAGAAATTAGGACCAGGTCTGCTTTATCCTTGCATAGCCCTTAGCTCCTGACATATAAGAACATATATTGAAGGTACCAAATAATGACAATGGCTCAGGCTTTCGTTTGATTCCTAGAAAACAACCTCTTGTCTAGATGTTGACCAATTTATGTGTATTTACACATTACACAATTTATGTGTATGTTCACATAACACACGTGTATTTTGTTATGAAAGGCATTCTGTATAATACTACATATGTGCTAACTTTCAGTCATTATATTGTTTCGTTTCATTTCTACAGATTTTTATCCAGCACAAATGAGGTCAGAGTACCTGGCCCTCAATGGGTTTATACTCTAGGAGCGAACACAGTACAAAGTGTCATGTAAGCTATTTCCTAAGGAGACCGATGTTGAGATCTTCTCTACCATGCAAGTTAGTATCCTAGACATAACATTTTTATTTAGAACTGGCCCAGCTGAACATTGTACATTGTTGTTCCAACCCTAATTTTGGGGGAGAGGAAGAGATACCTTTTTTACATTTTACTTGTCCTTTGGCTTCTGAAAAAAAATCAGCATTGTAGAGCCATAATTTTCAGTGGGTGAAATAGTCTTATTCACTGATATTTTTGAAAGGATAAAGTAGGTAATCTGCTCTCTGTTCTCTTGCTATAACAAAAATATCAAATGATTGACCTTTCCATGTAGTCGAAGATTGCCTTTTAATCAAACGAAATGGAATCAGGATAAAGCATTGAGGTTATTACAAATGGGCTCTATGTTATACCACTGAGCTCATATAATAGATACAACATTTGTTGAGCTCTATGTTCCACGTACAATTTTAGACTCTTGTAAGATGCTGTGTAGTCCTTACAGCATCTTTTTGTCATAGGTAGTGTCATTCACATTGTACAGATGTGAAAACAGTCAGAGGAAGTGCAGTTAAGTTGTCTGAGGATACCGACAGGTGAAGCGGATGAGCGAGGAAGATTCCGAAGCCCACGGCCTTTATACTTTCCGTGTGGATTCATAGGCTTTTCTTTTTCACATCTGTGAAATAGCTTTTTCTAGAATTAAACTAATTTACTCGCATTAATTGGGTTATGCAACTTTTTATTCAGTTCTTTCCAAATAGGACGCCTCACTTCACGTTTCTTTGTTTGAGAAGGTAAGAAGTGGCGAACTGATTGCACCCTTCAGACATCTCTAGAATCTTTCAGTAAGAAAAAGTGATCACTTATGGCTTAAAAGTATCTACTCTGAAATCATAACATATATAATTCTGTATTGCTCCACTCTTATTATTCTAGCGGTTTGACATCTGAACCCCCTTACTAACTTTGGAGAGGTCTTCCTTTTGAGATTAATGGGAGGCACAGGTTGCCTATATTACCTGAACTGAAGATATCAGGTGCTTGATTTCCCAGACTCCTCTGTGGTAGGGCTGGGGTCACATGACCTAGGATGCACCAGTGAGATTTGCCTGCCCTATTTTTGCCATAGGAGCTTGTCACACCAAGAAGCAGGGACAATGGAAAATTTATTCTGGGAAAACCAAAGACAAGATTTAAAATTTTATTTTATTATAGATTTGGCCAAAGTAGCTTTTGAGTCCTTGGTACCATTTCTCATGGTGCTGCTGGGGTTAGGAAGCCAATGTCGGATAACCCACAGGCAGACCAGGACTGTGTTTAGGCCACTTTTGAACTGGGGCATCAGAAAGTAGTTTTGGAAAAATGATAATTCAAGCACTGTTGTAGTCATCATGATAAAAGTCAGAATTTGTGTTTCTTTTCACTTTCTATGCAGCTCAGTATTGATTTAACTTTGAATTATATATTATCATGGTGGGTGGGTAGGTGGGGATACATCATTACCTTTTTCATGCTCAAGGTCAGACATCTATCTCTATTCCCTTTGAAATGCAAAGCAAACTCCTTCACTAATAGCACTTTTCCCAGAAGGAAAGTGAAGGCTCACACCTTGCAGATCTAAAGACCAAGATGTATCACCAGGTCTTCTGTTTCCACTTTTGAAGCTTATTGACTATTAAGTGTGTATTGTCCTTTCTGTAAAGCCTGTCCCAAGAGGTGTGGGCTGTTAGGGAGAAGAGGTAGCCAGATGGAGGGAAAAGCAAGGGTGATTGCAGGATGACCCTTTAGGATGGAAAACACTGAGGTATTCCAATCATATATTCCAAATTCAGAGAATTACCTATCTTGTAGGGTTTCCCAGGCTTCCCATTTCCTAAGAATTCGATTTCTTAGCAATTAATTTCTAGGAGTGATAAAGCATCTGGGATGGTTTGACGAGGCCAGTGCTTCGTCTTAGTAATTTTTCCTCTAGAATGGTTGTGAAACAGCTGTTTAGATGCATTGACTATGAATATGGATTTTTAGAACAGTCTAAGGTATAAGAAGGCTCCTGTATATAATTGCCACTTCTAGTTAAATGTATTTTATAATTTCTTTGGGGGGGGGAAGACCTTCTTGTTTCTAGGGAAATTGAGACTAAATCCACCACTCCAGAATTCTCTGAGGAATGTGGTTGCTGTTTGAAGATTTCAAGCCCCTTCGGGGTGAGGTTTATGCAGTTTCACTTGTTTCTCGTGTACTTTGCCCAAGGTTGGACAGACAGATAAGCTGCTTAGCTGGTGGATTTAACTGACTTTCGGTTCATTTTTGAGGTGTCCACCTGGGGTTTAGTGAAAAATATTGAGGATAGGCAAGTATTGAAATGGAAAAGAAGATTAATAAAGATGACATAACTTTGATATTTCTGGCTTCATTCATGTTTATCTTCTTTTTCTCTATCTTTCTATTTTATATCTATCTACACAACATTGTACACATATTATGTAGATTATATATTTTTTAAGATTTTGTTTATTTATTCGACAGAGAGAGATCACAAGCAGGCAGAGAGGCAGGCGGGGGGCAGGGAGCAGGCCCCCTGCTAAGCAGAGAACCCAATGCGGCACTCGATCCCAGGACCCTGAGATCATGACCTGAGCTGAAGGCAGAGGCTTTAACCCACTGAGCCACCCAGGATATATTTTTTAATGTGGAGTTGTGAGAGTGCTCAGGTGGGGAGTCAGGATACATAAATCCTGACATGTGACTATAACATATTATATGTTATAGTATATTATGACTCCTTGCAATTATTTCTCGACTTCTAGAACTTTCCTCCAGTCAAAAATAACCCTTACCTTTCTCAGGCCCAGATTATAGAGCTTTGTCGTGACAGAGACTGTGGGGGTACTGGCTTCAGATGTTAGCTCAGCAGAGGAAAGGAGGGAGGGTTCCAGAAGAAGAATGAGTGGGAGAGAGCAATTTAAAAAATGGGTGGAAATGTAGATGCTCTCATGCTGGGTTATATTTAAATCTTCTTGTGAAAAGAAATGTGATGAGGACTTAAAGTCCTTTAAAACTTGAACAATTGACATATCATGACACATCCTTCCAGATGTTTTTAGTTTCCAAAAATTTATATATTGGTGCTACAGAAATATTTAATGATACGAAAGGCTTGGCCACTTCAGAGGCAACCGTTCTTATAGGCATTTGTGATCCTTCTGTTGATGTTTTATATATACACAACAATTTATAGATGTTATATGTGTTCACTCAAATGGTGACACACTATACATTTTTATTCAGCTATTTTTGCCCCTTAACAATTATCTGTAAACTTGTTTCATTTCAGCATGTAAGGTCTCCGCTCCTTCCGCCCTCCCACCACCAAGGCTGTATTTTCTTCCACTGTACAGCATTACCAGACCTTATTTACCCAGTGACTTATTCACGGTCATCTAGGTTGTTTCATTTTTGCTTTTATGAACAATAATTTCATGGATGTTGTTACATGAGCACCTTTTTGTGTAAGTGGGACTTCCCTCTAAAATAAATTCCCGGAAGTGGAATTTCAGGGGGAAAGTGTGAGGCATCAAATGTTTTGACAGACATTGCCACGTTTCTCTGCACAGTAAATGTCCGGATTACCTCCCAGCAGCAGCAGCAGCAGCAGCGAGCACGGAGTTTCGGTGTTACACAGTCCGAGACGGTGCTATTCACGTGATAGTACGTATGGATGGAGTTGTGCTTTCCCTGCAGTAATCCCGGCCCTGCTTGATCCAGCTCATTGCTCTCCTGTGATGGGGGCCCTCGGTTCAAGGTTATGGGCTATTGAACTTCAGGTGGAGAGTGCATGGATGGATGGACTTTTGGGGATTTGCTTCAGGTGACTTTTCTCTTTAGGATTCTGTGCCATTGCAGAAGAATGTTGTGTCGATGAAAATAGGCTTATTAAATATGTGGGGCTGAGGTCCGCTGGAAGTGAGAGGCTTTCTCTCCGTGTATTTGGAATGGATTATAAGTGTCTCCATCCAGGCGAGCCCAGTACCCGTCACCAAAATGCATTCATGTAAGGGGTTCATGCAGGAGGATGAGAAGATCAGATTATGAAATTTCTTAGAGGTCTGCTGTCTGAGTTTTTAAATCTGGCTTGCTTAATTTTAGACACCAAACATATGGCCATAGCTAATTATATGCTTAAAGGCGATGCATTTCAGAATGGTTGATGTTATTCTATAAGGGACCTCTCCGAGGCAGTGATAATAAGGTATGTGGTTGGAAGGACAGGAGATATATGTCAAGTGCCATTCTGACCTTTGGAAAAACTGCCATAAACCTTGGAGAAATTGATTTGTTATGAACTCTGTTTAGGTATACTTTTGTGTGTCTAATAGATAACACCATATATGCATGTATATGGGTATGGATCTGTATATATACCTCTGAAATGTACACACAGTGGTGTGGCTTGAACCAGCTCATCGTGGGCCATAGGGCCAGTTGGTCAGTTCTCAGGCATTTGGTAATTCACATTAGCAGCTTCCAATCAGCCACAGTGGGAGTACTTATACCACAGAAATTGGCAAACACTAAAAATAGGGACCTTATTTCCTAGAAAGCTCATTGTTAAACGCTTAACAGTCCACCCCTATACATGTGTATGTATTATCGATGTACTGTCCAAAAATGAAGAAACCTTCAGAACCAGTAAAAATCCATTTGTCTGTGGGTGTCTGGATGGCTCAGTCGATTAAGCATCCGACTCAAGATTTTGGCTCAGGTCATGATCTCAGGGTCGTGAGATCAAGCCCTGCATCTGGCTCGGAGATCAGTGTGGAGTCTGCTTGAGATTCTCTCTCTCCTGCTCCCTCTGCCCCTCCTGCTTATGCTCTCTCTCACTCAAATATATAGGTAAACTTTAAGAAAAAAAAATCAGTTTATTTGCAATGTCTGATTTCTAATAAGCAGGGAAAAAGTAGAACTTAGTTCTATGGTACTTTTCTCATCAAAGCCTTACTAATGTTGTAAAGATAAATTTTATTTTATTTTTTTAAGAACAAATATTGTATGTACCATGATAGTTTCCTTTTAATTTTTATATAATTTGGTTTTTTTTTAATAGTTTCGTATCAAAAGAATCTTTTGCAAGTAATACATTATAGACATACCAATAGCATGAATTCATAGCGGTAGCTCTTAACCTTAATGAGCAAAAACGGTCACCTGGTTTTGATCCTAGGAATCAGGAAAACTAGAAGTGCTGCTATGGAATTAAATACACACTTTAGAGTCAGAAGGATGGGTAGAGTTCTTAGTACTCATTATCCTCATTTATAAGAAAGAAAAATGGGAATTAATGCTAATAGGATTCATATGACTTAGTATTTGAATTGCCAGGTCCAGCCTAGCCTGGGTTTAAGTGTGTTGAGTGTGAATATGGAGACTGAGGTCAGCAAGGGCTTGCGTATTGCACAAGATACAGAGGTTGTGTTCTTCATTTTTTCCCCTTGACTGTTGAAATAGGGAAGAGTAACCATTATCCAGTCAAATATCGATGATGTTAGTAACTTGAACAGAATTTAAGGAGAATAAATGCCAGAGTTAAGGCACTGCTGGTAAATATCCCTTATGGAAGGCAGAAGTAATAGTTGTATATAGCCTCATGGCACTTGCCATTCTATAAGTAGTAAAATGTGATTTATTATTCTGTCCTCTGTCATGTGTTACTTGAGAGATGCAAAGAGATGATGGCTTAGAAATCTTGCATAGAAACCAAGTGAGGCACTCATGGTTTCTGGATGTGAAAGAGATTTTAAACTGACTATGACACCTATTTTAGTTAATGATTTACTGATCTATGAAGAAAATAACTTGTAAAACCTAAATTAAGCAGAGTAATGATAGTTTACTAATAATGAAAGCCAGCTGTGCTAGTTTCTTTTAATAGCAATATTGCAGTATTAAAATGTTGAGGATTATATGTTGGGCCTTTGGGAATGCAAAGAAGATTCATTTCCTAGGGGCCTGACGACTTCAAATTTGTGATAACCTGTTTCATTCTTGTTTTAAGAATGAAACATTTTAGGAATGTGGTTTTCTCTGAAATGAACATTTAAGATTGCATTAATATGGGCTCTTCCAAGAAGAGAGAGAGGTCATTAAAGGCATTGTAGCTTTGACCCTGATCATTCATTTATTTGTAATTTTCAATAGACTTTTTCAACAGAAGTTTTTAGAAGTTTTATTATTTAAGTAATTTCTACACCCTGTGTGGGGCTCGAACTCACAACCCTGAAAT